>NW_016690223.1:3146197-3358143 GCF_001604755.1 Lepidothrix coronata
GGAAAAATCAAGTTCAGTTTTCTGCTCAGGCCAAAAAATTTCAGCTTACACTCTCATTTCTAAAGCAGTGCCTTAACTACCATACTAGGTTTTCAGCTGTCTTCTGCACAAGCCGTACTCAATGCCCTGGCACTGTTGGGAGTGAGCTTCTAGTTAGAGCCAGCAGATAGAGATGACATCTGCATCCCAGTGGGAAATGCTGACGATGCCTCTAGAAGTTCCTTGCTTCTTTCCACTTGGATATCACCTCAGCCAGTTCATTTGAAGCATCAATTCAAATGTATAATATACAGCTGATTTTAATTGAAGGCACTCATGCAAATTTGCTTACAACAGCCTCTGTGGGGGATAACCTTTGGAAGACAGGAGATACACCAAATTAGTGGCTGACTGTAATGTTATGAAGTTGTGCAGCTGTTTCCTAGGTGAATGTCTGGCTTAAGCCTTAGTCCTCCTCTCCTAACACAGAGAGGACTTCAGCAGTTCCATAGGCAGATTTAGTTTTTTTGCACTGCTGTGCTCCAATAAGACTGAAAAATATCACCTGCCATCCTCAAGGCAATCGGCTTCTTCTTACAAAATCTCATAGTTCCAGTTTATTGATCTAAACTCTCCTATCAGAACTAGATGATGGTGCCTAGAAAGAAAACAGCTGAAAAAAAATTGTTCAGCAAGGGGAAGAAAAACCTGAGAACAGAGAAGGTAAAATAGAAGAGAAGGCACACTGATGTAGCTGTTTGTAGATGGAGTTTTATCAGGTAAGTGTTTTGGCAAGTAAGTATCAGAAATCAGTGCTATTCATGTATTATAAAAAAAAAATTCTTTTAGGGACTTTCATTAGTTTCATAATAATAAAATGAAGAGTACTTTACAGGAAGAAGTGTTTTAGTATACTAAATGACAATATGTTCCTCAGTGACCTCTTCCTGTGTGAAATCCACAGGATATGTTTCTTGCATGGCTGACTTTGCTACTGTGGAATAACTAGTAGAATGTAAGGCAAAATCATAAAAAAAAATAAAGACATACAGTATTTTTGTTGATACTTTTGACTTTCATAAAAATCCTTTGGTAATATTTTTCACATTTCATAAGTAAAGTTGGCTGCTTTTTGGTAACTCTTCATCTCCAAAGGAAAACAGAAGAAAGTGTTTCCAGAGCCAGAGATAAGAACATTTTTTGTACTTACAGAGACATTAAAAAGAAAGGTTAATTCCTCGTTTCTTCTATCAGGTTTTTGCTTTAATTTCCATGCCATTTGGGAGCGAAGAAAATCTCTATTAAGATGATCAGGAGTCTTGGGAGAAGAAGAATTAGAAGACTTGATTTCATTATTCAAAAATACATTTCTTTCTTTAGATATTCAAGCAAGCTTTGGAGTGCTGTTACCAGGGATGAAGAGTAAAGGATGTGAAATCTTAGGAATAAATAGGGTGAAATAAGGTAAGCATATGAAATCAAACAGTAAATTTTCATGTTACCTCAGTTCCTTCTTTCTCCAAGTACAGGGTAAAAAGAGATTCCAGAGAAACAGAAAAGCTGCATTTCAAATGCAGATCATGCAGATCAGCTGTCACAGGGGATTCAGAGATTTCAGACACCACTCTTATCATTAGAGCCTCTCTTGAGTAGGGAGACTGTCCCATCACCTGTCAGCATACTGGTTTATCTCCACAATTTAACAGAGTGCTCTTTTGTCTTTCTCAGCACACTGATGAAACAAAAATTGTAGAGTCAGAGAGCTGTGGAATCAATAAGTGCTCACTTTCTTAAAGAGCGTGGGTTGGAGTAAATGCAATTACTCTGATGTAAAGAGCACAGGAGTGAAAAAAGAAACACTCTGATTAGCAAGGCCTGTCCTATGGCCAACTACGAGCTTTCGTAACATGCACAGCATTTCATAAGCATGTTGATTTTTTTCAGGAGCAATGCAAAAATTTGGGGCCTAGGCTGCAAAGAAGTTGCAGCGAAGCATGTGAACAATCCCAGAGAAATCAGCACTACTAAGCATTCCCTCAGACTTTCAGGATTAGGCTGATAATAGCAAAGCAACATATCTCTTATAATCCATGGAGCCTACTGAAATCAGAAATATTTCTGAAACCTAAATGAAATCTAGATTTCATTTGTAAGATTCCATCTAGATTTCATCTATCAAAGAAATATTGAATTGTTTATTAAATCACATTTCTTGGTGCTAAACAGCCACTACTAAAATTCATTGGCTTATATAGTGTGTGCACCAGAAAGCTTTTCTAAGTATTTGGAAAGCATGTTAAAGTAAAAAATTCCCTAGATAAATAGTTCATAGAATCAAACCCACAACACATTCTGAACCAGCCAAAATTATTAGATAGAAACTGAGGTCTTACTGAGCATTTATTTCAGTTATTATTGGAATCTTAAATTAAACAGTTTTTGAAGTGCTTGAAATATTTTTCATACTGGAATGAGACACACAGACTACTGGAATTTGAGACAGGACCATTGCCTTTCTCTTCTGGCTTAATTTTATCATGTCAAAGACTGTAATAATTGATAGAGTAACAGCAAAGGACAGATATCCTATGTAGGATTTTCATCTCTCACAATTTGAACTGTATCAGCAAACTACTATGTTCTCTGTCCTCTCATATATTTCATTATCAAACCTTTCTTAACTTTCAAGTTTGTTCTCTCTCTAAAAATAGTCCATCTATATAACACAGGAACCCTGATCCTTCTATGTCCTGAGCCACAGTCTTCTAAAACAAAATCCCTTAAGTTTATTTCATTAAGAAAATAACCTTCTATTCTTGTATATACCTGGAGTGACCTATTTTAGAGAACTAATTTTAAATCAGTGGATATGAATCCTCTACCTCATTGCTATTCAGAATCGTGAGTCATACCCCTAAACCAATAATTGTTTAAGACAATTGTATTCCTCTTTAATGAAGACTGAGAAAGTCTAGATCCTGTAAAATGACCAGAATGGTTATTTGAGAGACTTGTTTGAAGATGCAGTATTTTATTTTTCCTTTGAAAATTTTTTAAGAGTTCTCTAAAATGAGTCATAGATAACTGGGAATTGAACTAACTCTAAATCGCACATCTTTTAGAGGAAGATAGAAAGGCCCAAACCATAATGAGTTTCACCCTCTTCCTTTTCATTAAAAAACAAAATGAAAACATAAAAACTGTAAGAATGGCCATATAACCTTGATCAAGGAAAACAAACTGACAAACAAACCAAACCAAAACCACCACAAAAAATAATCCAGTCTCTTTAACTTGATAATGAACAAAAGTAGATGGCTAGAGAAGAGTACAAAAGCACAGCAGGCACAGATGATCCATCCATTTAATATTTTCTAGACTCCAACTACAAATAGAAGATACATCTCCTTTCTCTAATACTAATGCAGTGCTTGAAAAAACTTGTCCTTAAAAGAATCACTTGTCCAGGAATTCCACTTTGATGCAACCATAAGTGCTTTGATACTAATTTTAATATGGGTTGTGTAGTGGAACAGGTTCCCCAGAGAAGTGGTCACAGCCCCAAGCCTGACACAGTTCAAGAAGCATTTGGACAATACTCTCAGGCACATGGTGTGACTCTTGGCGATGGTCCTGTGCAGGGCTAAGAGTTGAACTCTGATCCTTGTGGGTCCCTTCCAACTCAACATATTTTGTGATTCTGTGATTTTCAGTTCTGGGGCTCTCTGAGTTCTAGCACAACTATTATGCTCAAAACCCTTTAACAAAGCAGATGTGCTTGCCACGTGTTACCAAAATAGACCTTTAGTTCCCAACACATTTTTTGGAAAGGAGCTAAATAGCTCAATGACTTGTTATATGGAGAATCATTCCCATTTGAAATTGCCTCCCAACAGCTTCATCCAACACTCCATTGCTCCAGACTTGCAGGAGAGTACCAACAGTTGATACCATCTATTATTTTGCATCATTCATGATTCTGAAGATTTATACCACATCCCTTTCAGTTACTTAATTTACTTACTTAAAAAAAACTTTTTTTTTTGACTGTCAATACTGATCTGCTTTAAAATTTCTTCAATTCTACTATCTTTATGAGATGAAGAAGAGCAACAGAAAGTATTCAAAATGCTGTGAATTGATGCAGTAGTGAAGGAAAGGCACAACAAACAAACACTGGAGAAAAAGATATACCAGAAGGTATTAGAAACAATTTTACTACCTTAGCACTGTATCTTTATTCCTTTCTCACATGTGGGTATACCTCTTTGGTGTCCTGAGGATCAAAACACTTGGATCTGTTTCTCTGTCAGCCAAATAACTTAACCTTTGAACATATTTTTAAATTTTTTTTAATTAACAGGACTGAAATTGTTTTCTCTACCTCAGAGGTCATAAGAAATTACTTCCTTTGCATGCCATCTGTGAAGGTGTGATTTCTGGAGTAGTCACACGTGTAACAAGCTGTGCCTCCTTCCCACTGGCCATTTCCTCATATCGCTTCCACCTGCATAGGCTCAGATGGCCTGCTGAGAGGTTACTTAGGTATGCTCAGCTGCAGCAATAGTATGTAAACAGAGCTAAAGCACTTTATACTACGATTCCAGCAGTAATAGTGAAGAAAATGTGTATGACTTTAAACTGTGTCAAAAAGAAAGAGTGTCTTTTCATTAGTATCAGTTGAGGGTGTGTACGCCTGACATCTAAAGATTCACTGGATATTTTGTTTTCACTGAAAATATTCCTGGAAAATGGACTAAGATAAGCATACCTGTTCTTTCTTTTGTTATTTCTCTATATGTGAAAACATTTGCCTATTGTCTTACTACTGGCATCTTTGCTGCTCTTGGTTTTGACAAATATCCTTTTGTAGGTTTGATGAATAGAAATGTCTGACAATGTTGTCATATGGCCTAAAAGTGGAGTAACATCAGGCTGTAAATAATAGCATAAAGTGCCATTTAGTCTGTAGAGTGAACACACACAACATGACAAAATAAGCCAACTGATAATGTTTCACAGACTTATACTAGCTGAAGTGAACTGTTCCTCCTCCAAAGTCAATTGATCACAGTTGTTTTTGGAGCTGTTTATAACATTACTAAGTTCTAGAAAAATACAGATAAAAGTCTGATTTATGTTTTCAAGTCAGTAGTATCTCCTTAAAATAAACCCGAAATATAATAACATATATTTTCAAAACCAAACATAATGAGGTTTGAAATTAAATGGTGATTGTAGGGCTGTTCAGAATGCCGCTAAAATAACAGCAAAATATATTATAAGAGCTTGTAATTATAAAACACTCATCAGCATGGTGAAGATTTTTACACATAGGTTGTAGTTGAATGGTGATGGATATATAAATGCTTTATAATGTTTATTGAATACAGTCTGTTTAGCTCAATAAATTATAGATGGGAGATATATTTTTAGTAATTGTCATCATATTATTTGATTACAAGAAATGTGTTTTATATGAAAGACAAACGCAGTAATCCGTAGAGAAAAACCTACGTGAAGGAAGAATTGATTGTGATTTTCTCTTTTGAAGAGAATTGGGTTATTATGATCATTTTATGTAGAAACTAGGCCATAACTGGCTAAACCAAGGAACTGTGCCTTACTTATTAGTGTGATCTGATTTTCTAAAAGCTTCCTGAAGCGTAAATGTTCATGAATTTGCAGAAGTATAAATTGAACAATTTTTGCTGCAGTGACTATAAATATGAACTGGCTATTAAGATAACTGGGGCAGAGAATTTAATCTAAAAGTCCCTTATTAATATGTCTTGATCTCAGAGTGAAGTATTTGTTTGAATTCATCATTTTAATGAAAGTTTTCTGCCATTGCATAGGAAGACAATCACATTGGTCCTTCTTATTCAGTGTAAATGTGTAGAACCTCCCAATATTCTGATGATGCTTCAATAACATAAGAAAGAAAAAACAGTGAGTTATTAGATACATTGTAAATAACAGTAAAAATGTTATTTACTGTTTTCATTTTATTGTCTTGGTGATCTTTTTAATAATGTGAACTTTGAACATACCATTAATGATGGATTAATGACTTTGCAAGGTCTGCTTACAAGCAAAAGACTGATGGGTGAAGGTAGTAGAATTTGATTTTCTTTTTTCCTTTTGAGGAAGCAGTTAAATTTTCATTAAAAAATTAACATCTAGACTAATTTTTTTATACTTCTATTTTAAAAAATCAATATGGTTTTACAATTTTTCTAGAGAGAAGGACAAAAAACTAGTTTAAAAATCATTTTCATCATTGAATGTCTTCTGCTAATCCACCTAACTCCATGGGACAAAATCTGAATATCTTCTTGCCATCTCATCCACAAAAAACTTAAACTGCTTCTATCAGCTGCTGATAAATGCTATGATAAACCAATACTTTTTCCTCATGCACGGAGCAGTTTTTTCACCTTACAGATGGCAGGATTTAATTTACTTTCCACTGTGGTTTTTTCTGCTTTGTTTTTAGTTTATAGGTAAGTCCCAAGTCAGAACACCAGCCAACAGACATGAAATCCTATAAGCATACGTACAGATTTCCACATCAAGACATGCTGTATGTATCAGTTGCCTGACATTCCCTATTCATCAAGGTATTGTCTGTAGTGACTAAAGAGGAGTATGTGCTTCTACAATGAGACTTAAATCCCAGGGGGACTAAATTGCTCTTTGTAAGTACCTGTCTGATTTCATTAGTAAAGATGAAAGAGAGAGCAAGTAAGTTCTGAATTTATGCATTGCATATTTTACAGGAGATTAGCCTTGTTTTTTATAAACTGACTTTTGGGCTCTGGATGTCATCATGAGACTGAAGAAATGGACTACCTATGCAAGTTAACTTTTAAGCATTAAATATGGTATTGGATTTGGTCTCAGGACAGCTATATGAAAATTACTCCTAAGGTACTCAGGAAAATTGGTTTATTTTGTTTTTAGTAAACAGCTATGATAGAATCTGAGCCAAATATTTCACTGTGGCAGTCAAATCAATGTCAAATGAATGGCAATCCACTCTGTTTCTTTCCTTGTCTCTGATACCTCAAGCCAAGCATGCTTGACTTTCACACCTCATACCTCCAACACCTGGCACTGGTAGCACAAATACATCTAATATACAAAGAAATGCATGATTATCACTTTGCACTAGCACATTTTGCCCCTTTTATTTTTCTGTTTCTCTCTTCCAAAAGTGAAGCAGTTCATTCTGATTTTCTAAGACATTTATTAAGATCCTTAAAAGATGAGAGATGGGAGGCATCGGGATAAGTACTGTAGACTTCATGGCCAGAAATGCAATGAGGCTCTTGAGAATATTTCAGGGCATTACTTTATTCATGAGCTAAAGACAGTGACTGCTGAGTGAACAGTGATCATCATAGTATACCCAATGGGTTTGAAGCTTCTTACAAGACTATGCTAAAAGGTTTTAATATTCTCTCAGCTTGTAGCAGATCCCTCCATTATTTGGTGTGTTAA
The DNA here is from genome assembly GCF_001604755.1 of Lepidothrix coronata. Taxonomy (NCBI): domain Eukaryota; kingdom Metazoa; phylum Chordata; class Aves; order Passeriformes; family Pipridae; genus Lepidothrix; species Lepidothrix coronata. Next base: position 3,153,683 of record NW_016690223.1, read on the forward strand.
ATGAATGCAAAGTGCACTCATCTAAAAATCTGTCTGTCTAAAAATAATATTTTTTGGGAGAGTTACTTGAAGAATAGAAAAGAGGAAGAAAAAAGCACTCCTCATGCTTCGGCAGAAAGTTATTTTTTTTCAAATGCATTAGCAAAACTGGAGTCAGCATAGAGTTTGTTTTTTTTCTTTTTTTTTCTTTTTAACATAAGGGAATAGCGTTTCAAGCTAGAGATGCTGTCAGTGAATATGGTGAAATAGAAATAGAAGAGCAGTTACCATGGTACAGCATGTACGAAGGAAACTACTGAGAATGGTATCTCACAGTAACCTCGGTCTAGTGTGAGTTACCAATGCCAAAGTGGGATACTATCTGGAAATTTATGCACTTTAAAATACTTCCACGCAGTAAGTTTCTTCAACTGACCTCAGAGGACTTTGCTACATCACTTTAATGCAGACAAAATTAAAACTAAACTGAAGAGAAGCATGCTTCCTTAAACCTTCAAAAGATCATTCATTAACAATCAGGTTACTGGAGCAAATCTGGACAAGTGGTTTAGTTTTCAGTTCTTTCAAAATCTGCCAGGAGACCTCAGCTTTAGGCTACTTCTGAATGCAAAGGGCAATTGTTATGATCTACCTGTGCAGTAGATTTGCAGAGTGTTAGGATGCATTTACAGGTCACTTTGCATTGCTGAGTCTGTACAGTGGTAGCAGTATGCTGACCACTGCTCTGATGTGCGTTGGTATGACCTCTCTGCAGCTGGCTGGGTGCCTCTGCACAGCAAAAGGCAACTAGGCTTGTGCTTGGAACAAGCTCCTGACTCTTTAGTAATGTGTATTATTGCCTGCTCTGATGCTAAACTTAGACTTGGGAGGAGGGCTGTATACTAAAATGCAAGATCATACAATAACCTTATACTAATATAGGAAATTAGATGGGGGAAGAATGATGCAAAAAGGTTGATTTCAGTCCAAGGAAAGGAGGTAGTATTAAGTCCATGTATACACAGAAGGAGTTGGCTTTGTTCCAGAGCTCCATCTGGCCATCTGCAGCATAGTAAGTTGTGCTATATGTTCCAGCATGTTCCAGAATAATTTTTGCATTGATGGGGTGTGACGTACTTCAAAACCAGCACATGTATGAATTTAGACTCAGATCATCAAAGACATTCAAGTAACTCATTCCCACCAAAATATACTTTAGTTGGGTACCTCAGTGCCATGGTTCATTCCTACCTTTGATATACCTCTCTATCAGTTTCAACAAGGACAGCATTTAAATACAGTATTGATGTTCAATTTACATTGTTTACAGAATGGATCTTGATACACCAGGCTATTAATAATGGCAACTATAAATATGCAGTGTAATAGTTATTTACCTACAATGTCTTTATACAACTGTAGTTACAAAGAATGAAAATAATGGATGCTGTGAATTTCAGCTTGACTACATAAAATATCAGTTGCTGACTTGCAACTCAAATAACTAGAACACTGGAGAGAGAGTTTTATATGCTTGCTTGAGATTATCAAGAAATGCAATTCCTATCTCATAGGAAATTCCATAATTTACAAAAAATTTTGTATGACCGCAAATCAAACCCAAACCTTAACATTTCAGTAACAGAAAAAAGTGATTATTTCTATTTTGAGTACTTCTAGATCTTTTAAATGTACTAAATACTTTGTGAAATTAACCCATCCTCATCAAAAGGAATTTTTTTTAATATCAATAAAATGAAGGATTTTCAGAGTGTATTATTGAAACCCAGGAAGAATTTGAATTTGATGTGGGAAAAAACATGGACTGGGATTAGGATAAAAATATTATTTTTGATCTTTGATGTCACAATTTGGAACCCCATGTGAGACACTGGATTATTATGTTAATTATTGACTCAGACCTACTCAAGTGTGTGTGTGAAGGGGAAGGGACAGGTTGAATCTCACATAGGTGAGGTAATGTCTTGTCCCACAGCCCCTGCAGCCTCACCAGGTGACTCTGAAGCAGCTGTCAGTCAAAGGCAGCCCAGGATCACACCCATGCTGTGCCCCCCAGAGCTGCTAATCCAGCCTCTGACTGGCTGGTACAGTGGGAGCATTGGTTCTCATCCCACCCCAGAGCCCTGGAGTGGCCAGGGGGCCAGAAGTCCCACCTGGGAGGAGTGGCCACAGATGGGCCAAAGCAATAAAAACAGCAACACATGGGCTCCATCTTTGCTTGAGCCCCACCACCTGGCCACATGGGAGATGGACTCGCATAGGACTCTCTGGTCGTGGCTATATAATTTTCTCTTTTTCTCTTTCTTTCTTTACTTTTAATATTTTGGGTAACTTGGGACCAAATGGGTTGGATTTTGCTAAATTTTATGGGTTAGCATGTCCTAAGTTAATGCTTTGTGGAATGGTTTATTTTGATTGCATGTTACCCTTCAAACTTTTGCCAAGATCTCTTATTTCCTAAAGTTTACCAGTAAAGGTAATCTCTGAGAAAATGTGTGCTACTTTTCTCCCATGCACTTTCTCTTAAGTCGTTAAAAGAATCAGGGGATCCTCTAAAAACTCAGCAGGTGAATTTTTGGAGCCTCGTATGTTTTTTAAGTAAAATTCCCTTGGTGAGCTTGTAGCTCCAAAACCTGGGGACTTACACGCCACTGTTGAAAATGTCTTTGACTAAAAAAGAGACATCTTCAATTAGTTATTGTTAAAAAAGAATTTTTCAGTTAGTTATGCTTGTATCCTTGAAGTCAGTTTCCAATAGCATTGGTTTGTTGGTTTTTTTTAAAGCATAATATATTATATTTTATGCAAACCTTTAAAGTGAAGACAGATAAGACCAAACCTTATACCCTTATCCCCTTTTCTTCATTGTCATCAGATTTCTGAGGGGACAATTAGATCTAGAAATGTCAACTCATATGCACTGATGTTGGATTGTTACAAATATGGGCCTACCAATATTAGATAAGTCCTCAATATTTATTATTGGCCAGAACATGAATGAAAACTTAGCAAAAAAAAGTGCTGACTTGGCAGTGAAGAATGGAGAGACAGTGATGTTATTCACTTCCTCATCATAGCAGAAGTCTGGGAACATATGGAAAAAAGAGTTTTAAATATATGAAGAAGTCAAAGGTGCGTCTTCTAGGAAAACACTTGACTTTTCATCTTACCCCATAATTACTTAGTGTATATCTAGGAAAAACCATCTCTTCTTTCTAAAATTTCCAGAGGACATCCATATTTTATTGGAACAGATTTGTCACTGGCTAAACAAACTCGCCTAAAGCAAGTCCCCGTGTTCTTAGCCTCTAATAATATGAGGGAAGTATAAAATATTAAATGTACCCCACTATTAATCTACAAGTGAATGAGTATTTTCAACTGATGTTTAAATGTTAAAAACATGCATTAAACAATCATTACTTATTGAAATTTGAATGCATTCTTTACTTAATAAAATACTTCTCAGTGTCAATCACTGGTTTCAAAATATCTCTTAAATAAGTAATAACAGTATCTAGCTTGATGAACTTAAAGGATAACTTCCAAAACCAGTGTTCCCATTAGCTGTCAACATTTGCTTTAGGCTTTAGAGTAATCTATGTTGCTTGGGATATTATATAAAGGGAAACAAAAATAAATGTTTTTACAAGCTTACTAAAAAGTAAAGAAGGCTCTCTTGACATTACAGGCAAAAATATGAATACAATAAAATTAAAGTAAATATGAAAGACCAAGGTAGTTTTATTTAGATCAGTCTGGATGTAAACTTGGTATTTGCAAAAATGAATATGGAGATTTTAGAAAACCGATGGAATTAAAAAAAAAAAATCTAAAACCTTTGTGCTGAAGAAGTGTTGTAGAAACATAAGGGTTCCTGTGCCCTAACTGAGGAATGGAAGTAACCACACAGTGCCACAAAACTACCTGACACTTAGGAGCATTAACATTTTGGTACTTTTACTGTTGCTCACAAGTCCATATAAAAACCAGTAATGCATTATCCATAAATTTCTTTTTCTTCAAGAAATCTTGGATCAGTTTTCTGACAACAGAAGACATTACACAGGTCTCTTCACTGACCTTCTGTAGTGTAAACTTTTTGTTTAGAAGGGCATTTAGAAGGACATTTTATACTGACTTAAGCAGAAAATACAGCTTTTTCAAGATCTCAATAAACTAATGTTTTACTTTTTAAGATTGCCACAGTTTCATACCTTCTCTCTCTAACCCTGATAAGTGCTGTATATGTTAACAATTTGTAAAGAAAACTTTCCCACATGGAACACCTTAGAAATTCATGGAGTCTAGTTGTGTGTGACTGTTTCATTACTGTTTTGATTTCAGAGAATCTCAAGGTATTTTGTATGAGTATAGGACTAAGACATTCCCATTTATAAAGGCTTAAAGGCAGTCATGAAGAAAGTAGCAAAATTAATGTTTTATTTTTTTAAAAAAGAGCAAGGCACTAAAAGTAGAACTGTAACTAAAAAAAAAAAGTGAATAAACCTGTATACTTTGCTTACTTTGTCTTTCTTTTGATTTCATGGTTTTTATAGTATTCAGTGAATTAATTATATTGATGTGATTTGCTAAGTGTGTTTTTTCTGACAAAAATATTTGAAGGAGGAGATTATACAATTATAAGGTCATCATTGTCATGATTACTACTACTTCAGTTATAATACACAATATAAAGAAAATCTTTCTTCTTATTAATTTTAATTAAATAGATCTCATGATGCAAATAAAAAGGTTGGCAGAAAATGTCAAAAGAGGAAGTATGTAATACCTGGACTGTCCACAAGTTTCAGGTTTGGAGATCTTTGCACCTCCATGGGTGGCTTAGCACATCTGGACTTTGTTAATAGTCTGTAGGGACTCCCAAATCTTTTCTCCCGGAGTCTTCATGTTATGAAATGCAATACTGCTAATTCTAGAACTAGCACAGACAAACCTAGGAAGATTCATACTCAGATAAGTGAAGTTCATCTCAGAGTGAAAATCTCTTTTTCATCTCTTCATCATAAAGACATCAACTCTACATCTCTTTAATTTACTGGTGTTTCCTTCCTTCCCTCCTTCCCTCTTCCTTCTCTCCTTCTCTCTTTAACATAGCAAAAATAAGTTTTACAGGTGAGAGAGTGATGAATAACCTATCGTTGAGACAATACAATTTTAATTTGAGATTTTGAGAAATGCCTGTTTGAGTGGTAGCAGTGAGAAAAAAATATTTCTAATTGAAGATTTGTGGAAAGCTACTAAACAAAGGTGATGATTTAGGAACTAACTGGAAAAGTCAGAAGGTAACTCAGTGATGGTAGTGGTATTTCTTGAAGGTCTGATAAAAGTTTTTAAAAACAGCTAACATGCACATGTGTCTGCTTATATACTGCAGATGCATTGAACAAAACTGTGTTGATGAGGAACAGTTTGTGTCTGTACACAGCATCAATCAGATATTGCTGGGAGATGAGTTTTCCTCCCCAGGAGAAATAAGCAATTTTTCATTCAACTATTCCAATGGAATTACTGGTAGAAATGAAATTAATTTTGAATTGTATTTCTTAATTTCATTTTCTTTATAGCACCATACTAGCAAGTCTTTAAAGCCAGTATAAGTTCTTTAGTGCCAAATCCTACTTGGTATTTATTTATTATTATCTAAAAATGCATGTGTTACATGTTGCAGTAAGGTTTTTCTAGACATAGTTACTTCATATGTGGCACAGAATTCACTCCCTAGCAAGCATTTTTTTGGAAATGCACAACTGGCCAGAGCTAATTGTTTTAAATTGGATACTAGGTTCTTTTTCGTATAGTAATTGCTTTAAAAATACGCAATTTGTTAACACAAAATGAAAATAAAGAAAGGTAAAATAGAGTACTAGGACATGATCTAATTTTGAAGAACCATTGATTTTTTGTAAGACTTCTTGTAGTTTTTATTTCCTATTTGCAAAATGTTATTCTGTAACACATGCAGATTTCTGTCATCTGCAATTAGAGTTTTATTGGTTCTTTCACAAGCTAGTCTCTTATGAGTCAAAATTCCACACTGAGCTTCAGGTTAGTATCAGAATATTGTGGAAAATACAGAGCTGCTTCTGATTTTCAAGAAAGCTCCCACAGAAATCTATCCTGCAATATAAAAATCTGAATCTTTATACTGACAAATCATCAGCTATTGCTACTTGATGTCAGGTGGAAAATTCTGGATGGGAATCTACTATTTCTAGAATACTTGAATTACTGTATTATGGCCCTCATGCCTCAGTTATTCTTATAAATTGATATTTTTACCTTTCACTGTCCTGAAAATTATCCCTACAGGCTTGTTAACTGAGAGCACGTGGAAAATCTTCATTACAATACATTTGATGTACCTACCCCAGAAGAAATGGCAATTTAAAATAGCACTTGTGCAGCTCTCAGCTGAATTGAGTATTGCAATATATTACAGAGCTTGAATTATTGAATATCCAAATAATGTTGGAAAAATGCATCTCCAAAAAAGCTTTTTCTGCCAACCTTGTGTTATTATTGGCTGCCTGTACAGTAGAAATGTTTCCTAGTACACTGTTATTCAATGTTCAAATGATTAGGCTGCTAGGAATAAAAATAGAAAAAATGTGAAGATGCGAAAATATAGGTAGAGGTCAATTAAAAGTATTAAAATTCAGCTTAACTTACTCTAGGTCTGCAAAGGGAAGTAATTATGCTGAAAAGAACTTTGCTTAGAAGCATGTTACACAAAGATGGTAGTGTTTATCCGCTGAAACGAGCGAGTGCACATACTTCAAGTTCTCTCTAAGATTAGTGAGAAAGTGTTCAGTGTAGTAATCACATTTAAAGTTCAATTCATCCTTCAGTATATGCCTTCATTGGACAGAGGATTAATTTTTAAATTTCTCTGACTGTATTAACTGCATGTTCTTGGCCTATAATGGGACCCAGTGCAGTCAGTTGAGCTATGAACAGACATGGTATTAGAGAAATCTGAACTTAACTGGGACTAATCCCATTATATCGGAAAAACACTGTCTAGAATGCAAAAGTAGAGAAAAGGGAATATGCTCAAGATATAACTGAATTCTCTTGTTCAAATTGGGAGTTCGTAATCAGAAGAGATGGAAAACCTAACCAATTTTAAAACTGAAACTGATATATATATATATATATATATGATATATAAATATATTATATGTATATGTACACAAGGAATTGCAGAACAGATTGTAGTGAGAGAAAATAACAGGACTTGACTGAAGATATCCTTTCCTGTTCTATATTGTATTGAAGTAAACCTGAAGAAATTGGTTAAGAATTGCAGTATGAATATTTATATAAGCATAAGTTAAAACCTTCCCCCATAGTTATTCAAAACTTGCTATTTACAGTAAAAAAAAGAAATCCTCCAAATAAATTTAGAACAAGAATACACTAAAAATGTAAATATAATTGCTACAATGAAACTAAGGAATACTATATTTTTTCCTAGTTAATACTCATGGAAAATTTTTTTAAAGATAGTAATGGCTATTTTATGTGTGCATTAGCTGGCTACCCCTATAATTTTCATCCTAATTGTTGCTTTTCATTCCTTATCAGAGGTTTTTCAGATAGCAAAAAAATCCCTCATGAATACTCTAATGAATAAATAGGAGTTGCTATGCTGTTATTCTGTATTCTTTATTGTATATTATTTGACAGTATTCTGACAACTGACACTTTCTTCATGAAAATGAGCGCAAATCCCAAAAGTACAAGCCAGTGTGATGGTTCATCCAGAAGTACACACCAGTAATATGCTCTGTGCTTTCTCTAGCTGTTGTTTGTTATATACCTGTTTAAAAAGATACACATATCAACGGAGCTCCAGAAACAGTACTATGAGACTTAAGTAAAAGATTAAATATGATGAAGGAATGCCCCAAACTAACTGATTGTTCTGAAACGTGGAAGGCTAAGTTCAATTAAACAATCTGATCAATGATTAAGTGTCTACAGTATAAATAATTAAGTCTACAGTCAAACCACAAAGAATCTGAAGACATAAATGACAGAGCTTACATGGTTGGAGAGGAGCACACTTTTAAGAGCTTTGCTGGTTTGTAATAAAACCTGTCTACAGATTGTGGTGCTGTTTGTCAAAAATGCTAGAATAAACAAGCAAAGGAGAGAGGGAAGAGGAAAGAAGCAGACAATTGTTTTGTGCTGCTTCTGTTTTATATAGATGACACCTCTACTGATAGTACTGAGGAGGCTGGGAGTAAACACTCAATTAAATTTGGTAACCACAACAACACAAAAATCAGCAAATGCAAGTATTTGAACTCACACATAAATACAAAAGAACCTCTGATCTCATTTTAAGAGCCTGGATAAAAATAAATGCAGATAAGAATCCTGCTCCTCATGATTTTCCTTCACCTTGAATCGACATCTAACTTTTCCCTTTGACTCCTTTGTGTCTAATAGCTCCCATCTCATCATTCTGAGAGCTCCTACTTGTGATAGTTCCTCTTTTTAGATAAATATTTCAGGTTTATTACCCTTTGTGAAACGGGATTTCTAAAATCTATGAACTATTATTTTCGTCTGTAATTCCTTAATTTTGAGGGAACAAGCTCTTAAGCATCTGTTTCTTCGTCTTTAAATTTTAGAGTTGGCTTTGGATTTGATTTAATCTCTGTTATAACTTTATGAACCTTGCGTGGATTGCTTTGATGTTCTCTTGCATGCAGTGAACATAGATTTGTCTTTTTCATAAATCTTTGAAGCTTGATATAATTTTTGTTGAAGTAGGATGTACTCAATCGGCAGCAATTATGTTGTTTCCAAGATTTGGTGCTTAGGCAGGGTGAATACACATCTAGCCAACCCCAATCCCCATGCAACATGTTTTTAAAAAAGACAAATTGAAACAAATGGAGCTGCCAATAATGTTAAACAAATTTATTGGTTTTTTTTAGAATTTATTTGATATAGATAGCTTTAAAAATATATAAATACATAATGAGTCATGGTAACAGCTCATCTTGAGAAGGGTTAAATTCAGTTGTATTTGCAATCTGTCTTTACATCTGTGCTTTACTAAGTTTAGGCTTGCTTCTAAGAATTCTGTTATAAAGAGAAAGTAACACAGGAACTCAAAAGTTCCTGCAGAACCCTATTTTCTCGCCTATGTTGGGCTGCTTAGTGATCTTTCCTACTAACTTTTCCTTTTCATGTTTAATGTTAGGTTTGGAAAATGATCCAGGCATGTGAAAACTGGTTCATATACTGAGAAAGTGACAAAACTGTGCCAACTTACACCAGCTGAGGATTTTTCTTTTCATCTATTTAAAATATTCCTTCTCCATGTTAGTTAGTAATGATATTACAAAAACATGAGCATATAAGATAAATCTTTAACAGCTGCACCTCATCCTCAACTGTTGAGAATATTAACAGAATTTAACCCTGTTGTCAGTATGAAATTTTTCATGATCATGAATATTCATTTCATCATGACAGGAGCCAAGACTGGCCCCATCAGCTTCTGCTCTAGGAGTCCCTGGAGCATCATGAGATAGAGGATGAATTTAAATCTGATCATGGCCTTAATCTGTCTCCTAAACATGTTGGTGTCTCCTTTTAAGAGTTTACAGAGATAAAACAAAAAATCCTTTATATATGAGAACACAAAGACATCTCTTAACTTTATAAAAGTTTACAGAATAGCAAAATGAAAAATGGATCTTCTGTAATTTTTCAAGACTTCTCCCAACTTCATAAGAATTTACTGCACTCATTCTTTGGTGACTCCAGATGCACAAATTCCTCTTCACTAGCCAGAAGAAAAAAAAAAAAGGTGGAAAATAAATAAGAACCACTTTTTGATTAATTCAGAATTATTTTTTTTCTATTAAAAAACCCCCAGAAAAATAAACATGAATAAATCAGAAACAATAAATTATTGTAAAATAGGCAGTAAGTTCCCTTTACAGTATTTGTGGTAGAAGCAGAAAAGAAGACGATTCAGGAGAAAAACTGTTGCAGTAATCATTACTTGGGGATGTTCTAACTAACTGAGGTTTCCCCTAAGTGTTTACAAATTTGGTGGGTAGCTACCGGATAAAAACTAAGATCTCAAATTTCCTACCTCTCCCACATGTTAGAAAACACACAAAAGGTAACTGTAGATCATGCCCCAGTTCTGCAACTGAAAGGAAAACTGCTGCAAATCTTAGATTTTGCATCTACCTGTGTGTACCTCTGGCCTTGGTCATTTAGTAAAAGTATGCTGATGAATGACCTTCACTGCATATGAACTGTGCTCAGTCTAGGAAATACTAGAAACCAAATCTGCTTTTCTCTCTGCTGCTAGTTACATTTTTGCCTACATATCTTCCAGTTAAGTCATTGACTACATGCTGTTTATTTAAGGGAGTTTGGTAGACTGTACAAATAAAGGAGTTCATAGCAGTAGATGGAACTATCTGTTAGCTGCCTGCTTGTCTTCCCACTTGAACTGACTTCAGAGTGTTGATTTCTTGCAAAAAGTGGCAGGATAGGTGAACAGCAGCAGAACATGGGTTTTCTTTAGCAAAACTTTGCAATCACATTTGAAAGACATTGTATAAACACAGTCTGATACAGTAACAACACATCTGCAAATGGAGATTTGTGGTATATTAACTCCAACATATTATTTTGAGCAAGTAGCAAAAATTGCATAGTAAGAACATAGGAATTACAGTGAGAGTTGTCTGCAGAACAAGCAGGAAAGATGTTTGGTAAAACCAGAAAAAGTCCTGTCTATTCCCAAACAGACAAACTATGTCAAAAGAAAATAAGATCACCCCCTTTATTTCGTGGAAAGCATTGAGCAGAAGATAACATTAATAAGGAAAATGGAGAAATAAAAACATCAATACTTGAGCCGCAGTTTTCTTCATCAAAGAGCTCTGAATCCTGGTTGCCTCCATCTTGGTGACTGGGTACCTCAGTCACCAGGCCTAACTTACCTTAACTGGACATGTTTAGAATTGTTCACCTTCAGCTGATTTAGCATCAAGTGTTAAGGACTAACTGTTTGAATATGTACTGGTAATGGTTATATTGATCATATGTACTGTCAAGGAATGTCAATCCAGTGAAATGTTGAAGATTGAAACTGATTTATCAGTCTTTTAAGTACTGATATCAGAATGTTCTTTAAAGTATACAACACATAAATACATTCAGTCTGTGGCACAGGGAGTCTGTCTTGTCAATTTACTCTGTAGTGGAAGAATTGTTTCTTAATGTGCATTCATAGTGTGTAAAAAGCTTTTCTCAGCTAATGCTTTTCAATGCTATTGTAGCACAGTTAAATTTATTATTTTATTAAGAGAATATTGAAATCTCACCCAAGGAAATAATTTTTTAGATTTGATTTCATTATAAGATTAGTAGCTCCTGTTAAATGCACCTACAAAGAACTAAATGCCTCATTATAAGAAGTCTTTAAGATGGGACTTCATTCCTTTTCTGTCTTTTTTTTTCTGTTTTAATTATATATTATGTTCTGTCAACAGCAATAAAGTACATGGATGTGTTTTAACTATGCTGCAGATGTCAGCATATGGGTATATTTAGCAAATCCAACAACACTTCACCACTTATTCTGAGAACATTTAAAAGGGTACAAAAGTATGAGAGCCTTAGAGAGCCTCTTGGCTCTAGTGGCACACAGTAGCAGCTCTTTATCAGTTTTAGGAAGGACGGTCCTTGTAGTTTTCAAATCAATTTGTCTACTGAAATCCAGAAAATTAAAGATTTTAAAAGGTGAAATATATAAAAGTGAAAAGCTCAGGACAATTTTCATTTTTTTAATTATAATTTCATATGTATTTTGGAATATATACAAAAGGTGAAATCAGTGCTTCCTTTGAAACCCATTGTGTAAAAGGAGGAGAAAGCTTCATCTACATATTTCCTCTTGGAAAGGGCAGTCAGCAGGTAATGTGTTGATGGAGGCTGGGTGGGAAAGAGCTTGGCATCTCTGTAAATATGTCTTCTAACATTACAGAATGCAGAGTGGGTGAAGAAGGGTATTTGAGGCACTGTTGACTCTCCTGTGCAATCCCACCTCCTCCTCAATCCTTGCTTGTGAGTTCTGGCAGCAGTGTTGCTGAAAGAGCATTAGCTCAATACAGATGATCTCTCAGAATGTGATCATACAGCCCTCTCTGATTTGAGTGGAAGCTGGATGATGTAAACTGTACCTTCCAGGATTACTCAGATTACTCATGTGACATATTCTTGAACCAGTTTCTGATTATATAATGTGATAGATTCTGGATTCAGAGAGTTATAGGTAGTCGTGTACACACCTAAAGGTCCCATTCAAGGAAAATGCATAGTTACAGCTTTAAATCAACCACATAGTTGAGATATATTAACATATGAAACTCCTTAAGTCTGTGTCTAATATTAAACAAGTGCTTAAGTATTTTGCCAAATATAGATTGATTACTTACATTGTGATGTTGAAGAGCTTTGCTGCAAGAGCACATGTACAAAGAAAAGACAAAGCTGTTACTTCCCACATAGTTAATGTACCACTATTTCCTTTTGAGAATATTTGTCTGCATCCCGAGGGCAGGAAAAGCCTTCTTAGGTGTGCTGATAAATGAAACAAATACCTCTCTTCTAGTAAGGATTAGAGTTGATCATTATGAAAGACCATAGGAATTAGGAAAATGACTGGAGGGCACATGCTTGACTAGGGATTTCTGTATGCTGAGTTATGTTAGGCCCTTTCTGTTTCCTCTGTCAGTTCTTGTCTTACTCTATGTCCTTTCCCTTCTATTTCCTCATTTTATTCATTTAAGCCCTCTTATTCTGTCATTAACAGTCTAGCAACTGGTAGCTACTTTTTTTTCTTAATTCTTTCCCTCACCTTTCATGGCAACTTTTCTCTGAATCTATGCCAAATTACTTATGCTCTCCACTCTATATTTCATTTCTTTTTTTGATAACCAATATCTGACCTACTTTTGCTCCAGCAATTCTGCCTGCCCATAATAACAAAGAAAAAGAAACCCAAACAAAAAACCCCCAAATAAACACATATCATGAGCAATGAACCTCAGGACTGATTAACAGCCACCAAGCTCCCAGGAGCAGTTTGTCTTATCTTCATTCCTGTTTGTTCTTTTGTGGGCAATACACAGGCATGGTTCAAGCCACTGTAAATGCCAAGGATGTTCTACATATGCAGAAAAAACAAGGGCAGACCAGTTTGGTTCCCCCATCCTACGGTTGTTCAGGACTGTGGCTTTGATCTGTCAAACTCCTCCTCGCACCCTCATAACAAAGATGCATCATGAACCCAGGGTTTTTTTACTGATTGGTTTCTGTACAGCCCATATATTATTTCAAATGTTCTGAACTGACCAAGTATATATTTACATTTTACAATGCCTTAGGTCTTTGGCAGTACTACATGGGTATGAGAGAGGGCACAGGGCCAAGCTCTCTGTAATGTATATTTGAATACTCTGCTTTAGAAAGCATGATGTGGCTGTGAGCTGGTCTGTGCCACTTGGTCTCAAATCAGAAACCATCCTTAACTTGTTTTACATACTCCTGTAGATTTATCCTAAGGACAACTAGGGTTTTGGAAATACCTCTAATTTCCCCACCTGCATTCCCTGTTCTGGCACCCCTTGCAGGAGGGATGGTGCCAAAGGCTCTCCACAGGAGAGCAAGCTGCCTCATTGGTGCCTTGAGCTAGAAATCCCTCATAATGTTCATAACTAGTCACTCCAATGTTAAATTTCACAAATGTAGGTAGATATATCACTGATCAGGCCCTGCCACCTGACTGTGTTCAGACCTACCAGAGTAAAACTTTGTAATATATACAGAAATGCAACAGTGAAATTGCAGCGATGCTTATTTAGGAGTGAGAACCTGGTTATTGGTAGAAATTTAATCTATGTGCAGATTGCGTCTTATCTTTTCTTGTGCCTAAGAGGAGAGCTTATCTCCCACTGAAGACCCTGAAGTCTTATTATTTTTGTTTCATTAAGAACTCTCTAAAATAGCAGAATTGCTTGTCACAAAGTCTGTATTTACTACATTTTAAGACAGCAGCTATATAACTTAATAAAAATATTTGACATTAGTAATCACATACACACACACAGAGCAGATTTTGAAATTGTCCCTTTAAGCCTTCACTGAAGCTTTAGCATTTCACCATTATGACTCTCTCCAACACATCTTTATTTAATCAGCTTGCTCGTTATTTTTATGAATTTTCACAGATCAAATCTGGTTGCCCACCTCTCCTAACTTTTCTCCCTAAAGCTGTTATCACAAAGGAAAATTTCACCAGTTTAATTTGGATGAACATTCTTACAGATTCAGGACTCATTTATACTGTTCCCGAATGCATTAGTGCTGTAACTAGAGGTACAAGAAACACCAGTAGATGGCTCTGTAATTCCTGAATTAAAAGCAAGGAAACAAGGGAGGCTTTGATAGCTTTGACTTTTGAGAGCAAATTTGATTTGGTGACACCAATGACAGGAATAAGCTTCATGCCGACTTGCTGAAATGGGACACTTCCATTTGTTATGTCACACCGTTTCAAAATGGCCCGTCTGTCCTTGACTCACACTGACCTTGAAGACTTCTGAGGGAGCAACAGGAATGCTGTTGTCCTGTACAGACAATGGCTCCAAATAAATCAGCAGCAGGATGACCCCCAGCTTATGGGAGAGGACAGAATCACTAAGCATTGCCATGTGCTGCTCGTGGCAGAGTGATAAACAGGAAGGTGTGGAGGCTGCTACAGATGCCTGAGCCCAGTGGTACCATACCCTGGGAAATGGGATTAAAACTGAGCACAGTTGAACATATGCCTGCACTGAAATTAACTACCAAGCACTCAGAAAAGATTGTTTCTGTTTTACTTAAAAAATAAATCTGGCTGAGAAAGGAAAAGATAAAAGCAGGAAGGAAATGCACTGTAAAAAAAAAATCTGCTTCTATAAATCAAGGACTTTAGTCATTTTTCACAGGCAATTTGGAGAAAGTAGTAGGATTTGCTTTCTGTGCAACCCTCATTCCTGAGCACAGGACCCGGGTGGGCTTGCAAAGGGGATTTTAAGCATGCTTGAGTGCTCAGGCAGCGTTCAACAGGGTCCCCTTGGTGTATTCTCCCGCAGTTTAAACACCTTTGAATTTGTGCAAAAATTGTTTTAGGAAAAGGGGATTTTTGAAAATTTATATGTGAGACTCTGCATCCAGTTAAGGTTGGCTGTACCTAAATGTGAACTGAGGTATCTGAGTTAAAAGCATGGGAATAATCTCTCTAGAGTTTAAAAACGAGCAGGGAGCAATTCAATTTCTAACAAAGCAAAGATGTTTCATCTGTACTAACTGAGATTGTTATCTGTATGTTTTAACTAAACACAAACCCATATGAAAACAATATAAGGAATTTAGGCTAACTTGATTCTGTGACATGACATGGTGTACAATAGGGGCATGTCAAGACTTAAAAAACCCAGATAAGTTAAGCCTAAGTTTATAACTGTTATTTAATCCCCTGAAGTAGATCTTCCACATGACCAATATTTAATTTCAAATTTCATAATAAAAAATAATATTGGTAAACCCCCAGAAAAATCATCCTACCTGTACTTCTGAAGGAAATGTATTTTATAGATATTTTCCAGCTAGTCCAAGTATGTTTTTCAATGGCACATAGATACAAGCATTTTTACAAAGAGAGATCCATCCATTTAATGTAAATGGCAAAAAGCTGCAAGGATGTTGATACTTAAACATCAACATTAAACATTTTGTGTTTATGTAAATAAGTCATACTTCAACCCTAACTATTCCATGATTCTATAGGCAAAAATAATAATCTGTTATGCTTTTTTATAAATACCAGATATTCTCTAAGCCCTTTAATAGGTTCCCTTGTCATTGGCAGTGATTTTCAGAGTAAGGAAAGTAAGATTACAGTGGAGAAAATTCATATAGCACTATTCTTCATTTAGCTACAGAGAAGCTGCATGTGGAGAGATCATGGCATTTATATATAGCAGTAAATTTCTGTGACATTTCACTTACTTAGAAAAGGTTAAAACATCTCACAGAATTCAGTATTCAGCACTGGTATGATCTGGGAAACAGTGCTTTTTTAAATAATCAGAGACACAAGTATTAATATGTTTTATAATGTACAAATGCAATCATATTTACCTGGGTAAAACACAAACCTGAGTTTAAGGCAACCCATTGCTTCTCTAAATTTATATAGGCCAAAATATATTTTGAATTTACCTTATTAATGAAAATTAAACACATTTTTCTTCTATTGAGAATAATATTATTAGGGTAAGCTAGCTTGAATTACATTACATTCACTACCTCGGTGCAGGCAGTCCTAGTGGAACAGCTGATGTGTGGCAAAATATACCTGCTGTGTAGTAAGTCTGAGGTAATTCAATGTTGGATTCAAATACCTAAAGAATTGGACAGGGGGGAAAGTACTCTCAGGTTTAGTAAATACAGCCCATGTACCTGCTTAGCTGCATATGGCGATCTTACTATTTGGTAATACTACTTTATTAGCAAAAGTTGACTTCGCAACATTTGAATTCTTCATCCTTATTTTGACGTATGTCAGATTGGTATCTCTCTAAGACTGCTTCTGAATCTTCCAGCTTTAACTGGCATCACAGAACTGACAGAGCCTGATGGAGAGATGCTTCTTCATTTCAGATTTACGGAATTATCCTTATCCTCCTTCCTGTCCTGGATCAGGAGCAGGTTTGAGCACTGTAGATATACTACACTTCAAAATCAGAATTCAGTTTTATGATCTGTTAAAACTAGTTTCAGAAAAGTACAGGGAGAGAACAGATCAAATAACTGTCATATATAGTACAGGAAAAAACCTAAATATTACTCTAGATACACTCTGCAGTACATTGCTCTAGATTTTTTTTTGTTTTGTTTTGTTTTGTTGTTTTTGGTTTGTTTTTTTTTTTTTTAGTTTTGGTTTGGGTTTTTTATTTTGCTTTTGTTTGTTTGGTTTCATCTGGTTTTGTTTGTTTGGTTGATTGGTTTTGTTTTGGTTTTGTTTTGGCTTGGTTTTTTCCAATGTATCTACTGTTGAGAAGTGCCTGTATATATTCAATTCTTCTTCTAACCACCAGTATATTACCACGATGTAAATAAAACAATTCATATAAGGTGAGCTAAATGCAATAATTTTATTAAGAGAGAAACCCCAGCATAATAAATTTACAAAAATTTTAAGTTAAATGCTTGAAAATAACATCAATTCTTCTCTGCAAGATACAATAATAAGACCAGATTTTTTGAGGGTTCTGAATGATTGCACTTTGACTGCTGGAGAAGTCAAAGCACAGATCCTTCTGCTATAACATGTATTTAGTGTACCCATCATATAAGTATGTGTAGTATATATCTCCATTCAAACTAATACATAATTTCCACTATAGATATAGAGGAAACATGAAAAAATATTATGTGATCTCAATGGGGACCTTCCAAATGTTTTTGGATGTGTTTATGGATACAAAAAAGAACATTAGCAAGTATCGTTATCAAAACCCAAACAAATCCCCCATGCAAAGCCACAGTCGTGTATACTCACACACAGGCTAGCTGCTATACATAATGGGATAGCTTAACCCGATTGTTCTAGGGGACTGATGTGTTTTGGTTTTTTTTTTAAACAGAAAAGATTTGGGGTTTGATATTTTCCTGTTTCCTAAACTGGCTCTATCCTTTTCCTCTATCAAGTAAAAATGGAAAGAACTGAAAGCAGATGGTATAAGCTAACCAGAGTGAGAGATGAAGCAAATCCTTCAGAAGGAATTGTGAGAAAGCCGTTCTATCTGCATCATGCCAGGACACTTCTCAGCCCACGTCCACACTATAATTAGGTATCACATGGGATCTGTGGCTAGTAATGCTTTCATACAACAAGCTCAGAATGATTTAGTACACAATTTAGAAAATGTACAGATGGACACCCTTTTTTTGGCACATTAGGAAGTCTTTCTTTGAAAAATGTTTATATATTTTTAAAAGCTTTGAAATGTATACACATATAATAGCATAAAATCATAAATATCTTGTAACTTTCCTTAAAATGTGTCTATTTTTCACTGCTATGCCCACGTGTTCTACTTTAAATAAAAGCAAGTTCATGCAGTATACATCTCTTAAGATCATTCTTGATGGCAATATTAGGTGAGACATAGACATCAGCCTTTTACATAAAAGTTTTCTGTAGAGGTTCTTTAAAGAACACTCCTCTTTCTGTAAATGAAAAATTTCTCTAGGGGACTTATTGTATCATTGACCGAATGACAAAAACCACAGAATCCACAAACTCTGCTAAGCATGAGTGGCTAATGAAAAAATATCCTTTCATGTGCAAGAAGGAATTATATTCCTTATCCAGACCTCTGCAACAAGGATTATTTTATTGATTTCAGAAAGCTGCGTGAATTGAATGTCACAAATAAATACATGCAACAGCCTCAAAAAATACAGGTTTAGATCAGGTCTCCAATATTTGCTCAGCTGAAGGATGCACTGGCACCTTACCAACAGCCCAGAGGCCACATATAATTTACATAAAGTAGATCAGATTTCCTTCCCTCTCATCTGTTTAAAGATAGGATGAGATTCAGAGATTCATTTATTCAAGCAGATGTTGGTTAGACAAATATATACAGCAAAGTCCTTGGGTGATTGATAATGGACTACTCTTACAGTTCAAAATAATGTGACCTTGAAATTCAGGGATTTTGCCTTTCCTTAGTTAGAAACAGGTATCTGATCAGTGGTCAGGTATGTTGCTTTCATTTTGTTTCCTGTTCACTATTGAAAGTACTGCTATCTTTCTTTCTCTACAAAAAAACAGTATTGAATCTAGAACTTCTGAATCAGAAATGAAACCCCCCTAGTACATTAATCAAACACTTCAATTCCCTAATTGCAACCTTTACTAGAGACTCCTCCTCTTGTCCACCTTGGCTTTGGCAGAGAGACATGATTATGAAGACTATCAATCCATTTGACAGCAACAAGCATATTGAGACACGCTATAAACTGTCACCAGTATGAATTAGGGAAACACACGAGGACGGTAAAACTAAACTGCAACATTCAGAAATAATTCATTAACAGTATAAGCAGAGTTCTTTAAAGGAATAAGTGGAATTTTTATATGAGATTGTAATGAATAGCAACTGTTTCAGAAGTTTAACCAATAAACTGACCATTCGTTTTTAAAAGGATATGAAAAGAAATGATACTGTAGAAAGATGTTATTTTAAAAAAATAGGGATTTGATTGTTCCTAACTCCTAAAATAAACAAAACAGCTAGTTGAAAATACATGATTTTATATTTACACATGGATTAAACACTCAAAATGTGAGAAAAACAGATTACATTCCTTGTACAAATCTAAATGATTGAATCCTCACTTTAAGTAAACTGCTGAACACAACATTAATTATTAATTAGGAATCAGCTGAACCTAGGATTAATTATAGAACAGCTGCTACTGCAGACCAGCGATGAAGTGTCTGCTCTTGAGTGAGCAAGGGTACTTGTTGT
Organism: Lepidothrix coronata; assembly: GCF_001604755.1. Taxonomy (NCBI): domain Eukaryota; kingdom Metazoa; phylum Chordata; class Aves; order Passeriformes; family Pipridae; genus Lepidothrix; species Lepidothrix coronata. The sequence goes on from NW_016690223.1 coordinate 3,173,344, forward strand.
GGGAATTTAGTGTGATAAATTCTCCTGTGTGACTGAGCTGAATCATTTGCAGATCTCCCCAGAAAATACTTCAGAAAATGTCAAATCACAGTTCTAGTGAGAATGTATTGCTGGTAACACAGATTTAATAATGAGATTGAGTGCCAGCTGAGCAGTTGGTGTAACAGTAAGAGCATGTATCTTCACAATGACCAAAACAGCCCTTAAGTACTGTAGTGCAATATATCCAGCCAAGCTGAAAGAGATAAGGAATGTTTCTTGGTAGCAGAGAACAATCATTTGAAGTAATTGTATGTCCAGAACAACTTCTATCCAAAACCACACGAGCACTATGAGGTTTTTTTGCATCTTAGGTTTACCAAGGTGGTATCGGGTAACAGACCACAATTCACTGCAGGAGAATGTCAACAGTTTGCAAAGCTCAAAAGGAGGAAATCATAGACTCATAGACTTAGCTACCCTATCTTAAAAGCAGAAGAGACAGCACTTAAAAATAAGTGCACAGTCCAAAGAAAAAAAAAAGATCCTTCTTTATAACCTGGTAAACCCTGTACCGTACAAGTATGCACTCAAAATTCCCCTAGCTGGAGATGTTATTAAGATTCTCTCTATTTAAATCTAATTGTCCTCCTTCTTGAGTATATTCTTAATGGGAAGTTTAAAAGATAAATTTGGCAAACCTCATGATGAATTTTTAAAATGAAAATTATTGGAAAAAGAGGATCATGGCAGTCTTTCATTGGACCATTTGATATAAATACCTGTGGAGGGGTGATATCTAAAACTGAGAAAATATGTATCAGCATGTATTTTACTCTCAGAAGAAAAAGGAAAACCCAGAACAGTTAAAAACCAAAGGCAATTGAGAATTGTTTTCCTATTATAGAACTGAAACTTTTTTAGTTATAACTATCACAGGACCATCTAGGACCAAACCAGCAGCAAGAAGATAGACTTGGCTACTATACGGGTTTCAGTGTACCTTTCAAACAAATAACAGTGCTAGGTTGCAAGGTACTACACAACTGGCAACTGAAATAAAGTAAGATGAGTATTCCAAAATGACTACAAGTGCAATGCAGATGGGATAGTATGTGGTTATTTTGCGTGAGTGAAGGTTAGCCAAAATACCTGCTAAGGTGGGACAAAACAAATTTTAAGCTCCTCCTTATATTTTTACAGTATCAAGGGTTCTTTCTTTTCTTTCTCTGCAGAAATCTATACAATTTAACAGCTTGGTGCTCTGCATATTAAATAGAAAGTCCTAAAATTCAAGACAAGGTTTAATGCACTGATGACCTTTGATGATCTATGCATAAAACAATCTCAGTTTTGGATTAAGTGATATTGGCCCCTACTCTGTATAGTTGCTCCCTGTTAAAACAAGATCCAATTTTAAGAGCAGATCAAAGCATTTAAACCACATTTAGTGTTTCTCTTGGTAAAGAAGAACAATTTTTATGTTTTGAGAACTAGGAAAGGAGTCGGATATGTGAATTCTACTCTAAACTGCACAGAAAGAGTGCTAACCCAAAATTGTAAAATTTAGTGAAAAAATATTCTTCTCTGTGTCACAAAATCCCTTTATAGGCTTATTTGTTTTCTTGTAGTGGTAGTTACTATATAGTATTTCATAAAATTATGTCTGCTGTATGATTTCACATCACGTATGATAGCTCACTTTCATCAGTAGTGGGATTACTGCTGTATATCTAAATGAGAATTTCTTTTCTCAGCCTTTTGGCTTAAATATTTCTTCTCAAAGAAGAATGAAGCTCAAAGACTCTTTCAGTTCCTATCCAAAGAACAATGTGAACAGAACTGAGGTGATGGATGGATGATCTAAAAAGCTCTCACAGCTCTGGGACCCAGATCCTCTGCTGTTATGAAGTGTCATGGCTCTATAGGGGCTTCTCTCTTGATTTCAGAGGATTTAAGATTTCACTTATGGAGACCATTGACATAAACTCCCAGTGGAAAGTGATTTTGCCTGACACCTTACAGTGAATTTTAGCATTTTGCAATGATTGTAATCGAGACTGCTAGCATAATTTATAGGTTTAGATTCTTCAGTATGGCAAATGTTTTAGTGTTATGCAGTACATTTGTCACTGCATTTATTTCTGTGTGCTTTATTTACTTCTCATATAACCTGTGTATTGTGTCAATTATTTGAAGAAGTATAATACATCTATCTTTGATGAGAAAGAGGGTATATGAAAGTTTACACAAAGAAGTGTGAATTTATACCAGGTATCTGTAATAATTTTTGGACTGTAAAATCAAATATAAGATGTGATCATTTCAATTTTGAAACTATCACTGCCTCCAAACATTATGCTGACTTATCTTTCATTAATTTACATATCTCTGTCTGACTTTGGCAAAGAAAACACTTCCTTAGGATAAACTTGTTTGAGATTTACAAATACAACAGCTCTGAGCAGTTGCAAAATAAAGTTTCATTTGCTATGATTTCAAAGCAAGAAAGAATAATTGTAGAAAAATAATAGTTACGGCAACAATAATGCTAATATTAGTAATTAAAAGCATAATAATAAAAAATATTTATTTGCATTTCAGTAGAACATGTATGTTCCAATGAGAACTCATGAAGTGCTGAATTAGACAGTACTTGAACATAACAGGACAATATCTGAAGACAATAGGATAAGGCTCAATTTTCATAAATATCCAAAGCTAAGATCAACCAAAAATTGGACAATTGCATGTAATAGGGCTGAGAGGCCATTTAAGGGTCAGATCCCTCAGAATACTTGCTGTCTATTGCTCGAGGATTCCAAGTTCCCTATGGCCACTAGTTTTTAATCAGGAAATATAAAAGACCTATTTTCACTTCCTTTGCTTTCATTTCCAGAGGCACATTAACTGTGGCAGCATGGAGACAGGTATTACAGCTCATGCTTTAAAACAGAAAGTAGACAAGCATTTGCCTTCCTAAAAAACTTGTTATCATAGGTACTTTATGAAAAAGTATCCAATCAATTTCTGAATTTATGAACCAAACTCTGGAAAGAGTAACCTAAAACTAATTAGTAGCTTTTACTTTAAAATGGTATTTCTCTCTTTCTGAGAAGTGACTCCAGAAATTTGCATAGGCTCTGGAGTAGTAGAATTCAGTTTTCCCAGAAAGATTTAGAAGACTGCATTTCTTCAGTTTCCACAACAATTTTGTAAAAAAACAACAACAAATGGATTAGTTATTGTACTTTGGCACAAAACCACTCAGAATTGTTCTTTTGAAGATACTCCAACATAAATCCCCACCTCCTCCCTCAACACCAAAAACTGGACATCAGAAATGGAGAATAAAATGTTCTTGTTTTGTGTTTAGGACACACACCAAGGAGAGGAAAAATCTGATTCTGTTCTCTATGCTGGGGATTGCTTATGTATTTTCAAAGAAAACATATATTTGGCAAAATACGCAAATGCTGAGCTGGGAGAGGGGCACAAATCTCTACTTCCAAGTATACCCGGTAGCATAGAGAAACATTATCTCAAGTGATCATACTGTTTTGTGTTCTCAGATCTTAAGTCTTGATTTAATTTCTTCACTGTGACAAACCTTTGACTGAAATGGGGGATAATTTGGTTACATTCACTGAGCCAGTGATGAAAGCACACACATACTGCTACTCGTTATATTCACAGCCTTCCTAAGTGGATATAAGCATTTGAATCTCTGTCTTCTAGATCTCTTGAAAAGGCTTAAAACCCCAGATGGTTGTAATAGGAATTGGGTCCCTGAATTATACGTCCCTCTAAGAACTAATTAATATTCCTAATTTGGAGACTTGAATTTGAGAATCTCATTTCTATGCAGGTTCTTAAAACTGCGCTATGAAATATCATGTTGTCTTTTACCTTGATGCAAGAATTTAGTTAAAGGAAAAAGAGACCAATGCATTGAATTAATAAGGCTGGAAGATAAAAAAAATTAGTAGGCATGGGAATGGGATTAAAGGGGAACTTGAAAAATTAATTTCTTTATCAGTAATATTTTGTTTTATTTTTACTTTCTGTTTCAGATTAATCTGGCTGGAAAACTAAAGATTTTGGATTCCCTCTGTAAGTGAGTAGCTCACTGCTGAGCTGTCAAGGAGCCGTGATTTCTGAAAGTATGTAAGTCTGGTAGACCAGCTGCCAGAAGGCAGTCTCAGTAAAGGTGAGTTGGCAAATAATCAGACGGATTTTGAGAATTTAATCAAAACTGACTTACCGCTATGAAAATCCCCTAATTTGATGAATAATCAAAGTCCAGTGACCCTCAAACCCAGTTACCTACTTTGTCCATGGTACTTTACTCGTACAAGTGCTTCTGTGACAAATAGCAGCACCATGTAAAAGAGGAAGGTATGTGAAAAATCATGTTGCTCTGCTGCACAGGGGATATTGGAAACAGGAATTCTCTCAACCACCTGGCCAGAATCAGGCTCTAACCGCAACTTTCACAACCTGAACTGCAGATTTTCATTGCTTGGTGTGAACGTGTCAAGAAAAAAATGAATGTTAAGTCTCTTAGACAGCCAGTACATCTGGCTTTTATCCTGCTCACTGCCTCATTGAGGAAGGAATATGGTTATTTTTAAATCTAAGGTGCATGTGTGGAGCCAAATAAATATAATTCTCTAGCTGGTTCAAAGGTGATAGGAGAAGATTTTAAATGCTGTAAATTGTATAGGCTTATTTGTCATCTGCTAAATCCTCTCCCCCAAAAAATCAAAGAACTCATTTGTTCTTCAAGCACTCATTACAATTTTGGTCACTATATAAAAGCCTCAAAAAACCCCACCCCAAACCATGTGATTTCACGTACCTGAATACAAATACCAAATTACAAATATTCTTCATGACCAGCTCATCAACACTGTATGAAAGATAATATATTCATTTACTGGGACTTTTCAAGCAGGTGTTATGTTCCAAGAGTTGAATACAATTTCCACCATGATGTTGTAGGTAGATTACGACCAAAATTCCCCAAACTGCTGTTGACAGGTTTTCTAGCATCTCTCTCTGTGACCATAGTTTCTTTTGCTTTTCAACTCTTCTACTCAAGTATTTTGAGTGTGGGTTTTTTCAAGCTGTGGTTACTCTTGGAAATAATCTCTTAAACGGTGTTTGGGAATTAATATATGGTCCTAGTGGACACCATGGAACCACAATTACCAGGACTTTTTTGTAGGTGTAGCAATTAAGTCACTCATAACCCCTGGTCCTCCAGTTTGTGCAAATGCTACTTCCCCCTGAATTGACTGTGCATGACTCATTTGCACCTAAATACAGGTTGCAAGATTCTCTTGGATATACGTTTATACATTTTTGCCAGTCTACTTAGTGAATTACACTGAACAAAATGATGACGTTTATAGTCTTCTTGTTTAAACAGATAAAAGAGTTTTCTTTTTATAGGAATACTTTGCATATTTGCAAAATAAGGCTTGGTCAGTACTTCGAATGGCTGAAACATCTAAAGTTTTGTCTAACAATATTAAATATGTACACTTTAGAGGATGTTGGTATTTAAGTATAGAAAGCTGTAGTGGTTCAATTATTCCTTCTTTCTTGACAATTTGGTTAGTGTTCTATTTTTCATCTAGTCTCAACACATATATTAACTTCAGCAGGTATAATAGAGAGACCTCATAGTATACTAAGTAAAGATCTTCTTTAAACATCATTTTAGCAAAGTAAATCCAGATAATTATATTCATACTATTTAAATGGTTGTAACATTTAATGGGTTTAAGAATTCTTTCTGGATCTACCTAGATGGGATTTTCAAGTTAAAAAAACAGATGAAAGCAAAATGCAATATTAGATTTGGAAGATAACGGTAAAATCAAGAGTCCAAAAATATGAGCTTTATTTGTACTTTTTCTTCTAGGGACAGTATGTTTCTACTAACTTTGTCAGTGTTTGAAAAGACCAAATCAGACTTGGTTTCCTTTCCTTTTTTTAATTTTTTTTCCCTTGTGAAATTGTAAACAGAGTCAGAGGCATATAAATGTTTTACCCTCTGTATATAGATTTACACTATATATTGTAAATCCCATTAACTTGTCATTAAACAATTAACCACATCTTCATCAGACATATCTGATGCTGGTTACCAAAATTTGTTCCTTATATTCAGCCTTTCTATTCCCTCTTCACTTTCTCCTCCCTGTGGATTTATTGATTGTATCTTTGTTAATTTATACATTTCATGAGAAGACTAGGATTTTTATTTTCATACTGCATATTGTTCTTTTTGGTTCTCATCAGTGGTTCCAGTTATTTAAGTGAAAACAGTGAGATCTTTTTGGGAAAGAAGAGAAAATACAGTGAGGCTTAGCGACCAGAGGCAAACAGGTAAGGAATCTTTTTCTTCTTTGTTTGAATGTGCTATTCCTTTCTGAGATCCTAATGATCAGATCTCCAGCTCAAGTTAAATCCCTTTCTATTACTCTAGTTGTGCACAGGATATATGAAATAAAACAGAAGGAGAAAGTGAAGATTTCTTTTCTTCTCATCCAAATCCCCTTCCCATCTGGTATTAATCCTAAACTCCTACTCTCTGTTACACTGTGGGACAATTTTGCCCCCGGCTAGCATGAACCTTTTTATCCCCTTCACTACTGTTCCCCCTTTCTCACTGCCCTGTTGTGAGTACAAGTCCTGCAGTACTGTGCACTGGGCCCTAAAAGGTCAATAGTGGAAGCAATATCCTTTTCCTACTGAGAACAAGCTCCTTTTTCTATGCACAGGTTTCTCACGTACAATTTTACATCAGATTTCTTCATAAAAACAGCCACAGTCACCTACTATGTTCTCAAACTGATAAAAGAGAAAGACTTTCACTGAGAACACCTAGATGAGCCCCTAATTAATTATTTATTATTAATAATAATACAAGCAGAATGTGCAAAAGAATGAATTCCTTGGATTCATTCTGGACCTGTGGATGTAGCCTCCATACATGAGACACCTGCTTTAATTAATGCGGTTATTTCTATGCATCAATAAAACAGTAACCACTACATTAAAAAGCTTTGTAAAAGTCCTGAGATGGTCTAAGTGAAAGAGATCACTTATAAAAAAAAATATTTTCAAACCCTGTGAATCCCATAGAGAGCTGAATGCTCTCATCGCAAGGAAATCCCAAACTCTAGCCCAGAGGCAACTGGATTCTTCTACAGATTCTTGGCAGTAAGGAATAAAATTTTTCAGTAGCAAGTTGATTTTTCTGTGAAAATCTGCTTGATGCTGCTCAGATATTTGGAATGTGAAAGGAAGTGATGGAGAGAGAGGTTAGTTATCAGAATCTGCATGAAATACTTAGAAAGGCATAATGCAATTCATCACATGGTTTTCTCTGACACATATATGGTCCTTATTTATACTTGAAGATCTATCATACCAGATTTTTTCCAAATCTCGATACTCTATTGTAGATAGAGATTTTACACAGATGCTTCTTGTACTCATTGCTACAAGCCTGCTTGTGCTGCTAAGAGAAAGCTTGTGTCCATGTCTCAAAGGGATAGTAGTCTTTTCACTTTTGAACAGCTTTTATATTCACGGATTTAAGTGTGTTTACATGTCTTTGTCCAAGTGCTGATTCTGTAATCTTGCTGTTTTTCCCATGTCTGGCTCATTGATGCTGTTCGTATTTACAGCTTGTGGACAACAACATCATCAAACCTCATACTATGAACGTTTCTTGACAGAGCTTTTCTGACAGGTGATTTTTCCATTAGGGGATTTTTCTTCATCTTGGCTTCGCTCCTAAACTCTCCACTCAGTTTGCCTGGATGCTGGAAGCACATTTCAGACTGACTGCAAAAAAATCCCCAGATTTGTGCTCAATTCTCATAGAGATATTCACAAACATAATAATGTTTTGTAATGTAAACTAATAGTAAAGCCCACACACTTCTTCAGTAAGATTGAAGGGAAGTGTTAAGAAAATTTAATGTGAATTTATGCGTGAGAGATTAGAAATGAACTTAATCTTGTTGTGAAATTGTGTTTTTACATTATAGGGAGACCCAGAAATTGGATTCTCCTCAGTTCCAAAATTAGTACTTGGTTTCTTTCAAAAAAAAGACCATCAAGTGGCAAAATGAAAGATTTGATTTTTGTTTCTGCCTGAATTTGTGACTGATCTGAAAATCATCTTGCCTTTTTAACTGCCTGAGAGTTGAAGGATTTAGAGTTAATTTTTACCTAGCCAAATGCATTATTGAAATCAGTTTTGTCTTAGGATAATAAACTAATCCTCAGATAGACAGACTCACAAAATGCAGTGTTTTAAAGGCTTTCACAGAAATAAACTGAACTGTAAACAGAATTCTAATGCCCCTTGGGTACAACACCAACATTTTATTGGTTCATTTTCCTCTGGAGGAAGACAAAAAACTGCTTCAGAGGAATGGTTAGGACACTTAGCTGGGGTGACACAAGTAATTTCTTCTCCCAGGGCTTGGACATCTAGTTCTTATGTTTAATGTCCGTATTCTAGTCCCTGGGATGGGTGCCTACTCAGATGTCAGGCAAGGGGAGGAAGTGGTTATTTTTCTACTTTCAATCTGAAACTGAATTCTAGACCAATGTTTTTCAGAAACTGATAGATCTGAGAAGATACAAGAATGAATTTTGATGCATCATCACTTTCTGAGAGAAAAAATAATTTTTTTTCTGTAAAATTCCTGACTATACAATGCTCCAAAAGTCAATAGTAATCACAAATTACTGAAAGAATGCGGTGCTCATAGAATGAATTGTAAAACAGAAAAAAGGGTGCAATATAATATGAGAACAAGTTCATGTTCACTGTATTATCTTATATGAAAACAATTCAGTTTCATTAATCATTCTCAGAATGAACATGTCTGCTCCATAGTAATTTATGAACACAATACATAACCAAGTTATTGAGATACTTGTCATATGAAGGTAATAGTTTAATTTAATAGGGGGGTGAGCTGAATGGGAAGACAAGACATTACTTTGTGAATGCTTTTGGACTGGAATGAGATGATGGCTGAGTTATTAACACGAAGTTTGCCTTCATGTTGCTGTTGCTGTTTGCCTTCAGCCACCTAAAAAACCTTCTTTACCCAGTCAAAATTAAGCAGCAGGGAACCAGCAAAGCTAAAGAATATGGCACTTACAAAAGAGGATACTTCACAAAAATCTAATCAGATGAAAAAAACCAATTTTTCAAATATCAGAAGCTGCCAGATGTGCCTGTTCTATATCTAAGGGACAGTAGACTATACCTATGCATGGAGTATTTGGTATTTAAAATATAATTAACTAAATTATGTGTTTTATCATTTAAAGTGAAATTATATTTTTAAAAACTTGTCTTGACAATTAGTTCACCTCTGGTCATAGACTCCTTGATGGTAGAATTGACAAATAGCATTGCTTTGTTGATAAATAAAAATAACATACAAAGTGCTGTGGCCAAGAGCACATTCTAAAAGTGAGAAAATCATGTCAGTGTTCTCCAGGACAGGTTAAAGCATTTTTGGATAAGGACCAGAGGAAGAAGAATGATACAATTATCCTTTTAATCCTGAAATAAATATGACCTCATTTTTGGAAAAAAGTACTGCCAGACAGAGCAATTTAAATCAAATAACCCTTGCTTCACTGAAAATCTGAAGCAAACCTCAATTAAATTGTCAAAATAGCCCAGATATCCTGTTTTCAGATTCTCCAGTCTGACTCAGTCAGAACTGTGGAAAAAAGGTTAATGATTTTTTCCAACCCACCACTGTAGTCAAAAAGCTTCATTTGCCTCCTTTTTCTTAATCAAATGGAAGCTATATTACAACCATTGAAAAGCTTGTTCAAAGAGCTGAAACCATTTTAGGCTTCTTCTACTTGTTAATTCAAGTGAAACATGCTGTGTGTCCTACTTAGGAACAGAAAATTGCATCTTAGCTGTCCTCGTAGCTACTGCTAATTGTTGCAGGGTTGTTACCTGTTATATACTGCTTTAGATAGATTTTTTCACTTAAAACTGTACTGCTGCTTCATAAAGAGCATAGCTATTATTTTTAAAATCTCTATCTGGATGCTGCTTCTAAATCATTCAAGTGCAACCTAAGTCATTTACACTTACACTTGAAGTGGAATGTGACATGACAGATTAAAGTTGTCCATCTAAATTTTATTTATTTTTAGTAAACCACTACTCCAGCTCATAAGCTAATTGTTACTGTAATGATAGAAGTACCGCAGGAATTCTCTGCTAAAGTTCATTTAATTTGCATTTTAATATACTAAATCTTCTTTCCATTAATAGTGCTGATACAGGAATTTAACAGAAAAAATAAAAATGTGGGTGTGTTTGTGGATAACTCTGAAATCCACTGTGGCTTATAAAAGTAAATGAGAATCCTCTTTGGCACCATTACCTAAATTCCTCTCCACCTCTTTTCTGTGTGAGCTGAAGGCTGTGCAGATGGTTTGGCATAATTCACTCAACAAAATGATTCAGAGACAGGAAAATAAAGCCCATGTTACTTGAAACTTCATCCTGTTCTTTTTGCAGTGTGCTGCAGGAATTTACTACCTGAAATACTTTGTTAGAATTTTAACAACTTAGTCTAATGAGATGCCATATTTTTCTAGAAAGCATATAGCTTTGCTTCTTCAAAAGGCCACTCAGAGAACACTGTAGCGTAGTTATCATATCTGCATCTTAAAAGAGAGAGCTGCAATACAGGTCTTAAAATGTCATTGACATTTGTATGTGCCAGCTTTGTATCACAGCTATCTAGCGAAAGCACAAATGAAAGTAAAGAGTTACCAGGAGAAGTAATAGTTACCTGCATTAGGAGGTTTGTTTGAATCCTTTGTGAGAAACAAAATTTCTAAAGAGCTGTAATTGGATATGAAAATCAATTTATCACAAAGTCTCTTTTTTCACTCTTTCCTTAACTGTTATCCCTTTATCTGTCTTGACAGAATTTACCCAGCTGTTTTCTTGTGTATGTTAGATAAAATGGCCATGTCTTCAAACTGCTGCCAAACGGACCAATTTTGTGATGCCATTTTTATAGAGTTACAAAGAGCCTCACAAAATGTATGATGGTGTGCTTTTAAAGTTTACCTCAACCTCAGTATTATCAGCTTATGATTCAGTAGTGGCATGTGTGTGTTTCTCATGGGAACTGAGGAACCGAGCAGTAGGGGATTTTTTTTTTCAGAAACTTGGGATTTCGAATGGGATTCTAACATTTTACAGAAAGCTTTGAGATCCACCCTGAGCAAAAAAGCAACTTTCATTATGAGTCTCTTTTCTTACCAGCCAGTGTTCTGCCTCATTTACTTCTTCAAAGTGTTTTACTCTGCAAGTAGTGCCATTAAAAGCAATGGGAGAGACAATCTGAACCTTGAAAAGAGAAGGAAAAATGTATTGTAGTTTTTAGGAGACAAACCTGAGGCTTCAGACAAAAAAAACAAACCCCAGCTGGTTTAAAATCTGCCTTAAATCCTTTATGTAATGTATTATTCAGCTTAGCACATACAATTTTGTTTAGATCATATACTTTCTCTAGCTCTCTTTGTATATTCTTTGACCCTACTCAGATGTGTCTGCTTGATGACTTTTAACATTTCTATTACTTCATAAGGTATTGCTTTAAACACAGTTTACAGATGAAGAACTGAGGTACATAGAGAGTCTTATGACGTAGGAGGACTATAACTAGTACAGTTATGGGCTCTAAGTAATGTTGCCTAAAATTATGTGGGCCAATTTGATTATTTTTTTAACTCACATGGGGTATTCATTGACATTTGAGTTGACCTTGGGTACCCCACTTAACCTCCATTTGTCACCACCTTGAAGGAATCTAGGTCTCCCACATGTCCTGTAACTGTCCTGTCCAGAAGCCCCAAGAATATGTCATAGATACTTCAGGTGATCTCAAGTGACACTGGACACCAAGATGTACAAACCAAATCAAGCCCAAGGAGTGTAACTCTGATCATAACATCAAAGCTCTCAGGATCAACTGGTAGCTAATCAGTCTCATCAAGATTGCAATTTGTCTTTTCAGATGTGCAAGACTACAAATCTGCTTTAGGATGAGGTAAATGACAGTGTGAACCATACTGAATTCACTGACTTCGCCTTCCTTGACTAAAACGGAAGCTTGGCCAGCAATGGAGACAGAGATAAGGTGAATGCTGACATGAAGACCCTGATGGCTGATCTTTGTCTCTTGGCTGGTTTGCTCTCAGTTATTTGTTCCTTTTATTTTGTCAGTATGCTTCATAAAAGTATATATCATCTGCTGTAATCAGCAGAATTTAGTGTTGTTTCCATTGGCACTTTTAACTCAAAAGCTCTAGGCTTACTCATCTCTTTTTTAATGAGATAAAAAAAACTAAGCCTGACCATTACAGGCAGACAGTGAATTCAGTGTTGGATATGGTGATTAATGAGGGCAAGCTGTCCCTCCAATACCTCGGAGAGTCTTTTTTGTTGTTTATGTTATCACTGATACACGTGTGGCTGTGTTTTAGTCAAGAGGCAGTATGGACCAGCGGGTGGGTGCCTTCTCATCCCTCAGTCAAACGGAGAAAGGGAAACATGATTCTAAGCCAGTACTGTGGAGTTGGAGTTCTGAGGAGAAAAAGTGAGAAATAAAATGTATTTGAAAGGATACATGTGTATATAATGAATGATCAAGCGAAAACACTAGATGTTTCTGTTTTTTAGAAAGAGAACAGAGAGTCTGAAGGTACAGGTCACTAAGGCAAGCAAAATATCTCCTTTTATTCACAAATACTGTTACCTTACTTTTGTGAGCTTCCCCCAACTGACCCGCTGATCCAATCAGAATCAGTACCTAATGATGCAAAATCCCTCAAAACTATGCTAGTTATTTTGGATCAATCTTCATATATATGAACATGCAAATTCTCTGTGTTGTTCTTGTAAAAAATTACCTCATAAATAGTCTGGTAAGCAAGGCAACAGATATCTTAAGTGAAACATATCATGACAAGTGTGTAAATAATGTCTTCAGGTCCAGCCAATATAGTGTCAGATTATGAACCCGATCCAGCATCTTTGCTGCCATGTGTGATTCTATGTTTCTGGACTTTGTCAATGAAAAAATAAATCATGGGTCTGAAAAACTTGATGCTATTTTTCAGGTATGGCAAGGAGATATGTAGAAAAATGGCTTCAGATCTGATTTATAAGATCACTTTCTGTCTCCAGGGGCTGACTGGAACACATGCATTTTTATTTTTTCCTCCAAAATGCTCATTTATAGAAAAACATGTTTCAGCCCCTAAATGATTATTCTATGCTTGTCACTTTTAGATTGCAGCCCAGTTACGGTAATGATTTCTGAGGTGATGCTGATGCCTCTGAAGCTGCCTGGCAGAATTGCTAACATAAAACTAATGAGTATCCCAGCACAAACCTGCACTGCTAGGACATGAAGGCGAAGGGGGAAATAAATTAGAAACCTTGGTGTGTAGAAAGAATATCTGTAAAGGCACTTAATGAAGTCCAGAATAGAAAATTAATCACCCATAATAATCAGGGTTTGTGAGACTATTTAATTTAATTCTGTTCATACATATTTTCCACCCAATGATAAATGAACTCTGGGATACCTTGTAAGCAAAATCTGAATCCCATATAAGCTTTAGAAGTGTGTAGAGTAGGGGGTTATTAGGCCACAGCAGTTTTTATCTGCTGTTTTTATTCCATATCTAACAGGTTTCACATAATCTTTGGGTACAAAATGGTGTGGCACCAGTATAAAGTGCTGTTGGGACATGCATAACCTGAAAGTGTTTGATATAATCTAAGTGAAAAATGGTAAATTAAACAGCATTAGTCTGAAGCAGAATATTATTAAACTATTAGGAAGCTAAAGGCATTACAGTCTATTATTTCTAATACCTCAGCCTCTAAGTTCTTATTTAGCATTTCATTTTTTTCCAGGTCAGTAATATGTTGATTTTTTTTCTTAATACAGTCATTAAACTTAAGCTCTTTTTGTGAGGATAATTTACCATGTTTTAAATGCTTGTCTTAAAATTAACTATCAAGCAAACAAAAAAGAAGCATTAAAGATCTTGTCTGTTTTGACTTTTGAGTGCACAGGTTAATGAGAAGTAATTTTGTAATTTGTGACACAAACTTCTGAAATTCAGTGTAGTATGTTATGCAGTCAGTGAAACTTCATGGTCATACTCACTCCTTCTGATATTAAAGTCTGTGCATGTGTGAGATGATATTAGAATAAAGATGATAGCATTATTCCAAAGATGGAAATAAAATCATACTAATACAAATAGCATAAATTCAAATTCTCCTGAATAGCACTTCAGAGTTTGACACCTCTCTCTGAGATCAGCAGCTATTAATCTTGTGTAATTTTTCTTCACTAGATGAAGTAATGCATAGTATTTTACACCCATATTTGAGGGCTGTGAGAGAAAAAAAAAGAGAGAAGATAAGAAGATATGTGGAAAGGGGATATATTATAAAATATATAGATTAGATATTAATAATTTATTTTTTAAATCAGAAGTTTAAAACTTAAATGATATTGATGATTAGTCATAATAGTACTGAGTGAATGAGGAATGCAAAACACAGAAATAATATGTGAGTTTTATTTCTCTGTTGTGGAGGGTGGCAGAACAGTCAATTATTTTATTTTCAAATTGGAATGAAAACAGAAAAAAAGTCAACATAGAAATTCTTTCTATGAAAGAATTTTATGAAAGTTTTTTTATTTTGTTTTATTTAATGTATCATATTTCTTGCACTTTAATAGTTTTCTTCAAAAAATAAAAGCTGGAATATATAACTTCAATTTGATATCAAATGTAATTCTAATCAAAATGGCATCATAAAAAGTTCTGCAATTTTACTCAGTGGAAATAGCCTGAAAAATTTTAAAAATCTATACTTCATTTATCAGATAGTGATTTGGCTTGCCTATTCAGATATTTTATATTTAATTGACATATTTTTATTATGTTAAAATAATTATGATGAGAAGAACACTTTTAGAAAGTTTGTGGGCTTTTTTTTTCTGTTGCATTCTTTTCAAATTAAAAGTAAAGTGCTTATAGGCCTCTACTGCTAGTATTCACTCTTCTGGGTTTTGGATATCCTGTATCTGAGTTGAAACATAAGTACCTAAATAGTGACGCCTTTTAAGGTGAATCTGTACTGAACATTTTAAGAAATCTATTTTTTCATTCCATTATTCCTCTCTAGTGTGCATTTCAATGCCTTTTTTTTTAATCACTTAAGTAGAGCTAAATGTAAACACAAATGATGCATTGCTTTTGTGAAAGATATTTGTAATGAGTTTGTATCTCAGTAGCATTTCATGAGTTAGCAGAGTCTACCAAAAGTAGAGTGAAAGAGCTGAGAGATTTAAACAACACAGTGGTAAAACAGGAGTAGAAAAGTGAATGGTTCTCAGTGGAAAGGGTATTTGATTAAGTAGAAAGTTTGAAGGTCCTGAGGTGAAATTTGGAGACAGTTAAAAATAAGATCATAATTCACAGCTTGCAGGCTTTTAGCTTTGTGGGCATGCTTTTGAAAGTCTGCTTAACTATCTAAGATTTCTGGAAGAGAAGACTCTTGCAGAAAAAGTGATGAGAATTATAAGGAAGACACAGAGAATGTTAACTGTGGATCTAAAGAAATAAAGGCTGATTTGCTAGACCTAAATGTATCTTACTTATATTTAGCTGTATAAAGGTTTAACATTTGGTACTAAGTAGTTGATCATTTGACTTTCAACATCGTCAGTAGGGGTAACAGGTAGTTCAAAATAACAGCTCATTCGAAGTATGTGTATTTGTGAGGTAATTGTCTCTGAAAGAAGCTTTTGGAAATTCTGCATAGAGAAAATGTAGATGCCTTGTTGATGATACAAAACAGGGCACAGTGACTGAAAAAAACAGCATATTGTGTTAGCATCTAGAAAGACTTGAGGCTGGAGAAATGGGCTGATGGAAACTCCATGAAACTCAGTGAAAGGAAGTGCCTAATTCTGCATCTGAGGAGGAGCAACCTCATCCACTAACAGATGTTTGGGGCCAACCCAACCAACTGGAAAGCATGTCGGCAGAAAAGAGCCTGGGGTACAGGTGGACGGACACCAGACTGAGAATGAGGAAGCATTAGAAGGAATGGTTTTAAACATTTGTGTCAATTTTATATCCAGTACCAAAAGATCTTGTCGCATTAAGCCCTGCTGTTTCCACCAGCTACTGAAAAATTAGTTATCAATACACATACACTTAGATACGTGATGATTCACCTGTGATTTTTCACACTCTGCCAACAGATAACTTTACCTTGCAGTTCTTATCCAGGCCTGTCACAGTTCAATGCAGCCATCTGCAAGCTTATGTGGAGGAAAGAGTCTTAGCAGAATAGAGGAAGAGAGCTCAAAGATAGTTCTACCTAAAAAGCGATTTGAAAAGTAAAGCTGGTAATGCTCTGAATGGATAAAGGGAGCTTACCTTGAATTTCAGTTGCTTCAACTCTTCCTTATATAATGATAAATCACTGTTTATGCTTTGGCTTGACAGCTGAGTGAAAGTGTGTCAGATATGGCAAATACATAAAAAGTTTTGAGCAATAGAGAAAGTTTGCTGTCTTGCAAGTAGCAGGTTCCTCGAAAATACAATCATGACAGGAATGAATGTAAGTATTCCTGCATGATACATATTGTATCTTTGAATACTCTGTATATGAAAGTTATTCTACTAAATAAATCCAAAAGGATTCTATATGCTTTTATTAACATCATGTAGGCTGAAAGCTTAAAGTTTTTTTTTAAATTATATTTTTCAATTCGAAGAGTGGGGATAGAATTTTTCACTGATTCTCAAAAGGTACTTACAATATCCTCTAGAATGTTATAAAAATAATAGAACTGCACCATGAGGGAGTCACTTTGCAATATCTAACCTTAATATATTGTTTTTCAAATGTAATTTCTTATAAAGAATCACTATGATTAATACACTTTTCTTTTAAAAAGTAAAAGTTCTCTTATGCTACATCATAGAACCATTACTGAGTAAGAAACCATCATTGACACTGATAGCATTTGAGAGCATTGACTAGATTAGATATTAACCAAGAATCTGTCCCATACAAGTTATGTTAAAATTATTAACAAATAGAACAAGAGAATTCCTCTGAATACATTACATAATCTCAATGGTTCATATTATTAAATGTTAGTTGCTTCAGGAGACTGTTCTGTTTTATTTAATACACACATAAAAAATTGCTTTGGCTTCTTTATTTTGTATATATGTGTATATATGTATGTGCACTCAGGAGACAACTGTCTTTCCATGATCCCAGTTTGAGCTGTTGGTGTATTTCCACCTGTATGTAAGCAATAGCACCAAATATAGCAGAAGAACACACAGAGGAGCCAAAATTTGCAGAATCACACTTTAAAAAAGGGATATAATTTTTGATCTCCAGCTTAACTAGGCCAAAATAATTCCATAGTGGGGATGAAGTCCTAATCTAGCAAAGAGTATAAATTCCTTAATAGTTTTAAACATATGGAAATCTCATTTGTTTCTATGATAATATATATACATTTTAAATTTCTTCTTTCCCTTGCATCATTTCTGGATTACAATTTATTAAGTATGAGACTTGTTATCCTTAATTAAAGACAAATTCATATGCTCTGATTAACAGCTACTTTGACAGCTGTACATCTAAAGCAAGCTTAGATCTATGTTGACATGAAAACATTCTCATGGGAAACACCGATTCCACCATAATCCAACTGAGTCATGCCCTAATTCCTGGGTCAGTCCACAAAGCCACTGGAAACTCCCCAGTAGGTCATATCGTCAAAGATTGTCATCAGTGTCTCAGAAAACAACCCCGTGAACTTTTTCTTAATAAGGAAAGAGGGATGTAAAACTTTTTATAACATTTTTAAAGCTACTGAAAAAAGATATACTACTATAAAACTGAAAGTTTATGATAGCTGAGTGGTACACAGAGTGGACCCAAGATAAAGTGCATTACTAGTAAATGGGGCATTGGAAGGTTTGAGCTGGGTCATATTTTTCTTTTAATTAACAGAAAGTGCAATATAAGTAATTCAAAACAAATTTTATACAAATACATATAGTTTCTTCTTTAAAAACGTTCCTTAGTGTGCTGATTTTGACTGGGACAGAGTTAATTTTCTTCATGGTAGCTAGTATAATTCTATATTTTAGCTTGGTACTGGAAATAGTGTTGATAATTCAGGAATGTTTTAGCTATCACTGAGCAGCACTTGCACAGAGCCAAGGCCTTTTCTCCACACCCCTCCACCAGAGAGGAGGCTGTGGATGCACAAGCTGTTGGGACAAGACAGCTGGAACAGCTGACCACAACTGACCAAAGGGATATTCCATTCCACTACATGGGGTGGAATCCTACTTCTATGGGAATGGTTGAACATCCGCCTGCCCATGGGAAGTAGTTAATGAATTCCTTTGTTTTGCTTTGCTTGTATGCGCAGCTTCTGCTTTATTTATTTAGCTGTCTTCATCTCAACCCATGAGTGTTCCCACTTTTACTATTCTGATTCTCTCCCTCATCCCACCCAGCGGATAATGAATGAGCAGCTGTGTGGGATTTAGCTGCCAGCTGGGGTTAAACCATCTAAGAAAAAAAGTGGATGTAGGAATTCCTCTGTGTTCATACTGCCCTGCAGGCTTCCCAGCAAGACTCTTTGTATATTTAAATTCATCCTAGAGCTGTGAGCCACTAAGTTCTCTTTGTTGTATTGCTTTTACATATGGCCATGAGTTACTTATGGGGTTTTGGAATTCGGATCTGAAGGGTACAGTGATGTGAATTAATTTCTTTTCCCATATAGTGTTATCTAAATTCTCTGAGAATTAAGTCCTATGTTTCCAAACAACAATAACTGTGTGATAACTGAATGGTGGAAGACAAGAGAGCACCATGAAGAACAATTATGTAATAGTTATCTCTCAATGCAAGAACCAGGAAAACAAAATTCTGTCGAAAGCTTATA
Source organism: Lepidothrix coronata (assembly GCF_001604755.1). Lineage (NCBI taxonomy): Eukaryota > Metazoa > Chordata > Aves > Passeriformes > Pipridae > Lepidothrix > Lepidothrix coronata. The sequence goes on from NW_016690223.1 coordinate 3,192,447, forward strand.
ACAAAGATAAATACACAAGTAATTAGATAGCTGATCAGTGGAATTTACTTTTGAAATATAATGAAGCCAAGAAGTCAAACTTAAAAAATTAGGACACATTTAAATGACATATAATATAGGGCACTTCATAGGCTAAAAAATAAAGCTGCAAATTCTTCTTTAACTGTCAGCAAAGAATCCTTAAGAATCCTCTGAAGCGTCTTTACTCAACTGTGGTCAGAAAATATGAGAGTAAATGAACCATGTTGCCTATTCTAAGTGCTTCAGTAAAATTATAGTTTCTTATTTGGGATTTCTGGTTTTGGAAATTACCTAGCACAGCATATTTCTTCTGCATTTTTCTTCTTTTTCAAAATTCCACATAAAAAGGCCATCAACTCTGCTTACTAAATTTAAACTCATGACAGTTGCCTTACATTAGATGTTACAGAAAACACTGTAATAAAATAAAATAAAAATGCAGTGTCTTGTATCAGATTATTTCAGTACATTTTTGCTTAAATGGTAATCTGATATGCACACGGGTAACTTTTCTGACCTCAGTGAAATATGTTTCCAGAATGGTATCTTTCAGCAAACAGCCATGCATCAACACATTACTTTCGGTCTAAAGCCTGCTAGAATAGCTGCAAAGACACCTAAAACTCACCATAAGGATTTAGATTACTCCCCACATCTCAATTTCCTCTTAATCAAAGTGAAGAATTTTTTTTTATTAATTCGGTAATATCTGTGAAAGTGTGTATGTATGTGTGTATGGCCAGTCTTCGCGAACGAAGATTTGGGAAAGGTCATTACCCTTCAAGCCTGTGCAGTGGATTTTTTAGGTGAGACACAGTGTGCACTGAACTGAGCCCACCCTCTAATCCTGAGGTTCATCTGCTGGGGCCGAGCGAAGCTTGGACGGTGGCAGCGAGGTCCTCAGAACGTAGGTTTGTTTAGAGTGACCTACTCTTAGATGGATTGCCTCACAGGGCTGATGAGCTCCATCTGCCCGGAGGAGTTCCCTGACCAGGAATCGAACCCGGGCCGCGGTGGTGAGAGCGCCACATCCTAACCACTAGACCACCAGGGGGCCCCATCTGTTACAGTACCTACTAGTAATAAATAGTCTTTTTTATTTACTAATTTAAAGTGTTAGCAGCTTTAGAGCTTAACTGGAAAGACAGTGCATTTTTTTTTAAAAAGGCGTAGTATAATTAGATAGATCATGCGTATTCAGATAGAGTAGGGGATTCTTCTACAGTCCTTGTCCAGGCTGGGTCCCAGTTTTGTACTGTGGATACAAATTAATCTTTCCTAAAGCTATAGGAGGCTAAGAAATTAGCCACTGGAACATCAGTTCAGCTACCTGTCCTGTTTACCTACTCTGCCTGGTCTCACTGGCATTGTCAGGGCCCAAGACAAAACTTGTCCTTAGAATTTCTCTAAGGTAGAAAGGAATTACTCATGGAAGACTCCCTGAGCTATGCTCAGCTGTGAACGAATGGGACAATTTGCATAATTTACAGTTATGCATGACTTTTCTTTTACTTCAAACTGTCATGCCTGACTTTGATTTCATCTGTATAGAATAGTGTTTCAGAATATGCACCTAGAAATGCCTAGAGTCTTCTGCTTGAGCTCATAGTCATAAGCAAATCTGAAGAGGGCCATATCATGGATAAAAAATTTCTCATTTCAAAAACATTCTGGTAATTTTCAGACTCATGATTTCATTTGTGATGGTGAGTCCATGCAGACATGCTAATGTGCAAACACAGAATTTTATGTTTCATTTTAATTAACTCTTGCCATGCCCTTTGCTGTATCTTATGTTAAAGGAGTTAAGGAAAGGAGGGCAGAGAAGGGCGAGTCTTATGCAAGTAGTACATGCTACCCATGAGAACTCTCTATAACACTGTTAAGGTTTGCAGGTGTAAGCCCGTGAGAGCAACAATGAGAAAAATAGCATGAGAACAGTAAAGAAAAATTACAGCCAAAGTGGAAACCACTACCTCCGTGGCCTAAGTGGAAGGTTACAGTGCTGTAAATAGCAGATCCTTAACCGTGCTAAGGCTGAGGCACTGAGGCATATAGGGTGCTGTGAAACAACTTCCAGATATAAAGTGGCAACAAATGCTTTGCTGCACTATTGTTGAAACCTCATAGCGATCACATTATCAAGGATAGTAAGGAATTAAAATTTTTCAAGCTTATTGGCTCCATTTCAGACAAATGCACAGACACCAGAGATTTACAGGTTTGTAGCTTTTCCGCTTATATCAAAAGTCTCATGGAATGTTAACAAATCACTCACAAGCTGACAAAAGACATGTATTTCTCTCTACCAAGGGAGCTTGCTTTCTCAGTGAAATTCTAGATAATCAATTCTTGTATAACCCAGAGGAGGGAAAAGCTCCTATTGCTAGAATCAAAACAATTTAACCATTAAACAATCATGTACTGTATTGCAGAGGAATGCCCTTGCACTTACTGACCAGCATTGGAAACAAGGAGCAACCAGTGTGACTTAGTGATGTCAAATACGAGATACAACGTATGCCTAAAAGAGTCTTGGGAAGAGTCTCCTTTTACTCATGCAACATGCAAGACCTCAAGATTCACTTGCATTGACAAAAACAGTACCTTCTTCTATGTCTCAGTACACTGAGCCGAATCAACACAGACAGTTCTCTTACTACCTTCCAACCCATTTGAACATCATGAGTAGGAACTCAGATGTGATAATCTATTGTAGATAAGTGTTCTGTCTTTATTCTTCCCCACACACTTATTCTTTCTTATGCAGACAGATCATCATATGTGTACTTTTCGGGACAGTTGCACTGCAAGATAACCATTTAGCTTGGACATGGTTGAAACCATGTGGAAGGAAATTTTTTTTTTCCTGTCCTACTTTATATGAAATAATCAACTGAAATAAAGACCACCATAACTTTCTGGTTATTTGCACATTTAAATGTTGAAGAGCCAAATATGTAAAGAATAGTCTTACAAGCATAATGGGAATTAAGCCATTAATCACACGTGTGTTTTCCAATGGTTACAATACAATTCTGGTGGGCCCCCTGGTGGTCTAGTGGTTAGGATGCGGTGCTCTCACTGCCACGGCCTGGGTTCAATTCCCGATCAGGAGACTTCCCCAGGCAGATGGAGCTCGTCAGCCCTGTAAGACCATCCATCTAAGAGAAGGTCACTCTAAACAAACCTACGTCCTGAGGACCTTGCTGCCACTGTCCAAGGTCGCTCAGCCCCGGCAGATGAACCTTAAGATTAGAGGGTGGGCTGTAACAGGGAAAGGGTGGAAAAACCAGGGGAGAAACAGGTTTGAGGGATCCTGGTACGTGAATAAACCAAACACTGTTGCTAGTTGGCAAAACAATAGCTATTTATTAGATAAAGGTGGCAAACAGGGAAAAAAAGGTGAATAAAAACAGGTGCCTGAGGGAAAAGAATTAGGGCCAAGGAGGAAAAAGTGCATAAAAACCTTAGAAAGAAGGTTCCCCCCCATACTCACCCAGATGTCACCTGTAAGCAAGTCTTACCCATCCTAACCAATAATGAGGTCTCTCTGTAGCAGCTGCATGTTCTGGAGGAGGGGGGCAGGCTCCCACTTCAAGCAGGCGTCCTCGCTGAAAGCAACTTGATCCATCGTGAAGAGCCGACAACCCCTCGGGGAACCTGTCTGCCTTTATAAAGTTTATTGAGAGCACCTGCCCCGGGGAGGTGTGGCCAGCACCGCCCCATCAGGGGCTCTCAATCCCACCCTCTTGGTTATGTAAGTGCACCCCTCATGCGCCTGCATGAGCACCTTGGAAATCCCCTGACACGGGCGCAGTGAATTGGGGGGGGTCTTTCCAATTGAGGCTGGGGGAGGCCTTCATCACCTTCCTCATCACTTTCTCCTCCAACTGCCCTTGACGAGCAATCGACCAATCACAACAGACCAATTAAAACAGTTTATACAGAAGCTCTCCCTCCAAGGCCAAATTCACTGCTCTATCAACAGACTTGGCAGGAGAAAACATAAACTTTCGCAGGTGGCTAGGGACAAACACAGACCAAAAAATAACATCCCAACTTCGCCCTGATACAGTGGGCTCAGTTCAGCGCACACTGTGTCTCACCTAAAAAATTCCACTGTGCAGGCTCGAAGGGTAAAGACCTTTCCCAAATCTTCGTTCGCGAAGACTGGCCATGTTGATGACAATACAATTCTAGGCTTGAAACTTAACAATTCTGGTTTATGTCCATGTCCATTGCCCTTGATTTCTTGAAATCTTTGTCCAAAAGTGAAGTGTCAATGCATATCTATTCTTCTCTTGTTGGTGTAGATGCCAGCTGTGAAGTTATATATTTTTCCTTCAAAAAGTATGATGAAAGATGAGCTTGTTTAGAGATTCAACTTTATGAGATGGAGCAAATAATTAACATTTTTTTTATCATAAAGGGCTTAATTTTTTTATACTGGAAATCCCTTTTTGTCCTTATATTAGTACAGACAATGTTCCTTCTTCATTCATAGAAAAGAAATAGTGAACTTTTTTCTGTAGTCCAGAGTAGTGGAGTTTACATTGTAAAAGTTCTATTTTTTTCCTGATTATGAAAAATTACCAAATATTCTTACATTTTTTTTCTGAAATTACTTTGACATTAGTGTTTTTTTTAGAGAACAAAGCGCATACACAAGTGTCTTGACATAACTGTTTGTGAATGTGTTTATGACGCACTGAGAGCTGCACATAGCATCTCATCCAAGCAAAGCTTACATATCCTCCTATTATCCAGTGAGTAGATGTGACTTCTGAAATGCCAGGTCCTGCACTTGCAAGGAGCAGAACTAAAGAACCAGACTCCTTTTTCCAGAGGCAGCATTTGTAACACATGTTTGACCCAATGTGACAGGGCCACAAGAGAAACATAACGCAAGAGAAACACGGAGTCCCCTGTGACAAGTTGAAGAAATTGCTGAAGGAGAAGGTGAATCGAGTCAGTTTGCAGAAGCAAAAGCTATACAGTTGGCTTTAGACATTGCTAAATGAGAAAAATGGTGCATACTATACCTCTAAACTGACTGGTGAAGGGTGGTTGCAGTGATGGGAGCAACTGGTAGTTCAGACATAAAGCCATCTGTACTGCTGCATTGTAGCAAGATATTGCTTTTTGGGCGGGGAACCTGGTTGTGAAGGTATGTCGCACAGATGCTCATTTACCCATGGGTTGGACCACTGAAGAACATCAAAACAAGCAACAGGTGGATCTGGCTGTGAAGTCTGAAGCGGTTCAGGTGGATCTGGATTGGAAACATAAGGCTAAATTATTTCTAGCTCAGTGGGCCCATGACACCTCAATCCACCAAAGAAGCAATGCTACGTATAGATGGGCTTCTGATCTAGGTGTGATCTTGACCATAGACACTACTACACAGGTTATTCTTGAATGTGAAATGTGTTGCAGTTAAGCGAATCAAGCAGTTTGGTATGGAGGAAAATGACTGAAATATAGATATGAGGAGGCCTGGCAGATTGCCTGTATCACTATCCCAGAAACCTGCCAAGGTAAGTACCATGTGCTTGCAATGGTGGAAACAGCAAATGGTGGAAACATATCCTGTGCCCCATGACACTGTATCCTGGGCCTTGAAAACAAGTCGTATGGTGAAATGGCACCCCAGAAAGAATTGAGTCAGACAATGGGATACATTTCCAAAACAACATCATAGACCCTTCAGCCAAAGAACATGGCATTGAATGGGTATCATGCACCCATTGGGTGCATGCACCATCATGGATATACCCTATCATGCACCATCCTCCAGGAAAATTGAATGATACAATGGACTAGAGCAGTGTGTGGTTGAACCTTCAAACATTGGGATACACAGTTAGTAAAAAACACTGATTATGCAACACTAGAGGATCTGGTCCTGCTGTCCAGTCAAAACTGTTATGTACTGTAGAAGAGGATAAAGTAGTATACATAAAAATCTATGCTGGGGAAAACTGTCTGCGTTATTCCTGCTTCAGGCAAAGGCAAATCCATTTTTGTGATTGCTTTTGCTCCAGGACCTGGGTGCACTTGATGGGTAAAACGGGATGATGGGGAAATACGAAGTGTACCTGAATAGGATTTTCTTTCAGGTGAGAATAGTAAACGAATTAGATTGTATGATATTAATTGCTATATAACAGTGTACATTATCACTTTTAGGTAGCCAGATATTCATCAACAAACTGGGTGCCTCATGGAGCCCATCCCTGCCACTGAGAATTTGGGGATCTGAAGTGAGTCCCTTTTGATCACCATACCAAGGGTATTACTGTAAAAATCACCCAGGTAATGAAGAATTAACTTTGCTGAAACTGGAAAAGTGCATTGGCTATGAAATCAGAACTGGTTTCAGCATACAAAAAGCCAACACTACACACCATCTTTCCTGTTCTGAGACACTGTTATGACAGAGCCCAAAGTCATGGACTAAATAAACTCAGTGAACATTTTATAAGGATGGCCCATAGACTGAACTAATGAGATTTGTGTGTGGATATATGAAGACAGGAAAGATGTCAGAAACATTGGAAACATCAGAACACATTGAAAAGTGTGGGACCTGGGCATGACATAAGTGATATAGAATAAGAGCTGGGTTCTGTCCTGGTTTTGGCCAAGATAGAGCTATTTTTCTTCCTAGTAGCCAGTAAAGAGATGTGTTTTGGATTTAGTGAGAGAATAATGTTGATAACACACTAATGTTTCTAGTCACTGCTAAATAGTTCTTACCTTAAGTCAAGGGTAATGTCAAGTCCTATTCCAGCGAGGAGCTGCATAAGAAGTAGCGAGGGAGCACGGCCAGGACAACTAACTGAACTGGCCAAAGGGATATTCCATACCATATAACGTCATGCCTAGCATATAAGCTGATGGAGTTAGCTGGGAGGGTGCTGAGTGCTGCTGGGGAACTGGAACAGAAAGTGTCAGATGAAGATACTTGTCACTAAATATTTCTGATTATTACTGATTTTTTTTCAGGTCAGTTTTTAGTTCAGTTTGAGATATCCTTTATGTCAAGAATTTACATGGACTACAGAATATGATTACCTCATAAGAGACCATATGTATTAAAGTAAAAATCTTTAATATTGGAGATACTGCTCTCATATTAAGCACTTCCTTAAGAATCATTCCTTCCTGGTTTTCCTCTCTGTCCCAGAATCAATCCAAAAGCAAATAAATTTGAGAATACCTTTTGTCCTTGACAGGTCCTAAAAACCAAAGCAAAGCAAACCAAAACAAACATAAAGATTCTTTTTCATATAATAAGCATGAAAAGATAGAGAAATATTAAAAAGTAGAAAACGTACATTCATGCTTGCTTTCACAGAAAGACAATATTCCCTCATGAATTGCTTTCCTGTTGGAGGATTCTTGTCATCCTTACAGTCTGACATCTAATGTCACTGTTTGCCAAGTTAATCTATCTTTATAAAATGCCATACAATCAACAATAAGAAAAAAATATCATGTAGCAAATGGCAAAACTACAAATCAAACAACTACTAATGAATAATTTTTCCCCAGATTTTCCCAAAGGTAGTGTGTGAGAAAAGAGGAAGAAGATTCAAGGTCTCTCTGTCATTCCTATAGAGACTGAAAAAGTTAATGAATGAGTAAATACAAATCAATAAATTTAATTATTTCTTGTATTAGTTTGTAAAATGCACTATACTTTTCACTACTTGATTATCATTGATCTGTTAGGGAATAGGGAAAGGGAAAGAAGTAATCAACCGAGACCGTTCCAGGCACAGTTACTTTTCTTCTTTCAGCTTGGCATTGCAGTTTCTGCCTGTCAGAGGATCAGGCTTAGGAATTATGCATTAGCAATTGATCTTGAAAATATTAAATAAATAATTTAGAAGAGAATATTTTGTGCTCAAATAGGGTTTGTTTTCTTTTGAAGGATGCCTGGAGTTTTTAGCAGCCTGTAGCATTAATCTCATAGGTCACACATAAGACCTTAATGTTGTTCTCAGAGAAATTGCCTTCTGAATGTTATTGGAACAAACTTCAACTCTCAGTTGTATTGGAGGAGCTCCCAATCCAAGTATCCATTCATTCACATCTCAAATGAGGAATATGCTGATGAAAAACAGAAAGACTCTCGAAGTGAACATAACTTGTCCTTACACAAATTTCATACCATCTCCACAAGTCTGTGCAGGGGTAGAATAATGCTGAAATTCAGAATTAGCTTTTCTGTTTTTCAAAAACAAATCGCTTTTTTTTTTACTATTGTAGCAATTCTTGGCCTCTTCACAAAGCAAGCTGCCTTATCCCTGAATTAACTCATAATAGTTTAATAGTCAGTGGAACATTCTGAGAAGGGAAAGGTATAGATTTATATTTCTACAAAAAGCTGAGAATTAAAACTTTCTTTAAAATTCTGGAAAAGTATTCCAGAAATTCTATGACTGCCTGGTAATGGTGACCTACTACATGTTTTGGGTTGCCTGACCTATTAGCACATATTCAATGCATGTAAAGAGGAACAAGGATCCTAATTCCTCATAAGAATTAGTCATCTGTGTTTCCAACACTAATGAAGGTATTGGAAAGTCACCTCTGATGAAGTTTGTTTGGGTGAGTTGTGCTATAATGAGAGGTGCACTGTCATTCTGATATGGCCAAAGATGGCAGATGAAGATAAACAGTTACAGGTTCCTATATCACAAAACAAAATAAATTTGCTTGAATTTACAAACTCCAAATTAGTATTTTGCAATCTGGCTAAACCACTAGGAACTGTACTACCTAAACTCTCAAGTCTTCCCCAGACAATGTCCATAGGGCACCGGAGTAGGTTTCTACACAAATTCTGATCTATTAGCAAACTGATTTATTAAATCAGCTTAGCAACTCTCTCAGGTCAAAGCACTTTTGAAGACTTCAGCCTACTTGCCACTTTGTGGGTCTTTCCTAAGACAAGAAATATAGTTCAGTAAGTTAAAGCAAATTAATAGCTTGACACGAGTTCTCCAAATAGCTGTAGATACACAGTTTATTTAGAGATACTAATTTGAACTTTTCTACACAGGGGAGTGTTCACATTCCTGCTACATAAATGAGAAGACTTATTAACTTTTAATTATAATCACTGAAATGAAGAGACTGTACATGAAGTATGTTCAGAAACTGAAGAAATCAGGAATCAAAAAAATAACATTAAGTCCTAGAGCAATATGTGCTAACAACGAACTTCAGAGGAAAACTGAGGATCTACGCGCAACTTCATTTTTGTGCTCCACAGAAGTTGAAGAAAAACAGTATGCAGTGGTCGTGAAATCTTCACCTCAATGAAAACCTTCCCTGAAGTGTGACAGAATATGCTTGATCTTGATAACAGTAGTAAAAACATTCTTCAAATGTAATAGGTCGTTATATCTTGAACTATAATAGACATCAGGTGAAATGAGCGATCATTTCACTCAAAACTGTTCAGAATAAAATCCTGAACAATTGCACTGTATTTCTTCACTTCTAGTAAAAAAGTAGAACTGACTGTTACCAAATATGTATACTTTACTAAGCATCAGGTGATGTAGAGCTCAAATAATGTTAAAAATGCATGAGGCTGTGCAACAGAAATTGAGTTGAGTTTGTAAATTTAGCAAACTATTTAAAGTCTTATCAAGTAATCATGTCTTCTTAATTCATTTCATAAATTCCTGTCACAAAATGGTGTTTTTTTCCCAAATGATCTTGTCAGTACAGAATAAAATTTACTAACAGTACTCCAATGATGAACGTTTGGAATACTGATCATTGCTTAACACTGAATGGCTTTCTGTAATGATTATAATTTAAAAAGAGTCATGAAATCTTGTTAAAGGTCTCAGTGGTCTGCAAATGCAAAAGCCTTAGAAGGTCACTGGAAACACTTTAATTATACGTGGTCATCTTCATTCCAGTTAGACTTGAAGATAATATCTTCAGAAACTAAATAGAACCTTAGGACCATATTGAGTTTAATATTCAAAGCTCTTTGCTTTAAAATCCCTAGTCTAAATTTAACTTTCATACTAATCAAATAGTACACCTTGATGCAAGTTTTCAGCTTTGTCTTTTGCATTATATGCAATAATCATCATACAATTAAAACAATAATTTAGAATCCTTGCAATTTTGCACAATGGAGGCATTATAAACTCCAGAATCACAGACTGGAAGAGACTGGAAGGCAGCTCTGAAGATCACCTTTTCTAAGCTGCTCAAGCAGGACACCTAGAACAGGCTACCCAGAAGCACATCTGGATGGCTTTGAATATCTCCAAGGAGAAACATGTAATGACCTCTCTGGGGAAACCTGTTCCTATGTTTGACCACCCTCACAGTTAAAAAACCTGTTTCCTGATGTTCAGGTGGAACATTTTGTGTTCCAGTTTGTGCCCTTTGTCTCTGGTCCTGTAGTGGGCACTACTAGAAAAAGCCTGGCTCCTTCTTTGCAGCATCTTTTCACACATTTATATACATAGATGAGATCTTCCTGAGCCCTTCCTTCTTCAGGAAGTCTCAGGTCTCTCAGATTTTCTTCATATGCTCTTGGTACTTAATCATCTTCATGGCCCTTTTCCAAACCCTCTCGAATGTGCCCATCTTTCCTGGGCACATGAGGAGCCTGGAACTGGGCCTGGTGCTGCAGATATGGACTCCCCAATGCTGATAAGGAAAAGAATCGTGTCCTTCACCTGTTGGCAAGACTTCTCATAATGCATCCCAGGATACCTTCAGACTTCTCTGACAGGGGCGTATTCCTGGCTCCTTTTCAGCTTGGTGTCCACCAGAACCCCCAAGATATTTTCTGACAAGATACTTTTCAGCCAGTCAACATCTAAGTGGACAGGGAAATGTTTACAGCTTTTATGTTATCTTTGAGCATCTGCCTAAAACCTTGTTAAAACTTATTTACAGATGACAATATGAGGCTATTAGTAAAATTATTTTGACGTGGTGTCCAAGTTGAATAAACAATTAAATTGTGCTCAAATGACCATTAGAAGGAACATTTTAAAGCAAAGATAAAAACTATAAATAAGTTTGCATGAAGTGGAATCTCTTCTTTTGCATTAAATGAGATTTTTCAATCAGGCTATGTGTGTGAGAAAAGTTTTAAACTACTATTGTGTTTACTTTTTCAAATTCAAACTTTCTAATTCCACCTGATGTTATTCTTTTACCTGTTACTTTATAACAGTGACATTCTTTTGTTTTCAGTAGTGGCTTTTTGATAATTTCATAATTCCTTTTAATGAATTATGAAATAAATTGACCTGGAAGCAAACAATTCTCTAATCTACTACTATACTTCATAATAATTTTTGATTCACATAGTGGCATCTTCCTGATTGAATGCAAGCTATGTTTTTTTATTTTTCTTATTTTTAATAAGTGTGTGGATTTAATAATTGTTGCTATCTGTCTCTCTCAAACTTTGTTTCATTACCTGTATTTGAATAAAGATTTCTCATTTATACTATTTTTTTGCAAGTATTATTCTTTGTACAGAGAAAGAAAATGAATCAAGATCAATTCTCTTGATCATGAATTTAACAAGTAGTGCTCAGCAAAAAACCTTGTGTGCTCATAACTCCTTTTTGTGTAGACAAGCCCAAGTTACTCAGACTTAGAAATAGGGAACAAAAAGAATAGAAGAACTGGAGAAAAACTGAAATTAAGAAAAAAAGGAAGCACAAAAAAAGTAAACCAGATTTCTGATATTTCCTTGAATATTTTACCTTTGATAACTAACCAGGAACATGGGAGTTCACTTACAGTATAATCTGTAGGGAAATACCAAGTGAAAAAGTAATGTTGCCAAATCTGTTATTTTTTCTTTCCTTAAAATGTCTGTGCATATTAAAAAAGTCTTTTCTAATGTCACTGATGAAAATATGTTGTCCACAATGCTGTAGCATTTTGATGTCAAAGACTATAGACTAGATACAGATTATCCAGTACAATAGGATCTTTCTATTCCCATACTAAACTTTTGGAGAGTATGAAATGATTGTTACCTGATGATTGATGCTTTGAATGAATACATCTGCAACTGAGTGTAATGTTTGGCAGTAACTTGTTTGGAAACCATAGGGAGTCACCAGTGCCCCAGAGCCTGGTTTATCCGTCTGTTGAACAGGATTAATTTTTAGTTGATTAAAGGCTCAGTAAGGGTTAATGAATACGTATAACAAGGCTAAGGAGCTCCAAGTAAACATCCCTGTACCGAAGAGGAAAGTGTTACTACGAAGCAGACTTTTCTAAATGCAAGAAGGCCTTGTGCCAGAGCAGGAGAGTTACAGATAAACCAGACCAGAAGCCAAAGTCAACAGATATTGATGTTTTTATGCCTGGACTTCACCATCAGACACTCGATTCCCTGCCTTATAAGGATTACAGATCTCCACCTTTTCCTCCTCAGCTTCAGGTCTCCTCTGTCCTTCAGGTGTCTCCCCCAAACTGAATGCCAAATGATAGGAGCTGATGATGTTCTCCCTCTAGTTAAAACCCTTAAGATATTGTGTTAGGGAGAAAATATTCTCCTTGGAAAGTTTTAAACTTTCCATAAAAGGAATTTCAATGATACCTTATCTAAATCCTGTTGTTCCCAGATCATGCTATTCCTATCGCAATTGTGGGCAGCTCCTTTTCCCATTGAGTAGAATCAAACTTATTTGCCAAGGACCTATTGCTGCTTCTGCCCTTTGCAGGAGATTTAAGCTTGTGCTCCATTTGCAATAAAAAGAGCTGTATAGAAGCAGAAAGTGCCATCTTTGAAGAAGGATGAGCTATTTCTGCAGTAAGCAAGAGACATTAAAGAATTTCTGTGTAGAGATCTTGACATAAATTTCTTCTTTACTTCCAGATATTATCACCCAAAGAGATGCTCATTTCCAGTGAGTTAGCATTTCATTGTTGTGCAGTTGTTTAATGTTGCTTTCCTTTGACAAATCATACTTTTTCAACTAAATAAAACAAGTTAAAAATGAACTGTGTGAGAAATTCATCAGCTAATATCCATGTGAAATCTACAAACCTCTGGGTAGAAATAAAATTAAAGTAATCGAAAACAACTCAGGCAAATTAAGTAAGTGAAGCTGAAATTCACAGCTGGAGTTATTTTAAAGGTTTCTGTATCTTAATTGCTTCGTCTCTGGTATTCATTTGACATGAGAGCCAAATCCCTGGAAGAACAAAGGTCAAATTCTGTCTTCAGAAAGGCATGTTCAGTTCCTGCTTGTTTAATGAGTGCTGAACTTGCAGGGCAGTTCTACTTCCTAAGTGTTGTCAATGCAGCTGAAGTCTTGAAGAAATAGAGTCTTAGTGGAGGCTTTGTTTTTCTAAAATTTTGACATAAAATTCAGCTGGGGTGATTCAGAAATTAAAATCAAGCTTTTATAAAATATATTATTTATATATTTTATATATAATATAATAATAATATATATATAAATATTTACCTTATTATAAACCAAACAATCTTCTTGTTATCTTGGTCATTTGTTTTGAACAGTGGGACACAACGATATAAACAGTATTGTTAAACTGTGTGAGTATATTGAAATTTATGAACATAAGCAAGGACTCAGCCCTTTAACTAGAAAAAATCACTATAAGTTGGACTATAAAAACCATAATAATAGGATATTATATTATATTTTTCATCATAATACCCCTTTCTGTTTTCAGTTGATAAACTTAAGAGTGAAAATATCTCCAACAGAATAGGTAGAATTATATTTGCGTGGAGGGAAACAACTTTACGATCTTTGGGAAACTCCTTTTTTACCATGGATAGCAGTGTCCAAAGTGTAGCTTGATAGACAAGTCGCACTGATGGATTTGCTCCTGTATAAACTGTATGACTGAATGTGAAGTTAGCAAAAGCTCAGTGGGAGTACATCAAAGTCTTGAAGACTTATTCTCTGCAGAGCAGCCCTCACCAAGTGTTCTCCAGTCCTGCACAGCTCTGGTGTAACAACCTATCAGCAGGACTTTGTATTCTTCATCTCGAGACTGCAAGAAGGCAGCTTGGGTCTCCTTCACTCTCTGGTTCTGCCAGAACTGTGAGAGAGCAAGAAGAGATTGTTTCTTCCACACTCTGAGTAGCCCTACTTCTGGCAATAGATGCTTAATGGATGAAACTGCTTTTTGGCATGAAGAGGAAGGGGGAGAAAGGGGAAGAGGGAGATAAGGATGTGTTGAAATGGACAGAACTAGATCTTGTGCATTGCGACTGGTATGCTGGGAAGCAATGGATAACTAGCAAGGACTGTAGGGACAAGAGACGAGAAGAGGGAGAAACACTGGAAAAAATGGGACTCCTTTTATCTTCTCAGAAATAGTTGTGAAACATACAGATATCATCAAATTGTCATGCTGTAGTCTTGTAAAAAATAGAAGTGGCATAGATCTTTCCTTTTTGAGTGATCATAAGACAAATATTCTTTGGAGGGTAGTAGAAAAGGAAGAAATAATAGGTTGATTGTCTGTGCCGCTGCTGTGAGCATGAGTGATCCAGGAAACATTAGATCAGAAGTTTCATAACTTGTCAGCATGTGTGTTAGCCTAAATCATGTTCTTCAAATTTAGATTTTAATATTTGACGGCAACCTTACATGGAGAATGGAACTCGCATTTGACTGAAAAAAATTAGAAGAACTCTATTAATGGGCTCCCCAAGTCAGTAATTGAACGTCCTTACAGGAGAGAGAGCTACCCCCATCAGCTTGCCCCCATCATTTGTCCCACCAGTCATCATAGCCATGCAAAATCTTTTTACATCTGGATTCAGAACTGAATTGGTAAATGGCATTGAAAAAATATATAATAGTCTTAGAGTTGCTTTACTGTAGGCCTTGCCATGATTTCAGGAGAATTTTCTAGGTTAATGCATTTCTCCTTATGACAGATTGAGACTATAAAATTAATACAAACATTTTTTTCCCCTTTTTCTTTTTTTTTCTTTTTTTTTTTAAAGGGCAACCATTTCCCTAATCTCTTTACAATTACAGAAGAAGATTCACATCAAAGGCTAACAATTTCACCCTGAAGAGCATCTGCTTTAAGTCCCCTCATATTACTGATTGGAGGATGCTTCTAAAACATTTCCTTAATCTTTAAGGGCTCTTTTCAATCAAAACAACAATTCTTGGGCATTTGTAACTGTGCAGATCCTCATTTATATTCAAGATGAAGATATTATGTCACATTGTTTGCTAGTTCATCTTCATGAATTTTTGACCCCATGATTTTGCTGACCTCAGTATTGTGGACATGGAAAGAGTTTCCCATCTGTTAAATTGTTTTGGGTGTACATAGATTTGCTCAAATAATGGAAAATAATTTCTAATCCTCAAATTGCTTTGGAAATGTGGAATAAAGTAAAAAAAAAAAAAAAAAGACAGGTTGAATCAATAAAACATACTGTGTCAATCTTTTTTAATAATTTTTTGTGTGATATTTCAGTTATATTAGTTATACTAGTTACACCTCTTGTATAATAGGTAATATGGCCAATCTTCGTGAGCGAAGATTTGGGAAAGGTCATTAACCCTTCGAGCCTGCACAGTGGATTTTTTAGGTGAGACACAGTGTGCGCTGAACTGAGCCCACCCTTTAATCCTGAGGTTCATCTGCCGGGGCCAAGCGAAACTCGGACGGTGGCAGTGAGGGTCTCAGAACGTAGGTTTGTTTAGAGTGACCTTCTCTTAGATGGATTGCCTTACAGGGCTGATGAGCTCCATCTGCCCGGAGGGCTGGGAATCGAACCCGGGTCACAGCAGTGAGAGTCCTGCACCCTAACCACTAGACCACCAGGGGCCCCTGTATAATAGGTACTTTAAACCTATTTTTTTTTAGTGGAAATAGGTTTTAAAGTTGAGGTTAAATTTACAATTTGTAACCTTTTAGAAAGCTTATATTGGCTTGTTGGAGCCTTAAAATTGCTGAAAAGCTCAAGTTTCAGGTTCAATATAAAATTATTTCCTGTTTCTAGTTGTTATTAGTTGTATAATAGGTAAGCTACAATATGTCTCCTGTGTTCATTCACAGCAGTAGTGAGAACTCCTGGAAGAGAAGGCAAGATTGCAAGAAAACATGAAAAGAAAAAGATAAATAAAAAAATACGAAGACATGGCATCCAATAAACACTTATGAAGCAGTTGGCCACTACTTTGTATTTGTTTTAGGTTTGAGCGTTTGTAATTTTGAAAGCATTTTATTCTTCAAACTTTCTTTTCCATGCTCCACAAGAAATGAGAAATATGGTACCAACCAAATGCTTTATCACTTCAGTTCCTGAAAAGCAGTCAGGCATTTAAGCCATTGTTAGTCCTATAAAATGTGGCCATATTACCTTTATCAGGTGTCAATGACTACCCAAATACTACATGTATAGATAACATGGCATTCACAGAGGATTGCAAAAGCAGGAATGCAGATGAAGCCTGAAAGCTAATAAGCAGCCCTTCTGCAGAACTTCATAAGTTCAGTGAATGCTCTCAAAGGCTGAATTAAAAAATTACATTAGTAAGGAGAGATAGAGTCATGTGTCCAAAAATGCATCCCCTTTTGCTTTCCCTTGACATTTATTACATACAAAGTAATTGAAATTGCAGTTGAGGCAGTTAAGGTAGCCCGGTAAACAGCAGTAATTCATCAGGTGGTAACAATGCTAATTTGGAAAGGAATAGAACTAACCTCTTCACTTTTTTTTAAAAAGTCAGGATTTTATTTATTAAGAGAATGTAAAAAAGCCTTTCTGATCCTTTGTGAAATATAAAATTAATTCTCTTATCACCCAGATGCAGCCTTGATACCAGAGTAATGAATGCTTTAGAAATACAAAGAGATTAGATTTTCTTTATGTTTCTAGTCAGAGATGCTTAGTTTAGGTAGCTTAGATCCACAGTTTTGGATTTGTAAAAAACAAACAGCTTATATATTCAGAAAGATCTTATATAAACAAAATGCAAATGAGATTTTCTTTTGACTCAGAAATGAAAGAGGCCCCAGTCTTGAACACTATAATTCTCAGCAAGCACAAGTGGCCAATTTTAACTCATTTTACAGCACATACAGCTGCACGTAGGTACACGCAGCACATTTCTAGACATAACAGGAGTATATGACCAGAAGGTAGGAGTACAGATTTTCTTGGAGGATTTCAATTCTGTAGTCATAAAGGCCTAGCAGGTATTTGTGACAAATTTAACACCAAAAAATCTAGTATTATTTTGAAAAATCAAATCTGTAATTTTGAGTCGGAGTCATAGTCTTTGTTTATTTGACATCTTTATAACGCAAATCAGTCTGAGTACACCTCAATAAATTCAGTGTCATTCAGCAAGTCTTAAGGAATATGTCATTACCAACATTTTACAGATTTGAAGACCAAGCACAAGGAATACAAGAGACCTTCTGTTCACAACTACTGAAAAAACTATAACCAGTTGAAACACTACTCAAGATTGTAAACGCTACCTGCTTTGTTGTAAACCTAGACACCAAGCTTCATTGTAAGCCTACATCCATAAAGTACTTAATTCGTACTTTAACTCTACTTATACTATCAATACAGACCAATAATTTAATAATGGGAAGTAGTGGCCTTACCAATAATTTTATATAGATTTTTCTGATGGAATTTTGCTTGTTTTTTTTTTTTTCCTTTTTTGGTCACCACCATTAAGCCTTTTTCCCTGTTCTTCTACTTTTTTCTCTTTATTTGGGCTCAATTTCCCTTCTGATATTATCTGTATTTATAGTGATTTTTCTTCTCCTCTCTTCTTCCAGAGGAGAACTATGTTCATTGCAGATACAAATAAGAAATCTACATATGGACAATAATAATCTGGTTTTGACTTTTCTGATTTGGGATGTTTGGGATCCAATTGTTCTGGATTGACATTTGTATCCTAAATAAATTGAGCATAAAGCAAACAACAATACACATTTCTACTTATGTAGGAAATTTGCAGCTGGAATTTTAAGCTCTTACTCTAATGTAATTTTGACATTTTAATTATTTCTTCAGAAATCAATGTTGCTGCAATGATAAATAATAAAATTACCCTAACAAAGGTAATAAAATTCCAGGACATTTCCTCAGGTTACAGGTTCCTCAGGTGAATATACCCCTCTCCCTGTGTTTGCCTCGAGTAATGTCATGAGTGATAGAAGAAGTGAATTTCAAGTCAGAAAGATAGAACAAGTGAGATTTAGATCTACAAGTGTGAGGAATAGTAGAATATTACCAAATCTTTTACAACAACATATGTTCGTTACCAATGGTGTTACCCAAACCCATAAATAATGAAAGAAATTGATGTCACGAGTGCAGTTTGTCTAGCATCGCTCAATTATACAAGCACTGGGTATGTATCAAGTTATGGTATTGCATAAATCTTTATTAAACGCTATAAAAGGTTTACACTTCTGTAACAATATGTAAATAGACCATTTAAATTACTTACCGACATATCAAAATAAAATCCCCATAAGGTATCTAGGCAGCAGTAAAGAACATCCTTTCAGGAGTTTGCTGCTGACCTTTTTATAACTACTAAGCTTCCAGATACTGCAGGGAATACAAAACTTGCTGCTGTAGCTTCTCTGTAGCAACAGAAAATGACAGGTGTTGTTTTGGAGGACTGTGTACTTTCTTATAGTATGGGTTAACTTATGATGGACATACTGTCCCTGTGAACAAGTAGATTCTGTTCCATTTACTAATGTATTTGTTTTTATAATTTTTAATGCCGTTTCCCTTGATTATTTTAGTCCCGTGAGAGAAATATTTGCTAAAGTAAGTGGACAGCAGACTGAAAAACACTCTTTTATATATTAATTAACATTCATGCTGTCTAAACCCACAAAGTTATAGAGTATGTAATTATAAGAAAGCAATTTGTTAATTGGTAACTTTGTTTTCTCCTCTGAATATGCCCAAAACCTGTTATACCTTTGTTATTTACAATCTATTGGTAATACATCATTCATGCATCAGCATACGTCACTGCTGATAGTACATTATTTCTCCTTAGCTGTGCACAGATCCATTTTACATTTCATATTCTACATCTCAATTTTAAGTCATTCATGTGCATATGTATCTTTCTGTACGCATTTTAAAGACCTTTTAGCTGGGCAAAGATCATATGAATTAGATATTTATTTCTTTTGAATTATATGAGTAAAGGAAGAAAATACAAATAAACTTTGGGGTTTGATGAAGATGCCCACTCCCAACACCAACAAGCACCTTTCCTTCCAGGACATTCAGCTCATTTTCTAAACTAGGAGTGGCAATATCATCAGGAATCCAGATGCCATAAAGGAATTGGTCATATTTAATGGGATGTAGTTGAATTTTGGGTTCTTAAGCCTGAATTCTAATTATTCTTCACTCCAATTCAGTCTTAACCTGGCAGCTCCTAACTTCCATAAGTGTCTTTGAATTTTTCTCATCAAATGTAGGCATTTTTTGCCTGCATTGCTTGTTTAGTCTTGTTACACAGTCAATTGAAATAAACAGATACTTCTAGGTCACATTTTTTCTGTTGTAAGCCCAGTGTTTAAAATAGATCAGATGATTCACACTCCGGAGAGGTCCATTTCTCTTAATTGATTATAAGAGGAGCCTAAATGTCTATTGTTAGGGAAAATTGAGTCTAACCCTTAGATTCCTGGAGCAGAAGGTGATGCCATGTAGGCATTGCTCAGCAGGCTCTGGGCTAGCTCTTTTGTCCATCAAAGCTGATTGTAACAGTTCTGGAAACCAAGGAATCATATTTTTGTAGTCTCCTGACTAAACTCTTTTACTTGCTGCTATTCCCACATTTGGAGCTAATGTTTGGCATGGGCTTGGGCCTTGTCTAGAACTGCAGTGTCATTATGTGAATAACCCCCAGTTTTCACTTGTAGGTTCTCCAGCTGTTGGAAGTTATGCTGACATTCACCCTGGACTACTTTTGGCTTCTGGTTTGCAGGTTTGAATGTAGACCATTGATGCAGTCTTTCAAACTTCTTTCACAGGGACCTTAGTCACCAAAGAAATTTTTATGCCAAGTAAGCTATCAGGGTTTCAGAAGTCACCTGCACCTCACACTTAGGTCAGAGAGACACAGTGAAATTGTAAGATAAATGTCAAAAAGGGTCTCCAAAGAAAACAGAGCTAGGAGCTGCTGGGCATAAAGGCCTTTCAGGGCTCTGTAGAACCGGTGGCCAGAAACCATTGCTGAATAAGCACAGCAGCCCTACTGACTCAGGAAAAGTTGACAAACAGCTGCAGGGTTAGAATGAAAGAACTGTAAAAGTAAAAGGTGAAGAAAAAGAAAAGTGGATCTGTGTATATGCACAGACATGTCAGAGTCCTTTCTCTACTGCTGGCCACAAAACACTCCTAAAGAGTTCATCACAGTCCAGCACACAAAAGCGTGTCCTGCCCCTCTCTCGTGTGATGGTTCTACATATGTCCCTGGAATTAATCAAATATCTCTGAGTTATGAAACCTTACAAGCAAAGATATCTAGAGGCTACACCTCAGCCATTATTTGCCTTCAGTTCCATAAGTCTCTTCAGAACCTATAAGGGCATTATTTAATTTTGTAACTGATGAAAATTTATAAAATAAAACTATTCAATAGAAAATATTTAGAACTCTATAAATCAATATTTTCCTCCTGAGGGACCTGTGCTTAGGGGCTTATTCTTCAAGCACAGTAAGTCATTCACCTTCACATTCGTGTCTGTGGAAGAAATAAAATCTGAATTGTATTTTCCATTCTTTGAGATGCCTTTTATTCTCTTCACTACATTGGGTGGTGAAATTTGGACTATGGAAGACTGCTATCTGAAGCTGCATTGCAAGGAAAATTCAAACTAAGGCAAAAAGGCAAAGTAATATCTATTTTAAAATACATTAACTTTAAAGCCTTCTCCATAGTTATAAGTGATTCCACTGATTTTTCATAGTACGAAACTTCAAGGCAGAGGTTACTCTACTGTGATTTTCTTTTTCCTGAAAGAAAATACTTTTACCTTAATTTATTAGATTGTTTATTCAAAGACTAATACAAAAGATATTTCCATATTAAACATAAGATTCTAATACCTGTGCATATCTGAATAACATAGAAGAGTTTAGGTTTGCTTATCCGAAGTTAGATGGTAATTGAGCAATATGCACTAACATGTAACATGACTTTAACAATATTCTCTGATTTGGAAAAAAAAAAAAAGAACAGACTTCCTGGTAAGATGTATCAGGATAAATAATAAAAAAAAAGTTACACTGCAAATAAGAACACGTTGGTTGATCAGGTGACTTCAGAGGTACAGAGCGAGATGAAATACAGACTCCAGAAAGTTAATAGATGTATTTCTATATGTAGAATTAAGGTTAGGTCAGTTTTCCTGGGAAAAAAATCCAGATAAGGATGCAGCCATCGTTCTTTAATACCCACAAAATAACAACTTACAGTATCACAGTAGTTACTGCTCAATCTTTTTTTTTTCACATGTGTGTTTGATAAGTTAATATTTACAAGCTTTTTCAAATGGATTTGGTGATCTAATAGTAAAATCTATGAGTTCTCCTTAGAAATCTTGCCAGTTTTGATGGAAATCATTATGAAATGGAACGGCCACTCTCTTTTTTCAGAACAAATGGTTAAGTCTATCTTTGGTTCTCTGAATTTTTCTGATTTTATAATCAGTACTTTGCTTTCTTGTTAAAGACACATTTTCATTGCCAAGAAGTTATGCCTTACAATTATTGTTGAGAATTTATACGTATTTAGTCTTTACACTTTTAGTCCACAGAGCAATTTTGTAACTCCTGTGGTTTTTCTTCCACTTTTGAGTACTCTATAAAAAACCACTGTCAGGAAAACTCTTCTGAACATGTTAGCCATGATTAATTCATCACCTCCTTGCTTTTCTGTATGAGAATTTCAGAAGCTTTTGGCCAGAGCACCATTTAATTTGAGCTGATTTTCCATTACTGCCTGCATAGTCTTTTGGCATCAGGGCTTTTCAGACCATCTCTTCTTAGCAGTAGAGAAGGTGGCAGTAGCATGAATACCTTCTTAGAGATGCACAGATTTGCCGTTCTAATAACCCCAGACTGCTCAGTGGTACATTTCTCTAGTGTAAACCTGTCCCTCACTGTTAGTTATCTTTCTTCTTACCTGTCACCTACTGATATATTTTTTTTTTCAGCAGCAATTTCATATTTACTCCTAGTTCCTGGATAAAAAAAATTTATTGAATACTGTCAGATTGAATATCAGCTTGTCTGAAAACATTCTCATTTAGTGATAAGTCTTCAGTGACAACTACTTTTAGAGATCCATAATTTTTTTTCCATTTGCCATGTGCTTTATTCTGAGAGAGTCTAAAGGTAATATTTAAAAATATACGTCAGATGGTTAAAGTTAAAAGTTTTACAGAAATCTAACCATAGTCAGCCTGAAGCAGTGTCTTTATCAGCTAAACATATAAATCCATCAAAATCAAATAAGGTTTGTCTGACAAGGTTTATTTTCATTAAGCCATTTTGACTAATGTTAATTGTACTCTTATCCTCTCATTCTTTATTAACTGGCTACTATATTACCTCTTCTATTATTTTGTCCAGATGGGTATCAGACTAACCAGCCTGTAAATATGCTGATTATCCTGCCTGCCCTTTCTGCACATCCATAGCATTTTTCTATTATTCTGGAATATTCCAAGTATTTGAAGAATATTAGAAATTACCATGGCTCAGATTTTTTTAAGGTTAGATCTTATGTTTGTGCTTAGCAGCTCTTAAAACCTCTTTAGTTTCTCATAAGGTTAAACAAAACATGCCATTTTTGTCCCATGCACTGCAGATATATTTATCAAACACATCTGCCAGCTGTGCACCAATTTTCAACAAATTCACTATTTCCATGTAGTACACCTATAACAATGAAGATCATTACTTATCTATTCTTTAGAGAACAACTTTTATTTGTGGCTAATAATAAGCAACATCTTTAGCATTTTGCTGGTTTTATTCAGCTTTTTACACTTCATAACTTTTAAAGTTCTTGTTGTCTACTTTTCAGTTTCTCCTTTGTTATATATTGCATTTTTAATTTCTTATGAATACCTTCATATCATCATAAAATCAAGTTAACATGTACAAGAAAATGACCTTTTTTCTCATTGTTCTTCTGTATTCCTGAGTGTAATCAGTGTGGCTCCACAGGGACTGCTATTTGGGAAGTATCATTTAGCAAATGGCAGAGCACAGGATGAAGTGTCAAGACTTACTCTGTGGAAAACATGATATCGCTCAGATTTTTTAACCCATCTGCTAATTAGAACAATTTTGTTAGTCTTGGCCAATCAGGTCATAACCATTCTTATTTAAATACAATGTTCAAAAACTAGAAAAAGTCATTCTTCTTGACTGAATATTTTGAGTACTTAATTCAAATTTGTTATTTTTAATATATCTTTTCCTATGATCTGAACCTGAGAATCTCTGACACTTCAAATGCTTATGGTTAGATCATTGCTCTACTGAAATAATAATGATAATAATAATCATCATTATTATTATTTATTATTTAATTTATTATATCAATCATTTTGTTTGAATGGCTGTAGAAGCATTGCCAAAGAAAGATGCACACTTTCAGCAAATCATGTGTGCATATTATGGCAGGGAACATGGAAAAGCTGATACTGAATTGGTTTTCCTTATTTGCACCACACTGTTCAAATTCTGTACACCGTGGGGTAATTTCAAGAAAGAGTTGAAGTCACTTTAAAATGAAACACCAGCTGGATTCAAACTTCAAAATTCAATTGCAATTTTACAGTGAAACAGTTGTAAAAAAACCCCAAAACACAGGCCATTTAAAGCCTTTCAGTAACTGCATTTCAGATCAGTTAATATTAAAACCTTTGTTTTCTGTACCTGAAATCTCTGATTCCATTTGAAGAGAAGACATGCTCTGATTTAAACCTTCTTATTTATTTATTCATGGGGGTTTTGTATTGGGAAGACTATGAAATTGCTTCTGAACTATGACATTTTCAATTTTATACTCCTGGTTCAAACCATCCATGAGAACATCTCATGCTCTTAAATATTCATCAAGCTTCTCACTTGTGTTCATTAGTAGTCCAAATAAATATATCTATAATACATTATGTATATTCAGTAAAAGCACTGAAGACATATTAAGACAATTCCTCGAGTCCTGGAATACAACCTGTCAGTCCAGGAAAATCTTTGCTTACAGTTCAGCTGCACTCTCCTGGACCTTTCTGACCTTCTTGACCAAGACTCTTATTTCAAAAAGGAATTTATTTTCTCTAGCAGTTTAGGAACTCATCAAACACAACAAAAACAATGTTTAGATCTAAAAGTCTCATTGTTTATAATTAGAGTAATTTCCATTAATAGAGCAACCTTCATCCAGATTGATTCCAAAGCACTAAAAATTATGTCTAACAGGAGCACTAGGCTATTCATCAGTGGAATGGTTCAGGTCTACCTACTGAATTACAGAGATGGAAAATAATTCATCAACTTTGTGAAAATAGGTGTTTAATTAAATAAATTTTATTCAAACAGCAGGACTTATACACTGTCACCTTAAAGAAATTTCTATAAAAATTTCAAACACCCAAGAAGTCGTCTAGGGTAAAAATGTTTCCTGTCAGCCAGGGATTTTCCTACCATAAATACGAATCTTCCCCTGGAAACTTCTGTGATCTTTCAAAATGAACCAGATCATCTTTAGAGATTTATCATTCATAGTCTAAGCATGTGTAATTTTTTTTTTGGCTCATGAGCCTTGATGGTTATGTTCCTAAAAAGTACAGGAAAGCCTGTTTTGACAAGAGATTAAGTATTTTTACAGGTTGTATGTTTCCCACTTGTGTCGTGTAGCACAGAATTGTCACTAATGCTTATTTTCACTCAGGCTGAGTCCCATGGACTCCTGAAGAAGGTAGATTCTGATCACTTACATTGTGTTATGGAAGATT
Organism: Lepidothrix coronata; assembly: GCF_001604755.1. Lineage (NCBI taxonomy): Eukaryota > Metazoa > Chordata > Aves > Passeriformes > Pipridae > Lepidothrix > Lepidothrix coronata. The sequence goes on from NW_016690223.1 coordinate 3,217,542, forward strand.
TATTAGGTGAACCAGTCCTCATCATGGTCTCAGATATGTATGCCACACTAATGGCTAATATATAGAAACAAATTCATTCATGATTAGCAAATTAAACTGCTAATTGCAAAATAAAATAGGTTTTTCCTGTTACATCATTGAGAGCTACCAGTAATTCTATTAATTTGTAATTAGAGACAGGATCTATTCAATGTGTATTATCAAAGAGAAGGCATCACTAGTCTTTGCAAATTGAGAAATGAGGATATATAAAACCCCTGCTGCAGAGTTACGGAAGGTATTAAACACAAAAGAATGTTAGCAGAGTCTTTTAATGGAAAATTTGTTCTTGTCAACTTGATGAAGTTATCTCAAAACCAAAAACATTCAGGCTTTCTCAAGTTCAGGAAAGTTAACATTGAATTACAATGATGGAAAATAAAATAAAAGCAAATTTTTTAAGAAGTCAGTTTAAAACAGGAGACCAGTTACAGAACAATGTTCATGAGCAGCAGGGAAATAATTGCTCATGGTCTATAAAGCAAATCCACTGACCAAAAGCTGTATAGCTGTCAGTTGCTAACTAAAAATTCTTTAGTATATGGGCAACTGCAGCATGTTTCTGCTTTGGGTATGGCAAATCTTACTAAGATTTAGTACTCATACCTGTGAGCTTTGATGATGGTTTCCAGAGAGAAACCCTTGGGAGTGGAAACTGAAAGGACATTAATCCAGTACTATTTCTACCAAAACAGCATTTAAGTGTTGTGGAAAAGTATAACATTTGTGTTTTCATTTCCATCAGTAAAAGAAGACTTGGTCTTTATGACAAAGATTCTTGAATTTGTCACACCTTAAGATTTGTTAATCGTGGGAGGACAGCCTCTTTGTTTCTCATGAACAGTAGTACTCCTATACAGAGACATGCATGTAGGCATACCCAGAAAGACTAGTGGGACATATGAACATAGACAAAGGGAGAGCAGAAAACAGCTTTTATGAAAGGAATGATGATACAGACTATTTTGCACAGAAAACACTCTATGGGTCAGATTAAGAAGTCCTGAAACAGCAAGGGTAATAGAATTGATTTGGTAGGAATGTCTGGTTAATTTTTCACAAGGCGTAGAGTCCTCAAAAATCAATAACTTTCTGCTGTATCTTTATTCTTCTGAATAAACTGTGTCTGTCTAAGAAACTTGATTCCTAAGCTCAGTTAGATTCATAAAACATTCACAGACATACACAGCACAAAAAGAAACACAAGCTTTCCCAAGCAGCAGTGAGCATTTAACCTCAAGGTAGAACAAAGTGAGTTGTTCTTCCTTGATAGAGTGTCGTCCTTGCACAGATGCAATTTCTCTTCTTTAGTGCTATAATTTCTTTATTTTTGTTGTCAATACATGGGCATCTACTCAGAAATTCTTTTAAAATTTCCCTTTTCCCCATGAATATTACGTTCAATCACATTTTACATTTTTAAAGCATACGAAAGAAAGATGACTACTCTTACAAATGATACAAGTAGGGATGCACATGACCTTTCTCCTACTGTAGGCTAGCAAGTGCTCTTTGAAGGAGGGATAACACAGAAATTGTGAGAAATCAATATAAAATCAAGGAATTTTACCTAGAGGAGGCTGGAGCAAACTCTAACTTGAGTAACAATCTGTGAAACCTAGCTATGCTATGTTAGCTACTAAGTTAATCTTTCTGCATCTGATCTATTTAGGTCCATTGATTATAGAGCACCTAGGGAAATAAATCTCTTGAGATAAGCACTTGCATTTACCTGTCTGAAACCAAACTGCGTAAAAACCTTTCCTCTTTCTTCGAAAATACGCTGACTATGACTACGCAGCTGTATCACAAAACTCTTGATTTCAATTATAATTTTCCAAGTGTATTAAATTTACTTTTACATCATACAGTTTACTCTCTGCTAAGCTGGTCTCCAAGAAGATTTTATGCCGTTCCAGGTGGACATATGAAGTAATCAAGACATATCCTGAGCTGGAACCTCTTCAGCTCATATGCAAGTCCATAGCCAAGAGTTGCATCCTAAGCAGGAACTTTCCTTAAACACATGAAAAGTCAGTCAGGCAACAGTCCCTGCTGTTCCTGTTCTTAAAGGCAGTGAATTAAATGACTTGTGAACAGCACTCCCCTCTTCTTCTTCATCTGCCTGTCCCTTCTACCTCAGAGTGAATTACAAACAATGAGTGAAAATTCTGGCAGATGGGACAATTTCACACAAACTGAACCCATTTACTATAACAATTTTGACATCTTTCCCTTTCAAAATTTGTCTTTAAAGTATTTTGCAGATATTCATACATATTTTGTATATTTACTATAGTGTAAGTGATTTGGGAAATCGGGAGGGAAGGAGAATTAGTTAATTAGAACTAAAATAACAACTCCTCCTCCAGACACTGTACAATGAAGCATATGACTGGGATGCAAACCTGTGGGATGTCACCTTGAGCACTGTTACTTAATGGTCATGTCTACACTGGCACAAACACATCCCTACAGGTATATGTATAGCATGTTACAATATATTTTGAGTGTGAATTCAAAGGTCTATGTAATTACAACAAACTTGGAGAATGAAAAAAGCTGTAAACTTAAGTGGATTATTTTTTCGTACAGTGAAGACGTATAACCTTAGCAACAGAGATTACTCTGGTTAAAGAATTTTCCATATTTTTTTTTTAAATCTTTAAATTCTAAACTATATAGTTTTATTTTCTCTTATTAATTCAATGCTGTACCATCTGAGGTTTGTTTTTTTTTTTTTTCAGGAAACTTATAGAAGCATACAGGGAAAAAACAACAACAACAACAACAACAAAATCCCAAAACATAAAAAAAACCAACAACAACAAAAAACCAAACAAAAATATCCCAAAAAGGAAAACCAAAACCCAACCAAACAAAAAACAACCAAACCAAAAAACAACCAACCAACAAAAAAATACCCTTAATTTCACTTTCACTTATTATGTATTTTTTCACCTAGATTTTGATATTTCAAATTTTACTTCACATATTTTAATGACCTTTTAAAAAATTCTCTGTGTGTTTGGAACAGAAAAACATAGCCCTATAGTTTATCACCTCCAATACATATACTTATCCTGCTTGGGTAGTATCTCAAGGGCAAACTGCAACAGATTAGGAGCAGGAGTGTGCATGAGCCCTGAAATATGTCCATATCTGAGTGGAGTCCATTTGTATCTAAGACTGTATGTAAGACTGCAAAGGTTGCTTGAAATGTTACAACAATAGATTTTCTTATGAGCTATGTGTAACCACCTAAACCTAAAGTTGAGTTACATTGGGAAATACCCTTTCTCACAGTTGGGCGGCACAGTGTTCCATCTTATATCCGTGCACAGGATCTTAAACTGCCTTTGCGTCCTACTGCAATCATCACAGAAAAGCCCTCCCACAGATGAGCCATTTTTATTTCATAATTTTTATTTCATCATGCAGGAGTTAACATTCCATGACAGTTTTTAATTCCAATGCTTTAGACAAGTGTAAGATATTTCCCTGATTGTGGAAAAAACCCTTTGAATTCTTACTTCTTAATGGGAGAATGATGGAAACAGCTCAAAGGTATTAAATTCCCTTTGTAATTAAATGAATTAGGTCCTAGTTATCTAATTTTGCCCAGAAAAGATTTTGATCTCCATAGGTCTCCAATAAAGATGAATTTGTGTTTAGGGTTAAAATTGTCACGAGTTTTACTTTAAGTTTCAAGACAGAATGAAAGTAAGGCCAGCCAAACCCCACAGTTCCCTTGGTTTAATGCCAAGTCCTTAAGCTTCCTGTGGTTTTCATGAGAGCACATACATTAGCCTGGGATTAGCAAAAAGAGCATCCCCTTCTATACTTTCTGCTGCATTTTATTCCTAGAGAAGAAATCATGTTATGCTAAGGTTAAGTTACAAACATATTGCAGCCATCTACTGAAAATAACCACAGTATATATATAAAAAGTATACTATGGTATTTTTGTTTCTGTATGTATTTTTCTATGCCTTTTTCCAAGTACCATTTGAAATCTCTCACTGTATGAAAGATTGTTTCTTTTAATTTCAAATAAGAGAGGAAAATGCATTCTCAAATTCTAATTTGTTCATACCCATTGTCATTGAACAAAGACAGAGCTTGTTTTTAAAGCATGTTCTATATAACAATAAGAATGACAATAACATATGCTGAATGCATAAGCAAAATGCCAATGACTGGAAGATTAAGGCTTTCTCTTGACTTCATGGAAATCGTTTCACAGCTGGTATTTCAGCAGAAGCATGTTCAGCGAGAAAACTTGTTGCCAAAGAAAATGTTTCATTTTAACAGTTTTTTCTCTGTATTGGATGTTTGTTTCAGAGTACCAAAAGGTTTATGGAGAATATTTTGGTTTAATGATTATAGAAAAGAAACCGATTCCTTTAACAGACTTGCTCAATTCATCTTTTTCTTTCCTCAAGAAAATTTCTTTTATTTTATTTTCTAAAAGGAAAAGCACAGTGGGTGTAGAAGTCAAAACAGAAGGAAAAAAATAATTTTTGAATCTTTTCCCAGTTGAAGCTAGTGATGCTTCAGAATGGTGGGTGAGGTGAGATAGGAGGCAGCTTTCACCCAATTGACCTTTAGCCAGTGCTCCAGGTTAGCAGCTATGGTAACAAGAGCTCCAGCTTTCAGAGCACCAACTGTTGGCCCCCTGGAGGCCAGTGTTAGAGCTTGATTACTTTCTATAGTGTCAGTATTTCACCCTCAGTTTATGGACAAATAGGAAATACACCAGAACTGGTTTTCCCTACACATGGAGATGACCTCTGAAGACTTCTGAAGCTTTTTTTTAGAAAAAGCAAAATACTGTTTTTCTATGGAATTCATCATATGGGATATGTTATCCCTTTCAAGAAATGTGAAACATTAGGGCTTCTGCAAGTATTTACAGGCTGTTGTTATCTAGTTAAGAGTCTTTTGCAAACTAAGCGGCCTATAAACTCCAGATAGGACATAATACTAGCGGGAACTTGATATAGTTCTCCCTGTTTCCCTTTGTGTTCCACCAAGAATAATTTTCTAGGTGATGTAAGGCACATTGCTGGATTGAGGAGAGGGACATTCAGCGCTTCACTGCTGCAGTTTTGAGCAAAACAGCTTTTCTGGAGCACCCAAGAAATCCTTTAGGCACAGCAGGGCCAGAAAGGTGAGTAAGTGACACACCACAGACAATATCACAAAGTTGTTCTTGTTGACAGTGCCAGTTTATAATTTTTTTTTTATTCTTTTTAGCTACATGCGATGCCAGAGGGTCTCTCGGTCAACCTGATACCAGTGACAGCCGAGGGACCAGTTTGGAGGCAGCTGCTTTAAAAAATTCAGCCTCTGGGAATTCCTGTAGTTACATTCACAAATGGATCAACTCTATCATTTAGATGTTCCCAGATGCAGTGAGAGTTAACATAATTGCAAAGGACAGCTACACAAATGAATATCTGAACAATAGAAACAGCCCATGGGAGTGAAAGAGCTGGTACAAGCAGATTAGACTTGAACTAAATGCCAAGACAGGACGAAGGAGAAATATACTCCAAATGCACTCTGTGATGCATAAAACAGTGACCAAGAATATACCCCTAAAAACGGTTTGGATTATTACCTCTGATAAATCAAGCTCATCTTCACGTTTATGAGCCTCAGCTTTGTAGAGTTTCCATAATACTAAATAAACTCTACAAGTATATTAGTTTACTATTATTATTGCAATATTTCTAAAACGCAACCTACTCTTGTTTTTATTACACTTCTAGATCAGGAAAAGTAAAAAGAAGAGTCTTTTTATGATCTGCAGCACTCAGCCTTGTAGGAGATAAATTACTATAGACTCTTGATCTTCAGATATACATTAACTTATTATAGTTAGTAACTATATCGTTGAAAATGTTGTTCATGAAGCTAAGGCCTGAATATTAGCACTATTGTGCAGACAGAGGTCATTCAGAGTTCTCACAGCCCCTTTCAGTGCACCTTAATCTTTACTTAATCCCCTGGCTATTACAGGCCCACAGTTTTCACACATTGCTTTGCCAACATACATCAATCCTGGTCTGTGAAGTGTCCCCTGTTATTCCTGTTCCATACCTTTCTTTAGGAGAAAAATACATGTCATTCTTAATGGTATAGTGAAATCCATAATGTGGATAAACTACACCTAAGGGGATCAGATTGAAACCATTAAAATTATTTTCACTATGGGTCCTGATGTAGAACTGGAGCACTAATCTGCAGAGATAAAGGGCATCTAGCTGATTTACCACTTTACTCCCCACTTTTAGCTTTGACTTTATTGTTTGCTTTGTAACTTTCATCTATTTTCTAGACCCTGAAGCCTGGCAACACAACTGTATTCAAATGTGCTGTGTCTGGCTGATAGCTCTGAAACGTTCAGAGCATATCTTCAGTGTCTGAACTGGAATTACTTGACTCATTGTAGCACAGATTACATTGATATGAAATAGACTATTATACAGCAGTATAGGAATTCCTACAGCAGTAGGAATACAACATTAAAAAAACTGGTGGAATGGACACAATGCTTACTAGCTTTGCATTGATTTCTCCAAGCAGGAATTATGATCAAAAACTAATTTCAAGCTGAGCTAAGTTTCACTAAGATTGAATAAAATTTTCTATTAGTTCAATTACTACACATCAAAGAGTGAGATAGCATTCAAAGAATGGCAGTTTGTTTGGAATGATTTCTAGATCACTGAGATTCTCTTAAAAACATCTTCTAGGATTTATCAATATGCATTCAAAAAGCCCTCAAAGCTTAGTGCACCAGTTTTAAATGATTCTTTTGCTCCTTATAGTTAGAAAATTTGTTTTTCATTGCTTCTTGTTAGTGGAATAGATGGAAGAATACAGATATTAAGTGCTTTCCTTTCCATGTCTGTATTCTTTCTTCTACGTATGAATCAAGAGATTTAAAATATTTGGAATATCTAAATTAGAGAGAAAATTAAAAAAGAAAAAGTGTTGTTTTTCTTATGGTTGAAGTCTAGCAATGAATTTGATGACTTCACTATATCCTTAAGGGATACTGAGCGTGAAAAACAAACACCTCTAGAGACAGGTTTTGAAACATTGCATAAATCATGGTCTGTAAAAAGTGGACGTAAACTGTTTTGATGGTTCACTGAAAAATGTTTCAGTGGCCATTTGGTATAAGAAATGCTATTTTCCTCCCTTTCTATTTGTCTTGGATGAAACATGTAAGGACTGGGACATTGATTAGGGATTTGGGAGAACTTGCAAGAAGAAAGCAAAGAGAAAAAGGTATAGTAAAGGAACTACAGTTTCTCACAGTCACTTCAAGAGACAAGCTATGATCCATTTTTCTTTGTCATTTGTCCATCAGTTATTTCCAGATATCTGCAATAGCATGATATTATTGACAATAAGTATCAGTATATAAAGTATAGCATATGGTTATGGGCACAAAACCCTCTAATGGCAGGGTTACCCTTGGTACAGAAATGTTCAGGGCAAAATCTGCAATTATATGATTGTAATTGCATCACAAAAGATGTACTGAAGGTAATATATTTCCTCAATAAATTTCTCCTTTAGATCAAATTAATTAGGTAGAGGTAGCACACACAGTTTTGATTCCTACTATAAACAAGGCTACCGCTAGTGAGAACATGCCAATTTTTTATCAATAGCATTTTAGTTTCACAGGTCATAACAAACCACAACTCTTTTCCAGTCTTGAGATGAATTAAAATTGCATTTGCAGAAAGATAATTATATGCATCTAAATCCTACATATGAAAATGCTTATGCTCTTAACTATGCTTAAGATCTCACTGTTCTCTACAGTTTCCTGAGGAGAGGATGTGGAGAGGGCAGTGCTGATTTCCTCTCTGGTGTCCAGGGACAACACCTGTGGGAATGATTCAAAGCATCACTAGGGGAAGTTCAGACTGGACATTAGGAAGAATTCCTTAACCAACAGGGTGGTCAGACCCTGCAGCCTCCTAGAGAGCTAGTCAATGTCTCGAGCCTGTCAGTATTTAAGAGGCATTTGAACAACGCCCTTAGAAACATACTTTAACTTTTCATCAGACCTGAATTAGTCAGGCAATTGGACTAGATGATTGTTATAGGTCCTGTCCAACTGAAGGAAGTCTAGTCTTTTCTATGGATCTGTTGAAAATGTTCATCATATATCCATATCTGAGTATTAGATTATGATTACATGACTGAAGCCCTCTAGTTTAGTTAAGTACATAAAAGTTAAAGACTCAAGAAACATCAAGGCAAGGTTTTTATATTCCCTGTCAGACAACTTATTCTTTCTTTCCTAGGAACATAATATGTGTCTTTTACTGTAGAATGGCTGTGGGTTTTTTTCATGGAACCTCAGTGAATGAAAGCTGATCAAGAGAAATAAAAGTGTTAAAAAACATCCAAACCAATAAGAACAAAAAAACCCCATCTAACAAAAAACAACACCAAAAAAGCCCCACTCCAAAACAAACCAAGAATCTAAACCCCAGAAAACAGCAAATAACAGTTTATAAAAAATAGTGAGACGGAGGAAAGATATTGAGGAAGTTAACCACAAAGTTTTTACCGCAGCTCTTTGTGCTACTTCAAGTCTAATTTCTGTGCGGTTGCTGCTATAGAACTCGTCCACAGCAAAAGTGAAAACTGGCCAGAAGAGACCACTGAAGAATCCAATTGGATTACCTCTGCACTCAGTATGCAATTCTACATTGATATTCCTTGACACAAACCCTTGTGCACTGTTTGCTCTGAGGACCTGGAAATTTTAGGAGGAACTGAAATTAACAAAATTAGGGTACTAATTAGGAGTTGTTTCTAGTTACAAAAGAATAGGAAAAAAATAGTGAGAACAAAGCCATCTCCCAAGCCATCTGTAGACAGTGTAATATGACATTATGAATTACATGTATAAGGCACTATGAAATAATTGCCTGCTTTTGTGGGAATTGAATTCACTGACCTTGGAGGTTCTTGTGAGTCTGTATTTGGTGTCTGTCTTTTTGATCAAAACAGCAGGAAGGGTGCTCATGCCTTTGGCCCTTGTCTGCAACTATTATTCAGTTTATCTTCATTACAAAATCATGTAACCCTATCATTCAATTATTTATTTTATTTCTCTGTGGACTGATTTTTTACCTATTCATCTTCTTCTTTCTTTTTTTTTTAATGTGTGCTTTAAAAAAGGTTTTCTTACAAGTCCATACTTTTCACACAAGATTTTCATGTTTTTTAAGTCAAATTTAATTTTAATATTATTTGAGTCAAGATTTTAAACTCACATAGATGAAGAAGATTCAGAATCACACATAAGGCATTTCTTCATCCCTGTTTTAACAGAGGGTGTTATGATAACAGATGGGCCCTTGGCAAATCTAGAAATTTTATTGTACAGCTATGTGCATTTTAACCAAGTCTGAAACACAGAAGTAATATGATATGATGAAATGGTTTCTCATAGTAACTTTGCTATGTCATGTCAGTAGCACGGTAGCAGCTAAGTAAATATGGGTGCTAAATGGAGTATATTGCTAGAGCATTGAAAATCAAATTAATGGTCCTATTTATAACTTGCATTTAATTTTCAATCATCTTAAGACTGAAGATTATTTTTTTCAGTTGTTATGGAGTGTTCTTTTTTTCACCTTCCTCTTTCAGTCCCAAGATTAAGCACCACTTTTTGAGCTGGCATAAATTGTTATCACCTTTCTGAAGGCAATGAAGCGATTCCAATTTACACTAACTGAAAATTTGTCCAAACAAAATGAAGAATCTGATCCCTAAAGGGAAGTAGGTACACAGTTTCTCTGACTACAGTGATAGCTGGGAATGTGAGAACATTTTAGGATTTAAACAAAGGTTATTTATACAACTATCATCAGTAATTAGTTGTGAAATTTTATTTCCATTTTAGGGAAAACTATTCTTATTAGATCACGTGCAAGTTGTCAGGCTGTAAAACATAGGATACTAGCAATTAAAAATAAGCCAATTGCCTATACTGACAGCTAAAAGAAAAAAAAAGCAAACATCACAAAACCAAAACGACCCCAAAAAAACCCCTACAAACCCCCCGAGTTTTAAACTTTCAAGAAAAGTGTCTTTCATGTGTGATATTCACATTATGTATGAACTTAAATAGCCATGCCTAATAGAAATACAATTTAATAATTCATTCTATCATGCTACTACATCACTATATTCTCCCAGCTGTAAAGGTCTAGGCATCAGCACTGGAAACACATTGTGATATAAACGATCAACAATATTTCATAAGTAATAAAAAAAAACATACAATGAGAACAGTTCTGGACTCTTATTTGATTTCATATACTTTCCTCCTTCACATAACAACTTTACTGAATAATCAAAATGGGTTTATAAGCCCTTAATGAAGGCATGAAATCTCAGGGTCATTTATCTACAATCAAACAGTGTGACCTTTACATAAACTTGAAGTTCTGACAGTCACAATGACTGCAGATCAGCTTACGGCATCACTGTACTGCAGTGGCAGATGTTTGTAATTGTACTTGTTCCACCACCTCTAATGATGCGCAATTGTCTTGAGGGAAAAGCAAAAAGCCAACTTAATTTAAGGATCAAAAAAGTGTTTGCTTCAACAATTTAAAAGAAGATAAACAAAGTAGATAGTATGAGATCTCTAAACAAGACAAACCTTTAGGGATGAATTAGTTTGACTATATCTTTCATTAAGCTTACAAAAAAAGCTGCCAAAAAGAACATATTAATATAAATTAGTGTACCTATTCATGTTTTGGCTTTTTCATCTCAATCAATATTAACTTAATATTAACTCAACATAAATCTAGCTGCTATTCTCAAAAGTGTTTCACATCCACTTCACTGCAACGAAGGATACTTTCATTTTATGCTTCACATAGCACAAAGGGATGCATTTGCATCATATCTTCCTCATTTCACCTCACCTTCCAACATTGATATCATTTTGATGACATCTTACCCTGTTTCCAGTGATACAGAGCCCATAATAGTGCTCATGAACCAGAGGCAAAGCAAAATACATCAAGTTAACAACAATTTTGCTACATATTTTTAAGAAATGAAAGGAATGAGGGAAAAAGGAAAACTAAAACCTTCTTTAAATACTTTCATTAGCATTTTTTTATTTTAAGATTGTTGAAAGGTTGTTTCATCAAGAAATCATTTGCTGTATGGTGTAGTAAAATATCTATTTATAGATATTCTGATATAATTTAAATTTAGTTCTTTTAGATTTGTATTTAATTTTTCTCCCTTGCTGGTAACTTTCCTCCAGTCTGTTATCATATTAATACTCATTGGGAGCCAGATTTATGGATGAATGTATTCCCATATTTTGATTTCTTTTCAAGCTGTAACCCAACATTTGTGTCAGTGTTAAAAAAAAAGAGATTTTGTAAACACAGATGTTTATCATTCTGAAAATCTTAGAACCACAGCAGAAACTAACTAAAAGTCAACTAACATAACAGAACTTTGAAAACAGACAATCTATTTTTCCAAGCCTCACAAATCCAATAGCCCTCTCCACCTCCTGCCCAGAGCATAAATCTGTAAAGCAGCAAGTGCTCTAAATTCCACAGAGTAGCATTTCACCTATGTGAGTCTCTGAGGACTGGAAATTCCACATGAAGCTTTCCAGTACTCAGAAACATTTCCTTCTGCAATTTTTTGGGGGGAATTTGCTGTCAGCTCGTGAGATTTTTTAATACTAAAAGTCAAACCAATGTTTGAAAAAGAACAGGTGTTAATAAAAATTTCAAATCCAAAACTGTTGACATGCTTTCTGAGCTTCTACCTCAAATACAAAATGTCCTTCTACCAACTGGTCTACATAATTCCTTCCCACTCCTAACTCCAACAAATGCATATATTTAAAGTTTGTGTGTACACAGACACACACACACGCATGTGTGCACACACATACAAATCTATGTTTCAATTATCATTCTCCAAAACTTTTAGATTTTGAGTTCCAGGTGGAAAAAGCTATGAAACAGTAGTCTAGCTAGACCCCTCCAGACACTGAATTAGCATCAAGATGTTAAGTGAAAGCTGTATCATCTCCTCTGTCTCACCTCCACCTCTTCACAATGATGAAATCACTCCTTCAAAATACCTTTTAATACTCAATATATTTAATTTACAAGATCAACTTAATGTGCCCCAGAAAATAATGTTGTCAGTAGTATAGCCTCTTGGAACAGCAGACACTGACCTAAAATACCACAGTTATCCTAAGAATTAGACTGTCTGCTATAGAGAAAGGCAAAAAAAAATAGTGTCATTGCCAGTTTAAACAGGGAAAAGGAAAAGGGTAAGATGGTACTTTTTCCTAACAGCAAATCTGGAAATGGGTCTAACTCGGATACATTATTTGTTTACTAAAATTAGACTTAATCATATAATAATTCTAACACAGTGAGCACTTTAATCAGTCCAGTTAAAATTTCTCATTCCTAGTATATACACAGAAATATTCTTCCTATGGACTGACTGGGATTCTTGAAATGCCTACAGCACAGTGTTCAGGACTGAGGGTAAATATTTCTTCCACTTTAGCTCGTTCACAAAAAAACAGACTTCTCCAACAATACGAAGTCGTCAAGGACATCAGTTTCTTTCAGTGGCAAAACAGACTCCTTCTTCCAGTAACACGTAATTCAATACACTGATAAATCTGATCCAATGCATTTGATTTTTTACCTGTGCCAGACTTGGACAGATAATTTATAAAGCAAGCCGATGGTTGTAAAAAAGAACACTGCATTGTCATTTGTCTTTACACTGTTCGACATTTGAGAGTTGCAGTGAGTTCATGAACAGCGCAGCATTGCCTCACAATGAGCATTGTGTGTGTTTAGGTATCAACCTAATACAACACATAAATATGACTGAACATGTGAGTTGACTCTTATAAGACATATTCAGTAGGACTGATCTGAGAATAAGATTTCCCCCGAGGTTTACATCTCCAATTTCCACTGAACGACGAGATGGCTATGAGCAAATGACATCAATAAGCAGAGAAGGTCTTAGAGCTGCATGGAATGCTGTTGTTCTTGAGTGATATTTAACTTTCTTCAAATTTAAGGGCAACAAATCACTCAAAGTCCATCTTCTCATCAACCTTATCTAATCTCAGCAGTTTAGACTTGCGGATGCTGATACGGAAAAAAAAAAAAGAAATTCCTCTTCTGGCTCAAGGTGCTCATCAGCCATCTGGAACTGATTCCTCAGTCTCATCCATTATGTAAATGAGATGTAGTATTCGTTATGTTTCATCTACTGATACTAATACATTAATGTAGATGTTATAGCCTAAACCCCTGAGAAGGAATTGGTTTCATATCACTCACTGGCTTGAGATCACATCCCATTACTTTTAATAGCCCTGTGGCATTTAAGGTCACTTGATTTTTAATAAAGCCGACTTCTGTGATGTCGGTAAAATGGTAGCTACCACTCCTCATTTTCTTATCTTTTTTTTTAATCTTCCCAAGAAATAGTATTTCAGATAATTGCATATCTAATTTGTTTTATGAAACTAGTTTCTTCATTTACCTTCATGTCTTTTCGCTGTTTCAGAATAAAATAGCTGAAAAGTTCTTTCTCTATCCTTAGGATAAAGAGGGGGTGACAGTATCAGGGAAATTGTTAACAGAACTAGTAAGGATATGTAGAGAGGAGCTGAATAACAGTTCTGTTCAATGTTTCATATGTCTTTGATTTTTGATACGTTAAATGAGACAAATTCAATCTGGTAATATGATACCTGTGTAAACAGTCCTTAGTCACTCAAGTGAGTAAGTTGAAATCAATGAGTAAATAAGCATTATGGCTATGTCCTTGAAAGGCATAGTTTGAAGATCCTGCAAACTCAACTGAGTCACATTTATAGCTATGAAATACCATCTGGGATTGAGCTCTGTCAGAATAGGATAGCACACATTGATGGAAACAGTAGGCAGATTCCATTCCAGTGCCCTTTACTTTTTAAATGAATACTCACTACATGCCAGGGGTTTAACATGCTTTCTCAATATTCCAAATCATCTACAGTGTAAAAGAGGAAAGAAAAGTATGAAGTGCAATTAAAATCTCCCATTTAGCATGGATAATTTAAATATGATTCTTCTGTATTAAAAAAGTGCTTGCCAAAATCAGGGTGGAAATGAACTTTAAATGCAATATGAGTTTTATCAAGAGAACTATTTGACTAGAAAATATAACCAAATTGGGTTTTTAAGCTATGGAAGTGTACTGCAATCAATCAAGAAAAGTAAAACATGCAGCTGCATTGAATGAGGTAAACATGCATGTTATTAATAAATAATTTCAAAACTCCACTTTTTTTTTTTTAATTAATTGAGCAACCCCAGGGTCTTCAACAGAACTACTTAAATGAGAGAAGACAACCAATTGGGATTCCTAGCAACTATTCCTTTGAAGATTATGGGCTTCATAGAACATAACAGTTCATAATTTTTAGTATTATATGAGGATACAGCATAAGTTGCATTTAATACAAATACACAAGTTTCAAAGTGAAAGAACTAGTTGGATATCAGTTTGTCCATGTTGAAGTTGGTTCATCAGATCATAAATGATAAGATGTAATAATATGTAGTTTGAGATTAGGTATAAACATATTATTATCATTTTATAGATATAAACATATTATTTTTTCTTTTGGACTATTATTCCATTTTCTTATTATATATCTGTATTTATCATCTTGAAACAAATCATAATATTTTGCCTCAAAGTACAATTGAAAGCAAAATATATTTTTACATTCCCCATTTTATCATAAACCATATTAGCAGACATTCATTTGCATTTTAAATTTGAACACAAAATGAGAATGATGGATAGAAACTATATTTCTGCAAAAAATTATCTCCTTTGACATCCTTGAAGAACGAAGTCTCTTCTCTGGTATCAACAACTGTAAAAAACCATGTTATATTATTCTGTAGGACTAGCTCTCACATGCCCAATAACTGACTCAAGGGTGGATTAGCACTAGCCTTTTTTGCATATTCAGCACATTTATTTTTCTTTACACCTAACTTCTGTTTAGCAGGCAGAGGGAGATGTTAACAAACAGTATTTATTCTTGTTTGGTAACAAGAGGTTTTCTTGAACTTTAGCCCTGCTATCCTTTATCTGCTTTTTCACATTATTGCTGCACATTGTTATTTTCACATTTTCTGAATTCAGTCACAGGGGTGGCATTTAGCTTCATGGCTAAACTATCAAATCTAATATTGTTCTTTACTCAGCATATCCTACTTGGAGTTTGTTCGTGTGTTAGTATATGATATGCACCTTGCTAACTGCAGCAATACCTAATTATGAACACAGTTCTCCTCCAACAGAGTGCTGAAGACTTTTGAACAAATTATGCTTTAACACTGACATCAAATAGACTTGCAAAATTTAAAGCAGAATTGGCTTCAGAGTTTTGAAAAGGAAAAATAATGCTGTTTATATTGCTTCTTTTTATTATGCTGTTATTCACTTATGTGAAATGCCATGTATGAGAAGTCAACAGTACCAATTAACAGTTTAATTAGAATTGCAAAGATATCTTATAATTGTGCTCTTATTTCAGGCATCTGTAAAAGTCTGCTACAGATAAAAATAAAATGAGAAATAAGTGCTACCAAATTATTTTAAATATATTCTTTAAAGCTGTCATGTTGAAGTTAAAATATACTGATCAATTCTCCACCGGAACATTTTATACAACAACACAGGCATAGAAACAGAAGATTACCAACTATCACGGTACAGCTGGAAAGAAACAGGCTAGTAACACATTGGCTTCAAAAAAGGCTAATTTGATCTGAACTCAAACAATAGCTTTGAATTTCTGCAGCAAGCACAGTTTGCAAAGTCAGATTAATCTCCGGGAATTCAAGCTTGTGTTGTACTTGCTCACAAAGAGAGATGTTTGTTAACTCAGATTCAGCTTGTAAATTAGGTATAGAATCCAAATATTTGAGACCTTCGACATTATTTCAGTTTTGCAAAAGGAATTAGTTTTCCATTCTACAATATACTGTAAAATAGATTCCACCAATGCCAATAATTATAGTGAACACATGGAATAAAAGCACAACTTTATGTGTCTCAGGGGTGAACCCCCAGTTTTCCATCTGCTCACAGTGCAGGATGGGCTATTTTGGTCTATATTAATAGAGGCTCAAGTATTAGCATCCTCCTTATCTTGAGCATTCTTCATGCCAAATGTGGCTTTTCCTCCAAGCAGCGTGGATACTGAACAATTTGAGAATGAGCTTAGAGTTATGCTTGAAAACCATGTAGACAATCAGGAGCAGGCTGTTTTGGTTCCTCAGTTAAGTGAATTAGTATTATATACTGTTTAGTGATTATGTATTTTTGTTTTTTTCTGTCACGTTATAAACATTATCCTTCAATGAGCCATATGGGAGGCATTACATGATCTGTGCTTCTAGATCATGGTATAATTTTAATTATCTCTGATAAAATAGTTGAGTGAACAGTTTTTCAACTCTATTTACAGATAAGAGTTTTTATTTAGGAAGGATTAATGAAAAATAGTTTTATAGAAGGAACAGGAAAGAGCTTGGCAATTCTAAAACAGACTTAAAATTTTATAAAAATCCAGGTTTTGCTTCTAGATTCATAATGGCAGTATGACTGTTCAATTTTTTTTAAAAAGGGTGAAAGGAGGGGATGAAGACCTCTGAAGAGTAGTTCTTAATTGCTGGTTCTGTCTAAAGAAGGGGAAGATAGCAAAAATGGTTTGTGAAAGAAGGAAATGCTGAAGAATATCCTCCTTAATCTCTCCTTACAAGCTGAGGAAATCACTGTCCAGTGAAACAAGGTTGCCTGTATGCAGAGCAACTTAGGGGCAGATTCTGAAAAACTGTCAGAGAATGCACACTGAAAAAACCTCCCTGCAGTCATACTGAAGCCTTTCTGGATGGATGGGACTAGGCAGATTTCTACATATTCAGACCTGTCAGTCAACTCAGAAGAGTGCTTTGCACAAGCCCAATGTGTGATAAACGCAGTGCTATTATGTGAGAAAAGATCTCTACTCTCTAAGAAAATGGGTCTCTAACCTGTGTTTCACCCTTATCTTGCTTTTCTAATTTAAGTACAGATTCTTAATGAGGTTGACGTATGTTGCAATTGCTGCACTTGCTACTAATAACAATCCCTAAATCTTTCTGATCTTTTTCCAACAAACACATTTTAAAGAAACTGCTGGGAAAAAACTCATGCTCACAGAGTCAAACTTCTCTGTAGGGAAGGACAGGATTGGCTTTTTTTCCCAGTGAAAATAGTGATTCAAAATCATTTATCCAAGAATCATCTGGGACTGGTAAGTGTCATTACAAAAACACAGATGTAGGCACTGGATATTAATTTTCTAGCTTTGTTTGTCACCTTCTGGAATGGAATTAAACCAGTGCCCTGAAAACTGCTCTCTGTAAACCTAGACCATTTTCTTCTTCGCTAGTTTGTTCTTCCCTTTTCAACATCCACATGGTATGAAAATGAAACGTTATCTCTGCTTCAGTAGTGCTGAAATCCACTGGCATTCCTGCTTTCAGAGAGCAGGAGGCAAAGATCTGGGTCTGTAGAAATCTCTGGTAGGCACACCAGTTTACTTAGGGTTACCTTTTGTTCAAACAAAGCCATGAATTGAATACAAAGGCAAGTCTAAATGTCTGCATTCTGTTAATCAACACCAGAACACATCACAGCAGTTTCAGCAAATTGTTTCTTCGGTACATGACTCATTGCTGCAGGTGAGCAGTGCCTGTGAATGCACTATCTCTGCCCCTAGACAGACAACTACAGAGAATGCCCCTACTTCGAAAATACCTCATTCTTATTCTCTTTCTTTGCAAACAGTTCTAAATTGAAGATTATTAGCTGCATAAAATCCAGACAGGGAATTTCAAGCTGCTGACATTGTGGCATTGAATATACAGAGCTCAGCAGCAAGACGCCAGCAGCAATCTGAAACAACCTTCACTAGGCCCCCCATCTAATAACTACAGATTCAGAGCATCATTGGATGTGCAGCCTCCCAAGGTTATTGAATAACAATCCTACTTCTGCTAATAGTGGATGTTCCTAGTTCTCTTATAATTAGTCACTGTGGAGTTTTTATAAAGGGTATTGAGTTGAAAGTTATTGCTGTGAAGGAAAACACACACACACACACAGAACGGAGGGCATTATTCTTCTATCACTCATTAGCAATAGTCACAGTTACCTCTGGCACGTTCTGTATACATTGAAGGCCTTTTATGCCCTGCATCCTCTGAGTGATTATTGTGCTGGGAGAGGCTGGTACCTGAACATCTGCAGCTCCCCTAAAGCCAGTTAAGTTAGTTCCCTCTGCATGATCTGCAATGGCCACCTAACTTAAACACAACAGGTATTCCTGGATCTAGTAGGAATTTAACATTAAATCTTTCCTCCAGCAGACAGCATGGCAGTGCTTCCCACTGTGGGTGAATGAGCCTGTTCTCTCTACATTGTAAACTGCAAATGGCTGGAGAGCACAGAGGTCCTCCTTAATCTATTATGATCTTTATAATTTTTGTGGTTTTGAATAAAAGTTTCACAATTTTGCCTGGTGATTTAACAACAGTGTGGTTAGCAGGCTGGCGTGGCATCGGATTGATGCCATGAGCATCAGTCTGTCTCACACTTCATGACTAAAGGTCAGAGGAATGAGGCGTGAATAGGTAAACAGGCTCATCAATAATAATATCTTTTATTTTCCAGACTGATGAGCCGTAAGTTAGATTGTTAGCACACTGTGATGTGTGGATGCTGGCAGGTTTTAATACCCATAAAGACAGCTGCATCTGCAACATGGGAAACTTAAATTTTAGTGTAAATATTTGAAGGATGAATACTGAAATGACAGATTCCAGAGTGCTTCCACCGTAGTAAGTACTGAATGCCCTAACCAAAATAACACAGACTGGATTTGGGTCCCAACTGGTCTATCCTTTCACTGATGAAGAAAAATAGAGCACAGTTCTGGCACTGTAGAAATCTGACCAAAAGGGTTGCCTGGGGGGAGTGCATGTGCATGTGCAGTGCTGCAATAATAGTGCTCTGCACTGTCTTGGGGATGTGTGCTTGCTTTGAATGTTCAGATTCGTGCAAACACATCAGCATCCATCTGCCACTGCCCTTGCCTTCACCAGTGACTGCATCATTTGCATTTTAATGCAGAGATTCTCTGCAGAGTTTGCCTAAGAAGCACATTTGTGAAAATGAGTTCAATTACTCTCTCTTCTTGGTCCTTCCGAAGTCTCAGAGAGAACCATAAAGTAGGATTTGTGGCTGAACATCAGGAAACACACACACTCTTTTTTTCCATTCAGGTAAGGCTCAGTGTTTTCAACATTTTCTGTTCGCAAAGATCTATGTCATGTGAATAACTATGAAGTTATCCAAACACAAAGGATGCATTACTCAGTAATATAATTTTTTTCTAAAACAAATATAAAGCATCACACTTTTCCCCAGGAGACAACTGAAGCTTCTTTTCCAGTGGCATTGCATTATTAACAAGATTACTTCCCTAAACCACAAAAATTAAGCTATTTGTACATTCTGCAAATTTCTCAGCTCACATTTTGCTAAACTAAACAAATATATTTATAATTCTCAAAGACCCTTAAAGCCACTTTTACAATATCTGCCATTTGAGACCCAAGTTTTTCTCATTGCCTAGATCTACATTTTCACTTCAAAGGCTGCTGTTTTGCATTCAGTTCCAGCACGCTCAGCTACTGTTTCCCTATCGCCCTGCTATCAGATGTTCTGCAGGTTGACACTTATTACCATGTGCCAAGAGAAAATGAAGTCAGCACAGTTACATGTGTTTTTTCCACGACTGGTGTGTGATATTATCCTAATCAGTGTATCATTCTGTGGTCATCTCACCTTGTGTCCAGGCTTGGTTTAAGATACATTTTGAAAGCACAAAAGTGGTGTGTGTGTGTGACATTTTGTTCTTTATCTATTCCAGTACAGAAATAGTTTTAAAAGTTACATATTGTTGAGGTTACTTGTGATTCATTAAACTAATGGTCTGCTCCTGGCAAATGACCTGTGTCCTATGAAAGAATATGAAAAGTTAGAAGCAATACTTGAAAATGTCTTTCTTTTTTAAGTGACACTGGAAGGATAAAATTTGTGTATGAAATGTGAGGAAAATTTATTCTTAGTATCCAGCAGTACTTTTGTATTCAAAAATATTTTTTCTTTGTATTTCATCTTCTTAGACAATGTCTCTAGATTTTTTCATCTTTCTTTAACTCCTTTTTTTTCTTATTAGGTGACTTTTTTTTTTTTACTGACATGACATGGAAGTATTCTGACATGCCAATACAAGTCTGTAGTCTTTCTGCAGGCGAGATTAAAGAGATTGTGCATTTTTATACATACACAAGTATTGCATTAACTTTTAAATATGTTTTTACAGCAGAAATGTTACATTACATTTTAAATTTATATGTTATTGTATTTTTTTAATTTAAATTTCATATATATACACATATATGTTATGATTCTGGAACAAGACTATCTTCAGGTTCTCAGCTTTTCTCACTGCATATGTGATTAGAAACTGCATTTCTGGTGTTTTTTTTTTTTTAATTCAATTATATGTTGAATATTATATACTATCTGGAAGCTTAGAGGAATTATGACAACACAAAAAAATTTGAATCCCAAAACAGAACTCTTGACTGTCAGTCATGAAATTTAGAAAATGATTTTTCAACAATGACTAAGTTTCCTCAAAACAAAGAACAAACTTAAGAGGAAAAATTCACACATTTTCCATAAAACCAGAATTTTAAGAAAACATAAAATTATTGGTAATGAGAAACAGATAAGAAGAATACATATGAGATCACTGAAGTTCCGATACAACTTCTGGACATAATAATATAAAGTTGAACTATCTGGGAATAATGTTTCTACTCATTCTATTTTTTTCACAGAGGAAAAGGCTGCTTTGTTTCTTTCAAAAGATGATTTTGAAAAATCTTTGAATTAAGATGGTAGAAAGAAGCAAGCGGAGAATAGAAATGAGAAATTTTAATCTTTAAAGCAGGTCCACTTTGGAACTGTCAACATATTCATGGCAATTTTAAAATAAACTGTAAACATTAAACAAGCCTTCCAGAGTCATCAGGTTATTTCAATTTATTGACCGTGTAATTTTATAGACTAATTTTCCTTTAATATTTTTGTTTATATTTTTAATTATTTCATTGTCTAATTCGATATGAGAGAGAATGGGTAGAATTAAAATATGTGAAGTATATTTCCCAATCTGCGCTAAAATAAAACTTCCCTTTCGTGTGAGTACTACCTGAGTAGAAACCTATCTCTGTAAAATTTCAAAAACAGTGCAAGTACTCTTGTATAAGTCTCTACAAAATAACAACTAATTAGGCATACAGATAGAGATGAAATTTAAAAAATATGCAGAAACATGAATATTCTTTTCTATTTGGAATCATATCCAAATTTATTATAATTAGAGCAACAATATAAGTTACAAAGTGATTACTTGTTAATGTTAGCATTACACTACAGTTATAAATAAATCTATATCTTAGTGGAATGACAGAAGCTTATTGAACTTAAAGTTAACACTGTCCATAACTTTCACAACTGATTACATTAAACAAACTATGTTTCAATACAAGAATTCTGTTTGCTAAAAAATCTAGAGTTTACTTGGTTAAGAAACTTGTTTATTGTTTATTTGTTTATTGTTTATTAAATACATTTTGGAAAAAACCCTCAAATTTTGTGTTTTCAAAATAATAGTTTTGTTTGATAAATAGCCATAAGTATGTATATAATTTTTTTCTAACCTGAATGCAACTGCATTATTTCTCATTTTGGATGAAGAAAATTGAAAAGAAGAACAGGGAAAAAAAAAAAGAGTAAACTGCAAAAAGTATCTACTAGACAATAATGAAAAAGTTATTTTCTGGTTTGTTTTTTCTATGAATCAGTATGGGAATTCAATTTTGAAAACCACAAATGATGTCCTATAAATTAAAAAAGTTGTTGATAATATACTGGGGTTTTTTTTAAGAATACTGTTTAAATTTAAATTTGGTATTAAATTAAAAGAAAAATGGAAATCTGTTTTAAACCAGTAAATATTTCTGTTTCTGAAATGGAGCATTTAGAATTTAGAATGTTGACATAGAAACTTCAGATATTAGACATTTTTCCTCCTTTTCTGGTTAAATAGTCAGTCATTATTTCTCCAAGATCCCTTTCTGTTTAAAAGGTTTCAGAAGCAGTGCTATGGAACTTAATTTTTCTAAGCTTTTAAATAACAAAATTTTGGCTTCAACTTATGCAAGAAAAGAAATTAAAAATAAAGCCTTCTGTACTAAAAAAGCAGATTATTAAACAACATTGTGCTATCATGGTTTATTCTGATGTCACTTGATAATGAAACATGTCAACAGAAAGTTTGTCTTTCTGGAAAAAACAAAGCAAAAAACCCCCATACAAATATCCCTGAATTTGTGGCTAAAAAAGCAACAGATCTTCTCATGAACAGGGTTTCTTTTGCAAAGAGCTGAACACTGTAATGAAGAAAAGAAGGTAAGCTCCTCAAAGCAAGAAAAAGCTGGGAAGTAAGGGGGTTTTACCAAAGGTCAAAACCAGCTGGCGGTCCATGGGAAGTGTCCTCCTTTGCAGTGCATTAGGAATTTCAGAGCCTAATTTTCTGTTTTTATCACAGAGCAAATCATTATGGAAAACTTTACCACCCCAAACATTTACAAGAAAGGACTGATCAAAACCTTACAGTATATATTCCTAGGCAATGTAGGCTCTAAGACAGTCAAGAGACCCTCCTCTTCCTCCTTGCTGCTGCCAGGGCCCTGAGGGCACCCATGTCTTCTGATTGTCCTAAGCAGTCACCCAGGACCCCACCACACCCTCTGCCTTTGCCCTAGAGCTCCATTTCAGCTTCAGCTGATGTTTGGGAATGGCTCAAGGGAGAACTGGGCCACAGATGGATCCTGGTATCCAGTTTGGATGAGATTACGTCAGATGGGAAATATCAAGGAAGGGGAATGGCACAATCTGCCTGACCGTAAACTGTGTCCTTTGCTTTCAGGCATAAAGAATGGGCTCCAGTTTATTTCTCTTTTAAGTGTAACATTAGCCTGAGGAACCTCAGGGACTATTTCTCTTGCACTATTTCTTTTGGGCACCGTAAAGAGTAAATACTCTATGTGAGAATCAGACAATTGTCATTAGGGCCTAAGGACTTTCAACACAACACTGAAAAACCTCACAAACCTCAAGTCAGAGCTCTCACTTTTGGGCCAGAGCATTAGCTTAATAAAATAAGAGGAACATCTCTTGCTGTTTATGATTCATCAGCACATGTTTTCCTAACTTTGTTTTTGGCACAGTGGTCAGTACACTATTCTGAAGTCCCTCACATAGACTCCAGAAGTTACAGTGCTTGGCTGTACTGGAGGCGGGAACCAAAGAGCACCACAGATATTTGCTTTGCTTTTTCAGAGAGATTAAAAGAAAGAAAAAAATATATTTCTGTTATTCCACATTTACTGGTATCAAATGCACTTCCAAAGACTGAACAACAGCAATCAGCTTTTACTCTGATGCTCCCAGGAAAACACTACAGAAACCAACAAATTTTTTCACATTTTAAAGCAAAGTGCAACTTTGTAGGAGCTTGTCTATTAGACACTCAAGTGCTTGTCACAGTTCTCCTACCAAAACCAGTCCTTCTCTAATTATTGTAATATGAAACAGTTTACATTTCAGAATGCAACACTGCAGAGAGGCAAAGGCTGGCATGTACCTTACTCTACTAATAACACTTATTATAAGATTTATTGTACTATAATTTTGTTGTGTGTTTTTTGAGAATTAATCCCAAAGTGACGTTTGCTACAGTTCTAAACCTACAGCAATCGGTGTGATATGAAAGTATTTGCTCGCCTAAAGATTTTAGAAATGTCTTGCTGTTTGTTCCAAGTTATGACTGCTATATTTGGGTAAAAGAGGAGATAGAGGAGACTGTGTGACAGAATTTTAATTAGTTCAACTCTTCAGTCATGTAAATAAGAAATCAGTAGTGGTGTAAACTACATTTTTCACATACTTACCATAAATTCAGTGCCTGCTATCCCTTTTTCTCTTTTCCCCTAAATCCAAATTAAACCTTTACAAAATTTGGACTTTTTTTATATCTTTCATCTGGCAGATAGTTGTTATAAATAGTGAAAGGTAAAGAACATGAGTTTAAAAAGAAGAGGTGTACTTCAACACAATGCAATATATTCTGGGAATAAACAAACAGTGAAATTCCAATGTTGGGATAAGAAGCTGAATTTTTAAAGACATCTCCCTTAACAATTTTTTGTTTTAAATAGCAGAAATTTGGCTTTGAGAGTATGGTTTCATGGCCCCAAGACCCAGAATAATCTTGACAAATATTCAGCGCTAAACTATAGCGATTAACTTAGGAATCAAATGATTAGTTTCCTAGAAGCAACCAGAAAACCAGGCAACTATAGAATTTGAAATAACCTTTGGAATCACTTTGTGCAAGACAGTGAATCCATGGTACCTCCACTGTTGGCTGCTGAAGGTATGTTAAATGAGATACATTACTCACGGTGTTTTCTGGAAGACTAGTAGGCTACTTTGCTTAGCATCCCAGACTCCCTTATTTCCTTTCTTGACTTTAAATAAGAAACATAGTATATGTTCACCCACAGACATTGTCATACTGAGTCCATAAAACGCTTTGCAGATGCCATTCTGCTGACTGATGTAGTTATTTAGCTCTTTATCCTGTCTTATTGTTATTAAGGTAAGGATTGATAGGGGCTTGCTAAACTGAGGACTTTCACAATGTCTGTTCTCGTTTAAAACTAGTTCAACTTTTTTATGACCTGTAAAAGAAGCAATGGCTTTTGATTCTTTAAACCTCTGAACTGTTGATTAACTACTCCTTTTCTGCCCTAGTAAAGTAAGAGACATCTGAGACTTACACTGTTCAACACCTTACTAGAAGTACCAGGTGTTAACTAGTCAAAGTATTGTTACAAGGGATCTGTGGAAATGTTTTAGGAAGACTTTTCATCTTTCAAAAATTAGAATGAGGTAATACTACAGTGAAATCTACAGTTGAAAGCACTAAACAACAGATTAAAATGCAGTTAAGTATGTATGACTGAAATACATTCTCTGTTTTTTGCCTTACAGTAAATGCAGAAATAAAGGTAAATACAGTAATACAGGTTCTGCAGGTGAGCTGATTAAAATGAGTGAATTCTCCTTCAGTCTCACAACACAGTCATGGCATCATAAAAGGAGTTAAGGTGTGCCAACCCTTTCTGTCATTGTGTAAATCACTTTCAGGGAATTAATTTCCTTGAACTTCAGACAAACTGCCTAGCTCTTAAAAGGCTAAAGTAGTCATTCAAGCACCTTTGATAGAGGATAAAAATGACCATGTTCAAAGGCAATTACCCATTTTTAAAACCAGGTATGCAATGCCATATTTTTACAATCAGTTTAAACCATATTAAACTGTCAGGGCTGCAGAAAGCACTGGCTTCATTGTTCTTCTGCAGCTCTATTTCTCCCTTGTGTGAGCGCAAGCATTTACCTTCCAGTTAAAACTAAACAGTTGGGGTTTTGTGTTATGTTAGTTTTAAGCAAGATCAGTTCTCTGACCTGGTTCACTGTACAGCTGTACAAAGCTTTCCCAGGAGGGAGAAGATGGCAGGGAGGTGAAAGGGGAGTGATAGAAACACTTCTCTTGGCATCAGTGCCAGATGCTGCTACTGTGAATTGATTGTGAAATTACAACATTAGATACAATAGGTTGCTGCCTCTATTGATTACAGATGGGACCTCAGTGGCTGGCCTGGGCTATAGGGCAGTAGAAAAAAACCTAAAGATATGTCTGTAGAGCAGCTGAAAAGACTCAGTTTAAAACATTAATTTTTTCATATAAAAATATATTCCTTAATGAAATGGAAAGAATTTAACTTTTCATCTTAGAAGACTTACAAAAATGCTGCGTGCATAAACCTAAAGAGGGGGTTTTCTTACAGAGCAAAACAAGTTCATTTTCAGAATACTAAATGGATACGTATTGTACTTATATTTTAATTTTAACTGTGCACGGGGGAACTAAATACACAGTCTAAATCATATAGAAACATGGGAGAAGTAGACCCACAATATATCTTGACTACAGTTCCTATCAAAGGCTGGAGTCATTTGGGATTCATATGGATTGATAAAAAAATTAAAAAGGAAAAAAGTAATAAACTGTAATGGAAACCATGTTTCTGTTCTGTTGCCAGAAGGGTTTATAATAACTTGAGTACTACATAACTCTCAGAATGAAAAGTGGGCAGAATAAAAAAGGGGGAAGAAGCAGCATGAGGGAAGGGAGGAAAACAAACTTACATATTTATTTATATGTCAAGTGTTAATGATTTGAAGGGGATCATTTGATATAACAAATAGATCTTTCATCTTTAAGCCCCCAAACACTGAAAAAACACAGACTAGTAGCACAGTATTTTTAGAAGAGGAAGGGAGAGAGGAGAATCTCCTAATGGGGTAAAAGCTTCCACTTAGTTTGGAAACAGGGAATTTAGATGGATTTTCCAGAGACAGAGGATGATGTTTGTGAGACTGATTTGCTTCTCTGTCTTCTAGAGGCTTAGCAGTAAATTTCCCCTGTCCGTGATCTGCTCTTAACTGCAATAGGGCTGATCCGGATACAAGGGCAGAATTTCTCCACCATTTAGGGGATTGATGACTAAGTTATTCAGGAGCCTCAGGATTCAGCAATCTTTTGTGTTGTTGTGTTTCCACACTATTTTTACTGGATAATTTAGCTGCAATTTAAGGACGACATCTGCTGTGAGAAACACTTGTCCTGTGTATGGAATTAGGGTTTCCATGGAAATTGGTCATCAATATACCAGAACATTAGTGAAATTCAAAGTTTGCTGCACATGTAAAATTCAAAGCTTTCTGGATTGACTTTCCCTCACATCTTAATTAAAGGTTATCTTGCAGATATCAATAGAGGCAAACTGAGTTTGACTAGCAGAAAAGTACTGAAAGATGCAACAGTACAAACAGTAGTGTTCTGTTTCAGATTAAAGCTTAATTTTTAGATATCCTAAATCATGAGCTTTAGACAGTGGTCAGATAGGAGTTTGGTGGAACTAGCTTGGAGAAGATCTGAATTAATTTGCCTTTTTAGTCTATTTGCTCTGTGCTATAATAGATCCTTCTCTGGTTGTAGGTATCAACATTCCTCATGACATCATGTGGTATAAAAAAACCAAGTGCAAGGTGCTGCACCTTGGTCAGGGCAACCCCAGTGTCAATACAGGCTGGAGGATGAAGGGATAGAGAGCAGCCCTGCCAAGAAGGACTTGGAGTTGCTAGTGGATGAGACGCTGGATAAGAGCTGGAAATGTGCACTTGCAGCCCAGAAAGCAAATCACATCCTGGCCTGCATCAAAAGTAGCGAGGCCAACAGGTCGAGGGTGAGGATTCTGCCCCTCTACTCTGCTCTGGTGAGACCCTACCTGCGGTGCTGCATCCAGCTCTGGGGTGCCCAGCGCAGGAAGGACACTGTTGGAGTGAGCCCAGAAGAGGAACACCAAGCTGATCAGATGGATGGAGCACCTTTCCTATGAGGAAAGGCTGAGAGAATCAGAATTGTTCAACCTGGAAAAGAGAAGGTTTCAAAGTGACCTAATTGTCGCCTTCCAGTACCTGGAGAACTTACAGGAAAGGGGCAAGAGCATATAATGACAGGACAAAGGGGGATAGATTCAAATTGTAAGAGAGTAGGTTGAGTCTGGATATTAGGGAAAAGTTTTTTACTATGAGGGTGATGAGGCACTGGAGGAGGTTGCCCAGGGAAGTTGTGGATGCCCCATTTCTGGAAATGTTCAAGGCCAGGTTGGATGGGGCTCTGAGCAATCTGGTCTAGTTGGAGGTCTCCCTGTCCATGGCAGGGGGATTGAAACTAGATCATCTTTAAGGTCCCCTTCCAACCCAAACCATTCTATGATTCTATTCTTCTGTGATACTACTCCTGACCAATGCCACCAAAGAGGTCTAAGTAAAGTATTCACAATTTTTTTTCAGAGAAATATTTTCTTCAAAACATGTTTGTAAACTGTGATTCTCAGAGAATAATGGCCCTGGGTCAACTTTCGGTTTTGTATCTATGACTGGGGGAAGTCAAAATCCCAGATTTGAAACAGAATCTTCTAATTTCACCTCTCAGTGGAGAAAACAGTCCCCATCTATCTAAATTTGAATAGTTTCAATTATTGTAATCTGTTTGATTTCAGCTTTTTTTAAATTTGACTCACTTTAGAAATTAGGTTTTCATCTTTCATTAGAAACAACCACCATCTCTTTTCATGAGATTTCTGATTGCATTTAAGCAAAGACTTCTACAATTAAATGTAGTGGGAAAATAACTATTATATGAATAAGGAAATTATTCTTCTGCACTCCATCTGATCATCTCATATCTTTCTTAATATTGTGATCCGCTTGTTTTTGTCAAAAATATAAGAGCTTATAAGTACACAACTCAGAAGCAGTATGCTTAGAGTTGTCTTGTGTCTACTCAGTCTATTTACATAGACTACAGTCTATGCAGTCTATATATGCATTTCTTTCTTTTACTTAACAAAAAAATGTGTATGAGCCTTGATGCCCTTATACACTAAAGTATTTGAAATTTTATCCCAATTAAAAACTGAATACTCTCACATGATTATATCCAAAACATATTCTTCCTTAGCTTCACAAACTTTATAACTTTGGGAATCTCAGGTTTTGACTGTACATTTTTCAAGGTATTATGCTACTCCTCAGCCTCTAACAATATGACTGAAAAGATCACTTCTGCTACTTTCCATATCCCTCCCCCCCCTACCCTGGACAATTCTTTTTAGACAGGATAGATACTAGCACTGGTTTTGATTGCAATTTGACATTATGCTCTCTACATAAATACCAGAATATAAAGTATATCAAATAACAATGAAAAGTCATATTTGTTGAGATGTGATTAATTTGATTATACAAATGAGAAATGGTGGGGAAATGCTGAAATACTCTCTTTTTAAAAAGTAGCTGGAACAACAACTGAAAAAAGAGACTATGCACATCTGAAGTGTGATACTGTGGTTAATTATCTTACAAGAGGAAGAAAACAACTATTATCATGCTAAGATATTATTCAGTGGGAAAGAATATCAACAGAAGCTTCAGGAAAAAATAAAGCTTTTGTGTGGTCTTTGGCCTAAAACCAAAACAAAATCCAGAGCAACTTATATAAACAGTAGAATGCGAGGTTTGTATGACATCATTTATGGAATTTTAATTAATACAGGGACTCATGAAACTGTCTGACTACAGAGACTGAAACAGAAAATTTAGAGTGAGGAAATGTGATGTGTATGACTCCATTTTATGTAATCTATTTTTAATGCTATATCTTCCCATTATATGTCAAAATAAAACCATAAAATTAAGGTTTCATTACTTCTATTAATAATCTTCCTTCTTACAGTGATGCTTTGGCATCATAAATGTTAATTTAGAATGCAACGTGCCCAACACATTAAAAAAAAAAGATGGTATTTAAAGAAGGTGAACTATCTAATATGTTTGGATTTTTTATCATTATTCTAAACACATATTATGCCATTTGGTTTACCCTACAGAAACCTTTAAACTTATAAGGATTTTCAATGTTTGGAAGACACTAAGATAGCCTCTGGGACTTTGAAAAGCAGGTAGAAAATAATTCAGAAAAGTCAAATCCAGCTCTCATTTTTTTAATGTGAATTGAACTTACAATGAAACAATTGGGAAGGCAAAAAAAAGCCCCAAGGAATAAAATCAAAGACCAGCATAAGTTCAAGTAACTAATAATGGTTTTTTTTCTTATTTTCTTTCTAAACTGTGGATATGCGGTCTGTGTAGTATCTGAGACCCTCAAATGGAATCAGAGCCTGAGAAGAAAATGCATTTGTCCTGAAGATCAGTGCTACCTCCTTTTCAAAGGCAGGAAACTACATGGTATTGTGTCTTCTCAAAGAGCAAATTTGAGGCTGAGGAGGCACCTGAACAGAAACTGAGGTCTTCTGAGCTAATCCTTAGTAAAGTGTCAGCTTGACAGAAAAGGGGGACTGTCCCTTCATTAATCAAGCTAGGTTGACTTATGGCAGCAAGATATCTATCCAAACTTACATATCTTTGGGAAATGCACACACTTATTCTTGAGAGTATACTAAATTACACCAGTCCAACTGGGAGTAACCCAGAAATATAGTTTATTTCTTGTCTTTTCATTACAGTTAATCTGCTTCTATTTATGTTAGAAAAACCTAATGTACCTTATTGGTTCTTTAGGTAGTTCTCCAGTACCATATTAATGCTGGTGGGAAATAATAGACAAATTCATTTTCTTTTCTATCTTGTAAATCTCTGAACCTCGGAAAAAAAAAATCCAGTTCTATAATGGTGCATGTAGAATCTAAAGTAAAATAAGATGGAGTTGCATTTTGAATCAAAATTAGTTAACTAGCTTGAATTAGTTAACTAGCATGACCAAGTTAACCAGCTTGAATATTTGGATGGAACAAATGTAGGTTAAGCAAACACTGTATAGTAAGGTTTTGGATATATGTGAAACTTGGTCTTCCAGCTTAAAAAAAATGAGAGTGTGAAACAGAAAGACAAGAAAGGGTAAATATAATAACTAAAGGTCAGAAGTACTGCTTTTGGTCAGTTAGTGTCATCACATGGTGTTAGACTGCAATAGAATAGAACAGCACATGTTACTTTCATACACAGTTTATCAGCAGAAGAGAGTGATATATTCAAAGGCACAGAGCATGAATGTAGCCATATATAAAGACAAAAGCAAGCACAACAGAATTATGAACAGGAAAAAAAAAGCATTCAGATATTTTCAGTATTCATTTCACTTCTTATTGCCAATTACAGGGATAATATGTGAAAAAGAGGAACTTCTTTTTGAATTTAGGTTACGTGATTTTTTGTAAATAGCAGATTTTCATCTATTTCTACACAGTAACAGGGACACTGAAGCATCAAATATGTAAGTGACCAAAATATGGACGAATGTAATATTTAGTGAAAACCTCTTAATAATTACAAATAAACATATAAGAAATGACCTGGAGCAAATAAGCAAAAACCTAGAACTGCAAAGAATAAAAACTGTGGAATTCACCATAATTTTCCCACCAATTCTGGATGTAATCAATAATTAACTCAGAAAGATCTCCTGTTCTGTAAGAGGTAAAGTTAAAGAGGAAAAGGTTTTTAGACAGCTGAGCTAAAGGAAAGTAATGGAAAAGTGCCATGGTAGAATAGGAATGGACAAGTACAAGACTAAACCAAGATTAAACTCAAATACAGAACAAATAACAATAAAAAGTTCTCAGTTCTTTTAAAGCCAGATCATTAAGGTACAGAGAGTTAAAAAATATGAGACAGTGTTGTTTTATGCATGTTTATGTTATAGTTTTTTATGGCATTCACAATTCACAGGACAAAGAGCAGGAGATGCTAAATCAGGCGAAGGAGCATATTGGGAATTCAGATAGACATCTTGAAGTGAACTTGTCAGAAAAAATGAAAACATTTCAGGTTTGTTTTTCTTCTCCAAAATGACAACAAAATGAAAAATTACATTTTCAGAGGCTGGACAGAGCAACAGGGACTGTCAAGATGATAATGTCTCTTAAAAAATCTTTTCTGCAGCTTCCACTTTTGAGTATGCTCTGGCTGTATTTTACAGGTAGTATCTACATTATGTAAACGAATGCTTGAATCTGGATGTTCAAAGGACGTGAGAGGCTTAGAAGACAAGACACCACTTGCACTTATATGATTGCTTTAGTTCTGCCAGATACTTAGCATCTGGTTTTGGTAACACGTGAAATTGTCTGGGAGCTTTGACTTGGTTCATAAGCAGGCTTACTGCAGCCAAAAAGTCAATGGGCCACAGAGCAAACTGTCTTTTCAAGAGGCAAAAGGGACGCAGGCACATGAAAATAGACTAATGCACACACATGTAGAAAAGTTCTCAGCATCACCACTCTGCGATGATACCTGCACTGCTTAACAATGTAGTAATGATGTATCTGTGTGTTAACGAGAACCAAACATAGACAACAGGGGCCCCCGTGCGTCTTCAGATTTGCTGTATAAACTCAGCCCTGGGGCTGAACTAGTGCAGCAGCAATGACAATCCAAGTTGTAACCTCTCTGTGTGTTGGACCCTGGTACATACTTATTGTGTCTGTTCAATGCAGTAGGAAGTTGGTTCATACATACCACATGACAGGCAAGGCATTTGGTAGGTCACAGATGAACAAGACTTGATTTTAAATTAGTTTAATAACACATATTTTTATTTCATGCAGAAAGAACTTTTAGCACTACAACTAATCAGTTCCTGGGCCTTATGTTCAAGCCAAACCTGAAGGCATGTTTGCAGACAATACCATGTGAGTGGCATTACAAGCTTCCAGAGGGAAAAGATGTAACAGGGAAGATCACAGTAGTACTTGTCAACACTGACTGGAGACCTACATCACATTAAGTATCCTAATCACACTGAAGAAAATTTCAGTACAGTACGTTCCATATATTCTTGATTTTTTACAGTACTGTTACGGCTATACATGTTTCTTGTTCAAGTGGTCATGACCTGTTGCAAATCCTCTCTTTTGTTTTGAAACGTTTTTTTGGTCATGAATTTTTGTAATTTAAAATCACTGGACAGTCATTTTCGTGCTAGAAATAAAACCTTCAATATATTTTTAATTATTTCTACCATGGGAATAAAGATATAAAGGTATAATTTTTAATACTTAACTATTTATTTTAGCTAAAAGTATCGTCTAATATTTTACACATGCCATCTTCTTTTTTTAAGCACTGTTTAAAGACTACTTTGACATTTTAGAATATAATTTATTGCTTACCGACGATGTCACATTCAACCAATGAGAAAAAACATTTTGTAGGTTTTCTTCATCCAGAACTATAAAGAGTAGAGTCAAATAGAACATTTGCTGGCAAAGCTACCAGCGCTGCACTGGGCAGAACTTAATCCAGCTTGCTTTTGGGTAGGTGATGTACATACCTTCACAGTGGCAGCAGAACACTTTTTAAGATGGAAGTGAACTAAGGAGCTCAAAAGTTAAATAAAAAGAAACTGCTCTGGAATACTTTTATGAGCATAAATATGTTTCAGCGTTATGTGAGGTTAAATTCCCCCTCCTCAGTATCATACACTAGAGCTCACCTAATTCCACAAAGAATGAAATGAAACTGAGGTGCTCATCTTAAAATACTATGTGCCAGAATCTACCAAGTTTAATTTCTGTACAGGACAGTTCACACAGCTGTATTTTAACATTAGCTGTCAAAAAGAGATTAAAGACATAGGTATAGATTCAAAAATAAGCAGGCTCCTAGCTCTAGTATAAACAGTGTGGGCCATATAGCAGACAAACACACGGCTTGAGAAACAGGCAGAGTTGTAGAATACTGTCATGCTAGGAAGCTGTTTCTGTATTTTTTTCCTGACACATAGGTCTCTGATTAGTGCATCATTTTACAAAGTACAGTTCTATGTAATCTTCCAGAGCATTGCATTTGGGGGAGATACTGTAGGTATGGAAAACCATGTTTCATCACTTTGCTTCTACAAAACCCCACCAGGCCTTTATAATCCACGACCTAACTGGTGACTAGACTTCATGGTGCACATTTTGATGGTCATTTTAAAATTTATCAAGTATTGCAGGATCTAATTGCTTGTAGAGAATGTGCATGTTTGACAAGTGCACAGAAACTAACCAACAACAAACTCTGAAAGCAAGAGTTTTATTATTGTTTTATTTTACTTTATCTAGAGATACTAATTTTATATAATTTCTCTTTTCAGAAATGTGTTAATATTTTAATACATTACTCAATCCCACTTGAATATTTTAAGCATACATAATAGTATTCTGTGAATTTTTTTTTAATCTTAGTATAGTTTGTAGTGGAAATTTGATGCTGGAAGATTCTGTATTAGTGTTTTATGAGGTCTGAGGATTTTTTTATAGCTATTTATAGCTATTTGCAGTTCGAACGATTTAAAGCCATATAGGGTACTGTGTTAAGCATCTTAGACCAAATTTTTCAATGTTTGACTCTCAATGGCCTTTCAAATCAGCAACTTTGTACTGCTAATTGAAAACTTTTTCCTGAACTTTCTTGTTAACAATAAATACACTTATCCTTGCAGTTTGTTCTGACACAGGCAAATGCTACACTTTTCCATTTTATAGATGAGGAAATGCAATATAAACATCAAATGGCTTGTCCAAGACCAGACAAATGGTCTTTGACAAAACTATGAGCTCTAAATTCCAGGATACCACTGTAGTCATTGGACCACACTTCAGTTTTTACACAACTACCCTTTCTGTCAAATATGTTTAAACTTGTTACATTTTAAAACTACTTGTCACTTGAAAATGGCAAAGATGTGTGAAATGGTTTGTAATATTGGGAAAATTAGATGTTATTATATTTTCATCAAAGTTAAATGAAAGCTCTGAAATATGAAAATGACAGCATTTCCCCCTAGTGGCTTTCCCAATATTTCATAGTGTCAGGAAGACAATTTTTTTCCTCTCCTTTTTTTTTTTTTTTGGCTTATTCCTCCAATACACTCTTTTCTGTCATTAAGAAACTCAATTTTTAAATTTCTTCCAAATAAGTTTTATTTCTTGAACACTTACTTTGCATCAAAAAGAAAAGAAGGAAGAAAGATTTTATCAATTATTTTTTTAACTCAAACGCTTTTGAGTAAGTTCCTTCCCATCCCACACATAGTTTAAGAAAAAAAAAAAAAGAAAAGAATAGAAAAAAAATCATGATGAGGAGTAGAGTTCTAGCAACAGCTCTTTCCAATCTTTTTTTCTGGTTTCTTCCTTCCTGAGTTAATTGCTAATCACTATACAAAGGCATTTGATCATCCTTAAAGCATCCTAACGCTCAGGAAAAAATAATTTTAGTAATTAACAAAATCAGACTTTTTCAGGTACTTAAAACTGTAAAACAAACAAAAAGAAATTAAGAATCTAAACCCATATGTGTTAGAGGTTTTTTTTAGTGTTATTTAAAAATTCCAAAATAATTCAAAATTAATTTCTTCTCAAGCAATTAGTAATTGGTAAGCATCAACAGATAAAGATGATAACAACAAAATTCTTCCCAGGAACTTCATCCACCTTTGCTGCTGTTCAATCCACAGATTTCTAACTCAGCAAATTATTACACTCTGAATTCATAACACTGTTTTCCAATGCAGATAAATCACTTTCCAATGCTTTTTCCCTTTTAGTTCTCAGTACATGGAAGAGAGCTGGACTTAACAATAACTCGATGCCTCAACAGGCTCTGCATACCAGTGTATTGCAGTGTATTTCTTCTTCATGCTATTTATTCTGTATAGAGTGTACTGTTAGAGATAAAGAGCTTTATTATGGCACTGAGCTTGTTAGGTTTAGGGATCAGACAGGAATAGCAGTAGCTTCAGAAGCATAAAATAAACAGTCAAATATTTTTCTTGAAAACCTGTAAGCAATTATGGATACCTTTTCTACAGAGACCACACATATATTTGACATTTTGCAGAGTATGTAGGGGAAAGAGAGTTCAGGCTCTTTAGAATATATATAACTTCCTACTTGAAGCAAGAAATTAATCAATGACAAAAACAAAGAGAGGAAATGATTTCAGAGGCATCATCCATAGGAATCATCTGATAATGACCATGCATATTCAAATAGATCACTGATGGGATGAGAATCTGCTGGTATTTTAATGTTATTTCTTAACAATACTATTCTCCAGAACATTAAAACATCTGCCGCTAATTTCATGTAGCACTCAAGGTGACTCTGGGAAAAGTCAGATACAGGAATCAAGTGAATAACTGATATTGATATAGCACAGAGAATTATTCCAACAGTCAACTGTTTAACGAAGTAATTTATCTGTAGCTCCTTGTACATTGCAATGCAAACTCATAATCAAAGTTTGTTCATTGAAAAAAAGGCACCTGGCAAATGACTGAAGTGATCTATACTCATTACCAATCAGATAGTAGACTGTTTATTGAAAGCAGTGTTTTAAAGACAACAAGGCAGCTTTCTGTTCTTCATCATCTAGATTCGTCTATGATATTATGGATAACACTAATTACATTATTTTAATGAGCAACTCCCTGGAGTTACTTTAACATTCTTTTACAAAAACAACTCAAAATTAAAAATTTTGATTAAGACAAGGTTATTATCCTAGATGGCCTAAAGGTTTTAAAGTTATACAGGAGGAAAATTTGGAACCATCATTAACTCTGACATCTGATTGTATTTCAATCTATTTCTTACTTTATAGCCTTGAATGATTTATAATTTTTTTCTCCTATCTAAAGGGACACTACCTAATTCTTTTTTGAGACTCTGTTCTTAAAATTAGTCTTTGGTGGTAGTTTCAAATTTAAAAGGTGTTTGTTCATTTTCAGAGAATTTGCTCCTGCTGCTTAAAGAAAAATGGAGAAAGACGGGATGAGATGAAGCTGCCTGAAGCTATTGCAGCCTCCTGTTGGCTTGTTTGACAAGATCTTAGTGTTGCAGATGGGAAATAGGCTATTGCAGAGATGGATATTAGTACAAGAATCAGAGAAGAAATACATTTCATACTGAGTCTGATCAAAGACCAAGAGTATAGGTATGAAACAAGAACAACCTTTAAAAAAAAATCATGCCAGT
Organism: Lepidothrix coronata; assembly: GCF_001604755.1. NCBI lineage: Eukaryota > Metazoa > Chordata > Aves > Passeriformes > Pipridae > Lepidothrix > Lepidothrix coronata. The sequence continues at coordinate 3,254,651 of NW_016690223.1, forward strand.
CTGGTTCTTATGAAACATATAGAAAAAAAGAAAGACATCTCACACTGGGCCTGATCTAAGATAAAGAATGTAAATATAAAGCAAGAATTGCCTTAAAAATTTATATGTACCAAGACATACTGGTCCTTATAAAACAGTAAAAACACTACAGAAATAGATTTGATTTTTTTAAAAATCCAAAATCGATGTTAATGAAATAAGTCTTCAAGTTGCTAAAGGAACTGGCCAAATAAATTAGGATAAAGTTTCGTAATTCTTGCTACGTGTCATTGAGAGGCTGGTGGTGCAGTGCATACTTAACTCTAAGAAGCCATGCAGGATGAAAATCACAGACTGCATATCAATGGTCTACTCTTTTTAAAGCTCTTTTGGGTCCATTAACAATTACTTAAATAAAAAGCTGAAAGGAATGAATCAAGTCATGCCATCAATAGAAAAAAGTGAACAACATTTTGAAGATTCCTAAGGGTAGGATGACACTGTTTGCTGTGATTTCTACTAAGCCCTATTAGAGAATGGGGGTAATGCTAAACATCAAAGTAATTTCTGACCTGAAGAGCTGTCTTTTTTAAATGGTTCAATCTCTCAGCAATTAAAATATATTTTCTGACATTTATTCTATTATTGGGGTAATTTTGTTAAATTTGTGGGTAATTTTAGGTAAGTTTCTGATAGACAAATAATATTGTTTGTTTCTGAAGTCAACTGTTATATATATTGGATCTTTTTAACACAGATATCAGTATCTGTACATATATGAGGAATAAATTCCTTTTTACACCTAGCCTTCTAAAAAGAATTGTATCTACTGAAGTCTTCTCAATGGCCCATTTTATTCTTGTATAACTTAGAAACTTTAGTTAATGTTAGTTGAACCTACTATTTTGTATGCTTAGAACTAAAAGACCGATTTCTAAGAGATACAAATCATCACAAATCTTTGTAAGACATAGGATTAAATATCCGTTTCCTGTTCCTTTTGGCTGTCCTCATGTCAAGAAATACACTTCTTTCTTCTTTCTCATTTTATCAAGTTCTTTTGGGTCAAGGCTTGTACTGTATCAGAAAACAGCATGATGGAAAAGGGGGGGAGAAACACAGATAAAGTTTTCATAAGAAGCTTCCTTGATGCATTTATGCAAGTGAATAAATGAAATATTTACAAACTGGTGACTCAAGAGCACTTTTGGAAGTGAGAAAACTCTTTATAAAAGTAATTTGTTGCATTGCACTTTCTGATTCCAAAAAGTCAACTTTCTTAAGATCTGTATCTTGGTCTTCATTTCCTTCTGTACTGGTGAGGTAAAAATATTTCTTTTATCAGCTCTTAGAGAGAAAGAAAAAAGGAGATATTGAAAATTTCAGTAGGTTCACAGGGAAAAAGAGAATCTGAAGGTTTTTTTTATACTAATGAAACTCTGGAGTTCAGGTCAGTACAGAAAGCAGTTTTGAAGAAAGTTTTATCTCTCTTTGTTTTAAAGGAGTTATTGTTACTATATTTGGTCTAAAATATGTTAATCGAATACTCTTTTAGTTATTTAGTGAGACACAGTAGGTTCTTTTCAAAGTACAAGATGTTTCATGAGAGTTCATAGATTAAACTATTTTTTTAACCATTCTTTTTCCTGTCATTTGCTTAGTAAATGTTGAAGCAGCCCTTATGATCTGCCATCTATACCTCTAACTTCTTTACTAAAGTGTTATGATCAAGTTCTTTAAAATTATTAGAGAGATACCTCTGACTGAAATAGGGTGCAAAGGAAACCATATGCCAAAGTCAATAGTACGGATTTTATTTAACGGTAAATGTGAGGTAGACAGAGATAAAAAGAAATAGGAAAAAGAGAGAAAGGGAGTGAGAGAGAGACAGATTAAGTAGAAAAATATCACCACTCTGTGGATTCTGACAGTGTCTCATCGATCCTCTTCTTTTGGTCTTCTCGGTGGTGAGAGTCCAAGTTTTGTCGAAGTGATGGTTGTAGTCTGGAGCTATCAAGGGAAGCCCAGGGTGATGAGGGAAAAAGCTCATGGTGATGGAGGAAGTCCCGTGTGGTGAAGGAAAAAGCCCCTGATAGTAAGGGAAGTCCCACGTGGTGAGGGAGGAAGTCCATTGGTGAGCAAAGACCGGAGTGGTGAGGGAAGACTGTGTCATATTTAACTGGGCTTAGGCTAAGTGGGAACGCCTTCAGCACCTCCCCTGGGGCAGGGAGTTTTGCAATGGGTGATGTAATATTCGATCATAAGACAATTTTGGAGTCTTTGACACCTTTCAAGATGTTACAGCTGCCTGTTACGTTAACCCAGGTGAGTCAATTGTGGCTCTTTAGCAGAGGTTAATATCTTCAGACTATGTGTAAATTGTTCCAATGCTTCCCTGAAGGGGAGATATTGCAACTGAGTCATTTGTGTAAGGACAAGGAAACATCACCCCACCTTGCAGGATTTGCCTCCTTCCTTATCTTGTTCAACACCCAGCTCATAGCCTGAGGTGGCAGGTGTGCATGTCCTCGGCACCTGAGCAGTTACTTTGCATGTCATCAACTTGCACCTTGACTGTCTGAGCCATTAGCATTCCAGTTGCTGACATTTGTGGATACATTCTTTTCCTGGAATAACTGGACAGTAGTACAACCTTTATCTTATCTCAAGTTCCTGTCACTGTCCAAATTAGTAGGCCTATTCGGGGAGGGGCAGTCTTTGGTGAGAAGTTGCTTCTTTGCACAGTTTGCTGAGGTGGACAAAAGTCCTTCAGTGATTTTGACAATGTTTAAGCCCATGAACCATTTCAGTGTCTCACATAAAATGAAAAAGCTTTTCTTTTACTCATTTATTTTAATATGGAGCAGTTTAGGCTTTTGCGAGAACTTCTGAAGTAGAACAATTATCTTCATGAATTTACTAAATTCTTTTCAACCAGATTCTTTCTCTTTTGTTGAGGGAAGCTGGGTTTTGAATTCCAATTGACAGGTATTTTCTATAGCTCATATAAAGTCCCTTTCTCTAGTAAATTTGTAAGACGTGTAAATCTCTAATATGTAAACACTCTTTCTGTTCCTTCCATTCCTTCTATTTCTTTTAATTACAATAATGTTATTTTGAGTATTTCTCACAGACAATGCCAGCTAGCAAAACATTAAATATCCCTAGGAAACAGTGTGAAAGGGAAGAGTTTATAGGATCTACTTTTGTCTTTCAGGAGCAGCAGTGAGTAAGGGTATGTTTTCATTTCTGGAAACAGCACACAGAGATATAGCTAATACATAGCTAAGCAATGCTGAGGAAGAACTGGAATCGCCTTTCTTTTATCAATGAATAAAAGTGTACAGTAAAATCGTAATTTCAAATCAGTGAAATCTGCATTTGCATTTCCTAGTGCTAATATTTCATTCTAGTTTTAATATTTATCAATATAGTGAGGAATGGTAACCTTTTAAGAACCCTCTATTGTCCAAAATTTATTTAATTTCACTGATTATTACTCTAGTGGTTTTCAGAATTTTAAAACTACAATAATTACCATATTATCAATTAAGAACCAACAATCCAGCATTCAAATTTTTCAGATTTAAATGAAGATGTATTAGGTAAGTTTTTTTAACTTGTTGCTTAATAGTAAAGTATCCAGAGCTAATATCGGATTAAGTAAGCATGGTGTACACTTCCACTTGTTACTGCAACAAAATGTGTTACTGTTCCATCAATATCAGGGAAAAGAGTTTGTATCCATATGTATCAGAGTTCAGGGAAGCATAAATTTCAATACCCGTTGAACATGTAGTTCAGGGCAAATGAATATGAAAAAATACATTAGCTTCTGGAAGATTTTTTTACCAGAAATATTCAATATTAATTAAGGTAATAGAAAACTGCAGTGCTGGAGGCAATGAAAGTATAGCCATCTAATATTTTCATTTAGTTATTGTCCATCATGGTCTTTCTGTGAGGGAGGCATGAATATTCACTGTCTGGCAGAAGAACTATGTTGGTTGAAAAACCGTATTGTGGAAGTTTACAGAAAGAGACTGAAGCTTCTGCACTTTGCCTGTGATCAGAGACCCCAGATAAACTACCTTAAAGTAACAAAACCAGAATCAGTTCTGCAGTGCCAATAATGTAAGCCAAACAGGAATGACAGCAGACAAGTGTCTATGTCTATCTGAAATGCGGTGATATGTTTATAACTACCTCAGGAAAAATATCTAAACAGAAACAAAGAAATATAAATGTTCTCACAACAGGAGAACAGCTACAATTTCCCTTATTGTTTGTTTACAAATAACTCTGACTCATGCTCCATTATACTCCTTTTCTGTCTTCATTTGGACACTGAATATTCACGAGCCCTCCCCAGCTGGAAGTCGTTACTGTTTTGAAATAATTTTATTTACTGTTTATGTTTCTGTTAGAATTTGTTACAACCACTGACTGGTCTCATTTAACTTTTATTTTTCAAAAAAGTGAATCTGCAATCAGCTTATCCTTGATGTTCCTAGTATCTAAGAAACAAGTATTGAAGTAAACTAAAAGCACTTGGTAGACCCTAAACAACTCATCAATTCCTTTGTAATTCCTAAGAAACACAGGAGAGAAGCAATAACAGGAATAAAAAGGCAGCATCTAAGGGGTGGACAGGGGGTAGCTGAAAGGAAATGTGGAAAACTAACTGAGAAAAAGCTAGAGGTTTTCTATGTAAGAATAAATTTGTGCATGCTCAAACGCATACACACACACATACATATGCACAAAAGATTTGGGGGAAAGAGGACAAAAGTGATTTCTTAATTTTGACTGTTTCCAATAGAAGAGGGAAAGAAATGTCATGAATTAAGAAAAAAATTCCACACTCAATTTGTCCCTAAATGAATTAAAAAAGTACAAATCAAAAAAATTAATTAAAAAAAACACAAATCAAAGCAAAGTAATAGAGGTTTGTGCAACCCTTTGCTTTGGCCATGTGAACTACATTTAGCTGTTGAAAAAGAATGTTTTTTTCTTTCTCCTTAATAGAAGCTAATGTCAGAGCAGCATGTGTCGGTCAGCACAATGCAGCTTAATGGGCAAGGGGCTTTTTTGTCCTGCAATTGGTTTAAAAATAAATTAACAAATAAAAAGTAGAAAATAAGGAAGTCCCACTTTTTTGTTAGTATTTCCAATCATTCAGAAAAGAAAAAAAACCCACACAAATGAAAAAAGAGCTTGATACTTGTTCCTCGTACTTGTATTGCTGGGAGCTTTTGGTTCAGCATTCCAAGTGGAATGCCAGTGACTAAAGAGCAGCATGTGCACAGCTTTGTGTGCAGCAAGCAGACCACAGGCCTTGCACCCAAATGTGAGAGCCAAGTTGATTCCACCATTAGCTAATTGACTTTAAATCATTTTAGAGGCCCCTACATTTTGAAATTATGTAGTATAATTTATGTAATATAATTTAAAGAGTGATAAATTGTATCAGTTTATATCCAGGGAAGTGATGGAGGAAGCTACATTCACCTCTCAACAACGTAACCTCTTCCAATATTGTGCCTCAATGATAATAGGAATACTATCCCTTATGGCTTTTTTGATGCTTAAAGACCATCAGAGCTCAGCAGAATGCTATGCACTGGTAAACATTATTATTTGACTGATGAGTTCACTTTTTAAGGAGTGACTGTAATACTATGAAATCAGGTAATAAAGAGTTCAGGCACTACAGGTTTGCACTTAACTGCAGTTTATTATATTCTAGGAGTGATTCAGTAGTGCTGAAAAGATACGGTATAATTCGAGTGCTTCCTTTTCAGCACACTGTCACTGATGCAAACAGCCACTTTTTGCAGAGACAGAAAAATGAGTTCGGAAAAAGCCTTTGGAGGTCAAGAGCCCTACCTCCTGCTCAAAGCAGTGCTAACTTCAAATGTAGACCAACTTAGATTATTTTCCAGACAAATTTTTAAAGTCTCCAAGGAGAACAATTTCATTATTTCTCTGGACTACACTTCCCAGTGTTTAACCACTCTAATGGTGAAGATTTTTATTCTTATGTTCAACTGGAGGTTATCTGACTCAAGGCTAAACAGAGATACTCAGTCAGGATCAGAGGAACAAAGACATTATGGAAATAACCCCTGGATCTTACAGTCCACAAAAGTTGGTTTAAGCTGTCTGGGAAGGATAAATCTTCTGCCTCCAGATGTCCACCAAATTTAGCTACATGTAACTTTCCATTACTATAGCTGGTGACAGTTTTCTCATGTCCTTTCACTATGCACCTCTTGTCCTGTCATTTCCTAGGAAAAGGTTTACCCTTCTTTTCCTTCTCCTCTGCAACCTTTCTGTAGTGTTGTCTTTTTTTCCTGCATAAAGAAACCCAGTAACTCTAGCTCATAAACATTTTAATGATTCTCCACTTGATTGTCTTTAGAACTTCATGCTTAGTAGAAGATTAAGCCTCCCAGTGGGGGAGGCGAGCAGCAAACCTTTTAGGACAGCAGCTTTCATTGGCAGATGACTGTCCCTAGGTCCCTTAATAGAAGATAGTTCTCGACTATTGGTGCTCGTGACTTCTTTTGTGGCACTGGAATTGATTCATCAGACAGGTGTGGCTCTTCCAGAGGCCTGCTCTGCCAGAACTTGCTCTTTCACTGTTGTTGCCAAAAGTCTACAATTTTTCCAAATCTGCAGGTGTAGAAAGAGTCACCTGGTGGTCAGAACATACCGTCTTTCACCTTCCACCATTGAGGAAATCCATCTATGTTGATTGTAGCTTCTGTGAGTCCCTACTCCCGTGAGACGTAGAGCTTGGATTCCTTCTCTCCCTCCCCCATCCCAGAGTCTTTGCAAAAAAAACATTTGATCTGTCATTCATTCTCCTTATCCTATGAAGTGCTCTCACTGCATCCCTCACCTAGAAACCAGAACACGCACCTACCACTGATGAGGCTGTCATCTGCTACAGCTCCAGGGAAAAGCTATGAAATCAAATTGCTCCTGAATAGTCAAATAGCCACTTCTTAACTAAGCTCTCCTCCCACTGATATATCTTTCCAGCTCTTAAGTAATTTTTGCTTTTTTTTTCTCTCCCAAGTATATTAAGATGCATCACATATAAGACGCTGTTGTATAAATGCACCATTAAACTAAAAGCAAAGAGATATTCTTAGCTCTGCCTCTTCACTTCCAAACATGTAAAAAGAGAGTGAATATTTCCCTTCCACACATGTGGGCTACTGGGGATTGGAGTTTAGTCTGTCTCAGAACAGTGTCTAGCCCTCTGGCACTTTTGTCTGAAGAGCTGAACTTCAAGGTGTGACTGCTTTAAGCATGAATTTCTGAATGCAGATAATTTCCAGCTCTTTAGCACTGAAACATGGCATCATCGTCACCAAAAATACCATGTAAAAAGTAACAGAATCTTTAGCATTTAGCTGATGAGTCTTTGAGTATGTTTCCCATCAGGACAAGTTTGTAAAGGAAGGTTTGCACAATGTCATTATTGGTGAAAGAAAAGGTAGCAGCTGCATTTAATTAAAAATTCATAATATCTTTGATTGTAGACATTCTCGGTTTTACTGGATTGTATCTTTTTTCTCCAGGGTTCTTGATCAACTCTAAATTTATTGCAAATGGTCCAGCCATGATGAGGCTTAAAAATACATCTTTTTTTGTTGTTGTTTTAGAAATATTATTCTATCATTAAAATGCTTTCTTGAACAAATATATAATTGAAAAGGTGTTAATAGAAAGTTTAGATTTCCTTTGGTGTCTTAGCAGTCTATATTGTGGAGACATGGCTGTCTATGTTCCAGTACTATTTAACCTGAATCAGGACTGAAAAATGGAGGTTTGCATGTGAACAGCTGTTCCTTGCAAATAACTTATTCTACATTTATAAAGTTTCACTTAAAGTGTAATTGTGTTTCATATCCAGGTGTAACTTAGCTTGAAAATTGGAAGCTGTACACGGAGTAGCCTGAGCTGAATAAATAGCATTTTTTTGGGATATGGAGACTCTGAGAAATGGGAAAGTTTAAAGTACATAAACTGCATGATATGCTATCCTTATGGTCACACAAAACTAAAGAAACCTTGATGAATAAGCTTGTGCTGTTATTGAGTTCTATAAACAAATTTTTAAACTCAATATGCAGTTTAATAAACTAGTCAATTGTCAGAGGCTGTCCTTGTTAGCAACGTAAATGTAATCTGTAAAGAAGTCTTCTGTGGTCCTATTAACTTCAAAGACAACACCCAGCACAGGATGGACCCTTCCATCTTTTTTCTTTCTTTGATGGCTTATTCTATCACTAGATAAAATATTGTTATCTTTGCAAACACCTACCTTCCCCAAGAAAATAAAGACACTTGTCTAAAAACAAGGCTGTTTGATATTCAGGATGATCTTTAATGTCCTTCTATATAAAATTTACTTAATCCACCATGAAAAGGTGTAAAGAAATACAAGAGAAAAAAAATGAATTTTGTGCCTTATGTTATCAGCTTACATATTTCATGCATTTTCTATCTCTTCTTCAGCATCTTATGAGTCTCTCCTTCTTGCTCTTTGCTCAATAAAATTGCAGCCTGTAAATTTCTCTTGAACACAATGTGCAATTAATATGCAATAAATTTACATTAACAAAACCCAGTAGATCTGAGGACACAAGTCAAGGTCTAGAACTTGGAGATGAGTGTTTACTATACATACCCTTGCACGGTGTGGATGTAACACTCAGCAACACTTAAAAGAAATCATTTCTCATTCAAAATTCATTATATTGTAACTACAGATTTAGTATCATACTGGCAGTTTCTATTGATTAACTCAGGGATATTGTGGAAACTTGAAACATACTGAAAGTGCCTTTAAAAGGAGATACTGATTTTATCTGGGAAGAGTGGTTACACAAGCCTGCTAAAAAGAGGTTAGCAGTATAATTCTTTTAGAGCAGTAACAGCAGATGAGCTGTGAGTTGTTTTATTTACTCTTCTATGCAAAAACTTATGTTTCAAAACCAACCACTTAGCTCCCTTATAGCAAGATACGATGACGGACATTTGCATTGATGGAGGTTGAAAAGAGAGAGTTATATATTTTTGATTGAAGAACTAGAACTTGAAAAGAGCCCCATAAATTCAGGAGTTGATCAGAACATACTGTAAAGCATATACTACTAAAGACTCACCTTGAACTTGCCTGATACTTACTACTTAGTGAGTCTTTAAAATATATGAATTTAAGCAAATATTTGGTGACTTGCTGCACTTCAAGACACATGGACGTTTTCAACTATTACTGTATTTGATATCTTGTAAAATAAACTGATATTCGGAGACAAATCTTAATATTATTTCATCTAAAACAAGTTATCCAGAGAAGTTGCGAATATCCTGTCATTAGAAGACTTCAAGGACAGGTTGAATGGGGATTTGAGAACCCTAAAGTTCTCAAAGTTGAGAAGTTGTCCCTGCCTTGAAAGTTGTCCCTGATCATGGCAGGGAAATTAGACTTTATGATCGTTAAAAGCCCCTTCTGATCCAAATAGTCCTATGATTTTATAATTCTTTTCTGCAACTTGCTTTATAAGTTATTTTTTTCTATCTCATTATCTGGTTTCACTCAGTAATAGATTTTCTTGAAATTACTTAAAAGCAAGAAACTTGAGATTCATTTTACAGAATAAGGACTTGAGCTGTCATGAATCAATGATTTATTTTCAGGTAATATATTGCAATATCTATCTCTGCTTTTGTTATGCAACTGAAATTTCTGTAAACTATAAGGAAAGGTCTCATTTCGTTGGTTTAGAACATGCTCATGGAATTCAGAGGGTAAAGATTTGTATCAATGAAACCACTGTCATTAGCATTTACATGGTATTTACATTAGTAAAATCACTGTATGAGTACAGTATTCCCTGCATATTTTTCACATGTGCATAATGTCCTGGTTCTGGCCAGGACAGAGTTAATTTTTACAGCAGCCAGGAGGGGCACAGCCAGGACCCTGGTGTTATTCTTTACCTCATCCCATGCAGATGGGACAGAGGAGGATGGGCACCCTTTGTCTCTGGCCATGGCAGGACATGTGGTTGGGTAGCACCAGGTTCTGCGTAGCAAGAAACCACGTGTGAATTGTCCACCTGTCCGGTACACTCTGCTATTAGTAATGTTGTTGTTAATCTATTGCTGTTTCTAGTAAATTTTTCTTATCTCAACCTGTGATCTTTACTTTTTGTGACTCCAATTCTTCTCTCCCTCCCTCCACAGGCAGAGGAGAGGAGTGAGAGGACAGCATGTGCGCCAGGGTTTTCCAATGGAAATGCTAAACTGGGAAGCACCATTCCCAAACCACGACACATCTATAGAGAGAGATATTTATGCATGTAAAGATACCAAAAAAGAAGCAAACAAAAACTTAAAACCAAGGTGAATCACTATAGACAAATTACCTTGTATCATAAAGGTTCTGCAGTTGTTTGCATTTACAGTGTTCAAAAATTTTAACAGGAATTTTCTCTTTTAAATAAACACCCCTTTAAAAGTTAAAGATGAAGACAATTTTTTTGACCTGTCTGGTGTTATTTAACTAGATTCTTCCCTCCACCTACTGTCTTCTTAATGTGATTTGGTAATTCCATGCCTCTGGAATGTCAGCAAGAGTAATAAAATAGCAATTTAAGAACATGTTAAAAGGCAATCTAAATGGCACTCTTCTTCTGAAGCTATTAAAAACAGAACTCACAGCAAGTCCTCATATTAGACAATTCTAAAATTTCCATGCTTAAAAAGAATAGTTATTTGGGCTCAGAGGTTATTCTATAAAATGAGGTGCCAAATCGCAGCTCACAGATTAATATCATCTCGTAGCAGATTATGCAGTTCACCTTTTGCGCTCTTCTAAAGAATTCCTTCCCCCTTACTAGTCTTCCTCTCCACCCCGATTTTTTATAGCACAGCTGTTAGATGCATTTTGTGATTAAAAATTTAATATTACTGAAGAGTAAGAAAGCTTACATGGTTCAGAGTCCTGGCATAATACCCAAAAATACATGTGCTACTTTCAGGTTTTGGATTTGCCTATGTGGTTTCCCAGTCTTGGAAGACTGATATACCTCTTTTCTTTTTTTTCTTCTTTAGAAAGGGAGTGTGAAATGATGGAGTGGGGGAAAAAGCAGGAGAAGGGAGGCTGTAATTAGGATCTTCCATTGCTGAAAATCAGGTGATAAAAAAAAAATTAGTCAAGAAATTAAGGTTGTTAATGCATGTCATTCCTTCTTCCACTTTGAAACCTTCAATGGAATAAAATCACTAAGAAATATTTATTTTCTGAATAATTTGGTGGAATATTATTTCTATGAATAAAGGAAAAGCTGTCCCTGAAAATAGATATTCTATCGTAACTTTAGTGTGATTAAATTTTTTGTAGTTGCATCTATAAAATTGTTGACACTTGCACTAATCTGTGCTGAAAGAAACTAGCTCCTGACCAACATTTGTAGCTTTAACCCAGGAAGTCTTTTGCATTACAGACACATTGCACTCTAGGAGAAGAACACAACACTTTTTTGTCTTGCCACCATCAGATCATGAATCATACACAGCACCTATCTTGTACACCCAACATAGCTGGTATAGTATTGTTTGTCCAGAGCTCAGTGTCTCTATCCTTGTTTTATAAATACATGGGTCAGCATCTGGCTCAAAGAAGTAGAAGCCAAGGCATGGACATGATATTAATGCAGCTGTAGTGTGGCTCAGGTGAGGTTTGAGAGAGGGTCCCAGTTTAAAGAGAGCTTAAAAGCAAAGGACAACAGAGTCCCGTCTTCCATCTCTTTCCTCACATGGCTCTTCCCAGCAGCTGTTCTTGTACAGCCAGCTATACTCCTTAAGGAGTGAGGAAGTACACTTCATGCCTTGACAATGGTTGCTTGAACTGTATTGAGCTAGATAAGCATTATACCCTCATCACCCTCTTTCCAGGAGGCCAACAACTCTCAGGGAGAATACAGGCTTCCTCCTCATTTGATGGCCACTGGCTACCTAAGTCCCACATCTGTCCTCTTCAAATGGGTAGCTTATCTCCCTCTTCTAAAAAGAGAAATGTCCTGTTCCTTCTCAAAGCAACAGGATATTGCCAGTAAAACAATATCTATCAGCATCATGTCATCAAATGTCTCAGAACCATTCCCAGTAGTGAAAAAACTACATATTTTCATCACGCATTTGCAGGAGCCATTGTTTCTCTCCCCTGACACTTGGTTACCCTCCCCAGCTGTATCTGTTTCAGAGATTGTCCAGAGGTGCAAAATCCACTGCAAATTGTGGTCTTGGGTGCCACCTCTCGAATAGAAGCTAAGTATTTTGGCAAAAATTAGTTATAGAAAATACCATGGACTAATGAATATACTATGATCAGAGTACCTATCAACACTCAATTCATCTGCCTGGATCTCAATGAGATTGTCCATCTCCTGTCCTGAGCAGATTTAAGACTGCCTATCTTGATAGACAGGAAAGTTGTGAAATGTGTTGTGTAATGTTGTCCCACAGGGAAGCATTCAGCAATCATGTCATGTTTCATTTTGTTTTCTTTCTTTCTCTTTTGTCCCTGGATCATCAATTACTCAATAAAAGTATTTTTCTTATGCCAAATCTTTTCTAAAGAGAGCATTGCATCAAACAGGGAATTTTCCTAGAATGCAGTTGAAATTTTGAACAGATTTTCAAAGGTTTGAAAAGATGGAAAAATGCAAAAGAAAGAGGGGAAAGAGCACGACTGGTAAAACCGTCTTATGCATTGGCTCATTTATACTTTCTAAACAAGTCTTCTGCCTGAAAGGTTACCATTAAACTCCAAACAACAACTCCAACAAAGTAATTTTTTTTTTCCCAAAAGATCCATTGAGTTTCATTCACAGTATGTGTGACAGTTTTGAAATTTCTGCTACAGTGGTTGGTCTAATTAAATGGCAGCTGTGTTTGTGGTTAGGTATGGATGCCTGGAAAGGCATCACTCCAGGAGAGGCAAATACAAATACTCAGATTGCTTTTTCTCTGTTTGATGGTGACACAGAATCTATGGGTCTGTATTAAGTACAGATTCAATCCAGCTTATGCTGCTGGCCATTGCTGCTTCCTAACAGTGCAGGACCTATCCTGTGTGCTGCTTTGATCTCAGAGCAAAAGCTGTTCTGTTTTTGGAATTTGTTTCTTGTCCCAAGGTCTACATCTGATGTCATCTATAGCCAAAGACAGCACACATGGCACAGGCATTCATAAAACACCTGGCACACGGCTTTTAACAGTCCCTTGAAGTCCAGTTTGGTCCATTTTATCTTTTCTTGTCTCAGTGGCCAAGATACTGAAAGCTGGCTCTGACTGATAAATCTGGAATATTGGTGCTGATCATAAAAACTAGTAAAAGTCAAAGCTGAATGATTGCTTTCCATCTATATGTTGTATCCATGATATTATTTTTAATTGTGATAGGTATAACAAGCAACCCTTAAACCATGGCTTCTCTCAGTGGCATAGACATAGGAAACTTTTAGTACAAGTTTAAATTGTCAGTGGCTGCTGCTATAACCTTCTGGTAACCTATAAAACCAAAAATTTTCAACAGTACTTTATTAATCCCCTCTGAGTTCCTGCCAGGGTGGCACAACAAAGTGCTAAAAATGTTTGGTATTTTCTCATTTGAAGTTTTATGTGCAGAGATGAAGGTAAGTGAAATGTCTATTTGTAGCTGACAGAAAGTGCAGAAGGAAAAATATAGGAAAAGTGAATGGGAGTTAGACCTGGAAGAATTGTATCTGCATTGCATGGAAGAGGATGATTCAATTGAGGAATAGCTTTCTGTTATATCACCAGGTGGCAACATTAGACTTAACTAAGAGGGCAGATCAGTATGTAGACTGGTGCAATTGGATTCCAGAGCACAACTATAATAGTATTTATATCTTCCTTATGTCATGAAATAAGAGAATGTCTAATGACTTTTCAAACTGCGCTATTTCTGGACCGCATTTTCAAAGTAGATTCCAATTTAGAATCCATATTTCTTAAGAGAGAAACCTTCAGAATCTAAATTTGATGAAGTCATACAACTAAGAAGTCAGCAAGATTCTCTTTGCCGTTACTTCCTACAATGTCTTGAATAAGTTGCAACATTAGGTGTATACAGGAGCGTGAGCTTTCAATGAAAGGAGAAAATTAAGTTAATTCTTTTTTCTTAACTTTTTTAAAAACTTGTTAAAAAGTTTCATTTTTTAAAAAAGGGAATACTTATACTACTGCACTATTTTCTATTTATTGACACATTTCATCCAGAAGTTTCAATAAATTTTACATATTCAAAACTTTGGAAATGCATATGCAGACAACCAACTGGACTGATTGACAGGGTGTTAAAACAGACAACAGAGATGGTTTTAAGAATGTTTTATTAAATAGATCCTCACTAATAGAGACAATTTTTACTCTCTTAATTGTTCTTGTGAAGCTTTGAAATGCATGAGTTTAAATAAATCTTATTCTTTGCAAGTAATGTAATTTTAATGAAGCTAAATATAAAAGAAGTTATGTAAAACAAATACAAATTCTTTTAGAACAACTATGAAAGGAAGGTCTTATTTAATGATGTAAAAAAAAAATAAAATTTGGAATTCAACTTGCAATTACATTTCCTTTTCCTGTTTGTTTTTTACTTTTCTTCTGTCTTTGTCTCTCTTGTCTGTAGATGGATTTTTATAAAGCTTTTAACTGACTGACAAAGTCAATAAGTTACTCTTTATATAAACCAAAATTCTCCATTCTCCAGCTCAGGGATTTCAAAATAAGTAAGAGTGCATATTTTGAACTGTGACTCATAATTTTGTATAAATGCTGGTTGATTTGTATAAATGCTGATAGAATATTTAACTTTCCCTACAACCTGTCTTATTTTTCTCAGTAGATCAATAAACCTGTCCTAAAAATACTACTTGCTTTGGCATCATATCTTGTGGAATGCATGCAGAAATAATACCTATGAAGGGTGGAAAGGAAGCAGAAAAAGAAGAGGTACTCCAGTCTACTTTATAGCTTAATAGCTTGTATGCTTGTCTAAGTTATCTTATGTCAAAGAAAGAGTTAATCAATTGATTTCAAATATCCTGCATCCAAAGGCTTCTTCCTTTCTTCATGAGCTTCTTATCTCTCTCATTTTAGTGGTGAGAGCAGGAACACTATGCATATGCAGTTCCGCTGTAATTCAGTTCTGTACCTGGGAAGATCATGGAACAGATCCTCCTAGAAACTATGCCAAGGCACATGGAGGACAGGTAGGTGATTTGGGACAATCAGCACAGCTTCACCAAGGGAAAGTCCCCTCTACTCTGCTCTGATGAGACTCCACCTGGAGTCCTGCATCAAGCTCTGGAGTCCTCAGCACAGGGAGGACATGGACCTGTTGGAGTGTGTCCAGAAAAAGATGATCAGAGGGATGGAGCCCATGTCCTATGAGGAATGTCTGATTAAGTTGGGATTGTTCAGTCTGGACAAAAGAAGACCCCGGGGAGACTTTATTTTGGCCTTTGAGTACTTAAAAAGGTCCTATAAAAGAGATTGAGACAGGCATTTTAGCAAGGCCTATTGCCATAGGACAGGGATAAATGGTTTTAAACTGAAGGAGGTTTGGTTTAGGTTGGATATAAAAAAGAAGCTTTTTACAATGAGGATGGTAAAACATTGGCACAGACTGCCCAGAGAGTGGTGGGTACTCTATCCCTGGAAACATTCAGGGTCAGGCTGAACAGGGCTCTGAGCAACTCCGATCTAGTTGAAGATGTCCCTGCTCATCGTAAGGGGTTTGGGCTACATGACCTTTCAAGTCAAACTATTCTATGATTCAATTTATTGAATTGTAGAAATACAGTTTCTTGATTTTTGTCATATATGGGTGTGGTGATTTTTCCACAATCACTTCTTTATGCAGAAGAATATAAATATATTTTAGTATGCAAGAATAACTCCTTTAAATCTTTGTATTTTACAGATCCAAGAGTTAAAGAGTCTGAGGCAACTCCAAATTCAAGTGGGAGATTTCAGCAAGTAGAGATTGCTAGATGTGCAAGACTGTAACCACTTACATCCCAAAACTGTGACCTCAGAACCTGGTCATAGCAACTACTTATGTGAATATTTACACTGCTTAAAGTCTGCCACTTATTCCTTTGTACCACACTGGTTGATTGCCTGAGATCACATTAAACGCAGCTAAGCATAACATGTAAATTAAAAATGACCCTGAAACATTCCTTTCAAGTACTCCTTCCTTCTCTGCTTCATTTTAATGAAGCCATATGGATCAGGGGCCTTTATAAGTCCTGTGTTTGTCTACTCCTGCTGTAAATATTTTATTTCTCCCAGGACAATAAAAGGACTATCCCCTTATATTAACTGCAAAATTCCCTTTTTTGACCATAAATACCCAGCTCAGAGAATTGTGCTGAGGTAATTTTCATCACAGTGGCTAGTATGGGGCTGTGTTTTGGATTTGTGCTGAACACAGTTTTGATAATACAGAGATGTTTTTGTTATTGCTGAGCAGCACTTACACAGAACCAAGGCCTTTTCTGCTTTTCACATTGCCTTGCTGGCAAAGAGGCTGGGAGTGCATGGGACGATGGGAGGAGACACAGCCAGGACAGGTGATCCAAAGTGACCACAGGGATATTCTGTACTGTATGATATCATGCTCAGTATATAAAGTGGGGCAAAGAAGGAGGAAGGGTGGGAAATTTGGAGTGATGGTGTTTGTCTTTGCAAGTAACTGCTACACATGATGGGGCCCTGCTCTCCTGGAGATGGCTGAACATCTGCCTTCCCATGTGCAGCTTTTGCTTTCCCTATTAACAGACTTTATCTGAACCCACGAGTTTTCTGGCTTTTACCTTCCGATTTTCTCCCTAATTCCACTGGTGGGGGAGTAAATTAGCAGCTGAGAGATGATTGACTGCTGGCAGGGGTTAAAACATGACAAGAATAAAGACAGCAACAAAAATCTAAATGACACTTTTATTTTTTTTTTTGTTTTTTTTTTCTTTTTGCGATAGTATGGAGCAAAACCACAATGTGGAATTTTATATCAAGTAATAAATGCATGCAACTCACTTATATCTGCAGAAACGTTATGCTGTATTGTATGAATACATGGAAAACAAAACATTAGCTCAAAACACAAGAAAATGGATTAAGGAATTGCCATCTTTCAACTATTTGCCTAAATTTGAATGCTCATTAACTATGTAATAGAATGGAAGAACTTAATTACCTAGTTTATAAAAACAACACCACTGACAATTTAATTGCAATGACAGTTCTTCTAGAAAATTTTTGGTTAACTTGCAGTGACAAATACGTGATAAAATGAAGTTAATATACTGGCAAAAAGACAATATAAAATGTTGAAATGTAGCAGTACAGAAGCAATCAGTTTTATCTGTCTAGGAGATAGATGAGAACTAACAGCACTGTCAAGAAGGGAGTTAAAAGATGGTTTTTCACCAGAAACATAGATACTGTTAAAATTATGCATTTTGTATGGATCACAAACCTTACACTTTGCTGCTAAGTGAAAATTCATTAAACTGACATTACTACTGTGGATTAGAAACAGTTGTACTAAAGGAAATAGCATAAGTATGGAAGTGATAGAAATAACTGTTTGAAACAAATCATAGTCAAATATAAGCATGTTAAATTATAAGACCAAAAAAAAAAAAAAGGTAGAATGAGAGTCAGATATGGAACTACAGTACAAAATTGCCTACAACAGAAAGTATTGCAGTAGTGGGATACAGCTGAAGACAAGATTAAGAAAATATGAAAGTCAAAGAGCAAGCTTAGTCAAACTCTTTCTGAACATAGGTATATGTTGAAAGACACTGGAGAAACAATTGCACTAAGTTAAATAGCTATGGCAATGAATTTTTTTTTTCTCAAATGTTCTGTATGATAGTTTTGAGGTTTTGTTTTACAGAAAAATAATTTTTTTTTCAGACAATTCATGGCTTTAAGACATTGCTATATACTTCTCAACCATCTCTTTGAGACAGAAAAGTCCTACCAGTTTTGCTTATATTTCAATCATCCCAATGCTCTTTTTCACACTTATTCCAGTTTTGTTCTTCTAAAATATTTTCAATACAACTGCACATAATATTCAGTATAGATGCTATGGAGTTATATAATAGCACTGCATAGTTTACCTTCAAGTTCTAACGAATCTCAATGTTTTATTTACAGTTTTTATTTACCTTTATTTACCTGTTTTGACTTATGCAAAAAACTACCTACAATAATTTTAAGGGTTTTTTTCCAAATAACTATATAGATTTCTGTAAGGATGTTTCATTAGATATGAAGGTAAGCTCAAGAAGAAATGTTCTATTTAATAACACCTACATTTCCTGAAGAGTCTTTTAACACAGCCCTTTGCAAACAAGGGGTTTGACTGGCAGCCTGTGCAGATGTCTGGCTATAAACTCTCCAGAAACTGGGGGGAACACTGTTAGGCAGATATCTGCCATGGTGCAGAAGAAGACAGGTGCATGCCAAGCTACTCTGTAGACCTGGTCTGACTGTTTCTTGTCTTCCAGAATGCTCTTTGGTGTTCCTTCCCCTTGATGAACTCTAGTTCCTGCTCTTAGCTGAATATAGACACACATTTCCCTCCAAGTATGTCCTTGCTGATTGTCATCTGCTGCACCATTAAATGTTATTAAAAAAAAAAAAAAGGTAACGAGCTATTTCTTTCCCACCATAGCCATTGGTTCTGATTGGATGCTGTCTGACACATCATCATTTGTTTTGCAATGCTATGTATTTTAGACGGAAAACAAATCATGCTATATATTTTAATACATTGGCTGTCATTTATATTATAAAATTAATATCTATATTGTTGATCATTGCTCCAGAAACCTGTCCCTTTTCTATCTTATTTGCTTTTTTTAAAGTAACTTCAATTTTGGCTGAATTCTTCAGAGATATTTTGAGGGCAATATTTTTTAAATCTGTTTTGGAGTCATTATGCTTCAGCCTTTCTCTGTTTAGCAGGAATCTATTTTATTAGCTGATCCAGACAAGTTACCTTTTTTTGATCTTTGCTGAGCTACATTCAGCATCTATTACACTGGGTACTTCTACAAAACATGAGCAATAGTTCTGTGATGGTGGTCCAGCACAGGCCCTTATGGCAAACTGCTCTAAACCAATACAGACCATTTAAAGAATCCCACGCTTGGATAATGATAACAAGCACAGGTCAGCTGATCAGCAGTCTTTTAATTTCTAGTAATGTATGCATGTGCTTCAACTGTGCAAGTCTCCGGCCTTTATCCACCTGCAGGGCCAGGAGGATCCCATTCTCCTGGATCTATATACTAAACAAACATACGACCTAACTTGGATAAAGCCCCTTCTTTCTTGTGGTTCGTTGCTGAATCTAGTTTTTATTTTCTTCCAAATATTTAAAAATTCTGATCATATGGCACCTGCTTATCCTCCTATTTACTGGTTTCACAATATATTACTGCAAAAGTACATTTACATTTCTCTTAGTAGCAATTGTTAGTCAAAACTAATTATTTTCCTAAATAGATATAGCTCACTTACTACTTATAATGTTTTACATGCACATAGTTTAGAGAGCTTTAGGTTATTAAGTCACTATTCTTTAACAAGAGTATTTCCTTTTCCTGTTTATTATATGGCACCTGTAACTGCCTACAGAAAATACTGTAAATCTATAAGTTTAGAAAGGAGTAGAAATATGCATAATTATTAAAGAATAAACAAAATCTTTGCCCAGAAGAAGTTAGATCCTAATTTGTATCAAACAAAAGATATGCAATACAGAATATTCATATTTATGCATAGATCTTAGCTCCTTTATTTCTTAGTTAGTATAAAAAACCTCATTTGAATTATTTCACTTTTTATTGTGCTAATTTTAGTAATGTAGTTGAGTTACTCCTCCTTTGTACTGATATATGTGGAAAAATGATCAATCATAAGAATTTTAACAGTTGAATTTTGGTCATTAAGATGCAGGAGACAAAATAAACAGAAGATGTTATTTGAAATATGAAAAATGTAAGCAGGATGCCTATGTGACTGGTAAATAAATGCTACTTAATATTGTTTCAGCTCAAAAATAATTAAATATATATATTTTATCTTGATCTTATTATTAATAAAAATCAGTCAGTGTGCTAGAAACAGGAATCAATGATAAATAAAGAACTAATTATACTAAAAATAAAAAGATGTCTGCAAATATTTTAGTACTTTTATACTGTTATTAAAAATTTATTACTTTGGCGTGAAAAATATCAGAGTCAGAGTGGATTATGAACAAAGCTCATCAAGGTTATAGAGAAAAAAAAATAAGGGAAAGTAATAGTATCCATTAGAAAAAATTCTCTTCATGACCATTTAAAGGACAGCAAAGAAGAAAAGAACAAGAGGATACTCAGAAATACAGCAGACCTTTACTACAGACAGAAGCTAAAATGCTATGTATGAATATTTCAGGACTGAAACACACATTCAACAGATATTTTTCCACTTTTAGCTATATGAAGATGATTAATAGTTTTCCTGTCCTCTATTAACTGAGGCAAGTTCAAATAACTACCAAGGACACACAGGCTCATCAAACCTGTGCAACTTGTATTGGTTATTGATACACAGCAGAGTCCATCCAAACCTGTTGTATTTACCATTTGTTTCATGCAATCCTTCCAGATCGTGCAAAGTGATTGCCTCAAGCTGATCTTGGGAGCACCCTGAAGAAGACAACCTATCATAGTCAAAATCTCAGAATAAATGTAATCTCCTGTTTGCAGAGTCTGAACAGACTGAGAACTCACAGGACTGGCTAGAAATAAAATTGAAGAAAAATAATTGAAAAAAAATGCAATGTGGTGAAGTATAGTAACATAGTTCACAATAATCACCACAGATTTTCTAAGGAATTAATATATTCAACAGTTCTGATTTCATGCTGTGCTGGGGTTACAAGTTTAAGTCATGAATATACTTGTACTAAAATTTTGGAACTCGATTTAGTGCAGCATTTTATTAAAAAAGTTATGCTACACTAGGACTAGCACATGTAGCTGAAAAAAATACAGGCTGTCTGAGGTGAAAAATAAGGACAGAAAGTCATACTACATAGTCAATATGATGCAGTTACCTAGGTCAGATAAACTGTATTATAACGTAACTGAAGCATGATCACATAACTAAAAGATAAAAACCAGTTAATCCATTTCTTATGGATGTCTCTATCGAGGGAGGAAGTCACCTTGAATAGATTTTGTGCTATATTTGGCAAGAAAGCTATAATTCCCAGACAATACAGTAACTAAAAGGTGCTAATACAAACCATGTGTAAATCAGGGAGGTTCTGAGTGTCACTGATTTAATTCTGTATAAAGAATTTTGTGAAAGGCAGACTGAAATGTTTAATTCTGACTCTCAGATTTTTAAAAGATGATGAAAACTTTCAGATGGTAAAAGAAGAAATTAAAAAATTATTCAAATTTTAGAGAAAATTTCTTGCAATGAAATGCTGCAAAAGAACTGAGTTATTAGTTATCAGACAGTGAATTTACATTAATGTAAAAAAAGTGTTGAAGATATTTCCCCATAGCTGGAAAATAAAACCATAGAAATTCACACTGAAAAATAATCGTATTTCACTCTAAGGATTAAAAATGCTATTACCAATTGCAACACTACATCTTTCTTCTTTTGTCCTCTAAATACAATATGTTTTTTAATACAACAAATTATGTTTTAAACAAAGGCAATTTCTTTTTCAATTCTTCTTTTATATAGTATGAATCTTTGCTAAGTTTCACTTAAGTTTTCACACAGCACAGAATTCCTAGAACTAGATCTTCTTGGGAGTAAAATTTCTATAGAAAAGATAATATGCAACATAGGTCATGACCTATTATGTCTCTGCAAGCTGGTATCTATTTTTAGTTGCAGTCTCTAGTGGAGCTGAAGTGCTTAACACTGCAAAGAAACAAGTCTGTGGAGATCAGAGGCTAGTTTCATCAAGCCTAAGGAGCTAAAGAGCATTTTTAAAGAAAAAACAACAGAGTAGCACTAGATATCCAGGAATTAATTGTGCAAATGAAGAAAAGCCTGAGAAATTGGGACTAATTTGCTCGCAGTTAGAGATTGAAGTAAGAGATGTAGTGGAAAATTGTTAAAGCTCTGTCGAGTAGCTGTAAAGCACAAAATATAAAATTACACCAATTGACTTTTATGTGACAGTCTTAATACTAAAAACATGAATTTAGAAATATCCTATATCTGCCTTATCAGTTTCAGAAGAAAAATCCAAAATAATGAAAAAGGTCAAATACAGATTAAAATATGTTAGTCTTATCTAATTGTTAATAATTTTTCAATTTGAATTGCTTTTAATTTTTTTTGAAGCAGATCATTTGACATTCACAATCTGATTACGATTAAAGGGTTGCACTAGTTTTAGCTTATTTAGCTGACAGAACAGAAGAGAAATAAGCAAAACAGGATTCTTAAAATGTCATCTTCCCTTTATAACACCTAATATAGTTGTTGAGAGCCTGTAGATGAAATGGGTTTTAATTTATAATGGGGGGAGGCTTTGAGCAGGATCATGGCTTTCCTGTCCTTATCATATCATTTTACTGCATAATCCAGTAAAAAAGCAGGAAGAATAATACTTCTCTGTAGATCAGATTTCCAGAGTTTGACAAACTGGCTATTTTTTATGGACTGTCATGAATAACTTGGATACAATAAGGAAATTATTAAAGTCTTTAAAAGAACATGAAAACAGAATAAAAATTAAGGATGAAAGAGGTATAAGAACCTTCTTTTGGAATTTTGTTTTCATTTCTTAACCCGTCAGATAAGGTAGACAGCATCTTCAGTGGGTTGCATGACAGTTTTCAAAAATTAATTATTTTTAACATCAGAAAGTCATTGAACAACCCTGAAAAATTACATAGCAAAACAAAAAACAAACAAACAAACAAACAAACAAAAACCGAAAAACCCCATGCATTTCAGAGAAACGAGTTTAGCCAAAGCTTGGACAGACTTTCTGGATTTCCTTGTTTCAAAATAAAGAACCAAGAAATTTATGAGGATTAAGTTCAGTAAAATAGATTCCTGATTCTATTTGCAGTTTATTAATATTAATAAATTATAATGACCTACTGTTATCCCATATAAAAATATCTACTTTTTGTCACCAAAACAAGAGAGAAGAAAAAAATCTAGTAATGATGAAGGAAGTGAGAGTCTGGTCATGGTCAACTAATGGACAAAGAACTAGATAAATCCATATATATTTGTCTATTCTTCATTTAAAAAGAAAAAAAAGGTTATACTAAAGATGAGAAAAGGGAGGTTTGGAGTAAGATGATCTTTAAGGTCCCTTTCAACCAAAACCATTCTATGATTCTATGACTCTTGTAATTTTTTCACACACAGCTCAATGGAAAGCTCTATGTCACCTGTCATCTCAAAGTGCAGTTTTTGGTACTGTTTCAAATAGTTGACATGTCAAATTTGTTTTAGGTGGATATGTAAAAACACTTAACTCTTTTAGTATGATGATATCACATGTGCCAACCCAAAAAGTATTGAAAAAAGGAAATTTTTTTAAAAAAATCTAAACATTAAAAATGGCAATAAAATACTATATATTTTAAATAATCCATACACATATGCTAATAAATATTCTAAAATATAAGAGTAATTTTACTATTTTCTCTCTAAAAATGTCAATGGCACGAATCATGTTACCATAAATATAGTTTAGTCTGTCTCTTTATCTTCAAATTTCATTTTTACTACATTTATTTACATACTTATCTTAATTGCAAGCATCCAATCAAAATCCCTCCTACAGGATTCTGATAATATAGCTCCTTACAATCCTTGAAAGAAATTCAACAAGTAGAAAAAAATCATACTATAAATCTATGATATATCATTTTGCACCTTCTTAAATATGAGAATTGATTAGTTAGTTAGTTTGTAAGGTACTTGAAAGAATCTAAAAGAACTTTATTTTTTCATTGTTGGAATGACCATGATGTGTTAAATTCACTTAAAAGAGGGCAAAAAACAGGTCAAATCTCTTAGAGCTTTGATAAAGCAATTAATTCTATGAAAAAGAAGAAAACAGCAACCTTCACTTCATTAGACTCCACCAAGAGGGTCAATCACTGAGAGATAATATAGAAAATGAAAAATAAGAGGAGGATTTATTTTAATGAAGATATTTTTCTAGGTTAAAGAAGTTAATATAACATGCAAAGCTACACAGTTCTTTTATTTTTTCTTGAAGTAAGTGGATTAAAATGAAATTTCAGGACCTAACAGCAAAATAGCTTTAATTTTATAAAATACCATAGACCACTAAATACTTTTTCTAAGGACAAAGCATTAGACTCAGAAAAGAGAGCATTTGGAAACTGAGCTCCTATCTGCCCTTACAAACCACATTCATTTCCCTGTGTTCAGAGTAATAAAACATGATTACCTCCATTCTAAATTTGTCAGAATCTCTTTACTCTATTTCTCAGTTGCTATGAAGTCCATCCACACAAAGCAGATGACTGACTTTTCCCCTTCTAAGAAAAAGAGTGTGCATAAAACGTCCAGTTAATGAGCATTTGAACTGACAAATAAAATCTCCATTTAATTATGTGATCTGGGAAAGAGGATTGCATCCATGGTACTTCTCAGAAACCAGGAATTTTATTTCACAACAACCACATTTTCTGACTAGATCGTGTTGGCATGAAGCAACCCCGTAGTAGTAGTCAGGACACTCTTTGTGGTTCTGGGACGATGTGATTCCAGTAATCTGGAATCTCAGTAATCTAACTAGCTTACTGAGGTTTCCTATAGCTTGAGAACATGCTTTAACCACCAGAATGCTGACTATTAGAAGATTGCTAATACTATCAGGAAAATTACTTTCCTCGACGAAAAAGGTTTCCTCAAAAAAAACATAAAACCTCAACTTCTCCCCCCCGCTACCCCACCCTAACCCCCCAAAGAAAACCCCCACAAAACCAAAACCAACCAACCAGCCAACCAACAAAAGAGGAAGCTTCACATCTACAGAAATTGTAGAGATCTAAATGAAGCATTGGGTATTGTAAGAAATAATATGAATTATGTCAGAATGATGAATTGTGATGTTCAATTCATTCCAGCTTCATGAAATGACCATCAGCTTTGAAACACAGAAATTATTTTTGTTCTTCAGTTCTAAAAGTTGGTTTATTTCATTCATTCATAATGCTAAGGTGAAATGGAGGATGGAGACTTTCACTTCATATGAAGTTGACTAATTTCTCTAACCATGTTTTAAGCACACCATTCCACTGAAATTGTTTGAACTGCCTCTGGGCTCTGTTCTTCCTTGGTATCTCCAAGAAATTTGTCACATATACACATAGACCTCAGATGGATTGTATGCTGAGGAGAAAGGAGAACAACAGGAGCAATCCACAAAATTCTTTGTTCTTCAACAATAATGAAGTTTGCAAACTGTTTTTCATCTGTACATCCAAATACATCATGTTTTTCAAAGAAGATCTTCAGGGTATGTTTTTCCTTAGTGTGGGATTTTTATGGTGGTGGAAGCAAAGAGGAGGAAAAAGAAAAAAATAATAGCTTGTGAAAAATAAGACAACTCAGAATATTCATGTAACACATGTACTACTGGAGCATGAATTTAAGCATTAAATAAGAAAAAAAAATTATCTGAACTAGTAGACAGAATTTTGCAGAAGAGAGATATAGGTACCTTTGCAGATACATTTGTGAATGTATCTGTATTTGTTTTTGAAGAAGAGAGTGCAGAGGAACATCTGCATAGGTTCCTCTTTGACCAGAATTTCTATTCAGCAGTTTTTTCCTGAGGAAAATGTTGTGAAAATAGTTACATTTGCATGAAAAACCCAGAAAACGTTTGGTAAAAATACATTAACACAATATCTCACAGAAGCACTGCAGTGTATTATGTACATTAAAGCTCTGATGCTATAGGGCTGTTGAAATGATAAGGTTCACATGCTTGGACAAGAATCTCTACAGGGGTGATGCACAAGATTAATTATAAATGAAACTGTAGTATACATAATTATAAATATATTTTTTATTTCATTGTGGCTAAAGTGATTAAGTTTTATTAAGTTTATTAAGTGGCTAATGTTCCTAATATAGGAAAATAATATCAGAAATCAAACAGAGTGTTTCCTTCCACGTAAACAACCACTGAAAGCTTCACAGGAAAGCTTTTATTAAAATTGTTTCAGGATGTGTATTACCCGCGAATTAATTTTTAACTTCACATCAGTCCAATGCATGATCCAAGCCGTGCCATGGAAGGTGATTATATAAGAAATGGAATTCCATGCAAAAATTCCACAAAGACCAACTTTCTCAAAAAGGAAATAATGTCGCAGTCAAGGAATGTTAATTTCACAAATAAAATACAGCAAAAGAATGGATTAAAACATAAAAAGAGATTGGTTTAAGCTGGAGCTTTATTTAAAAAATAGCCAATCTTCCCTTGTGTTATCTTGTGTTCAGATAGTTTCTTCTTCTGCATGGCCATTACTTGCCTTTCACTTAGACAAACCCTTTTTAGGAGGAAGATTGGGGCAGATTTTCTGCTTAAAAATCTAACTCCCAATACTATTGTTTGACCTGCCAACTAGATTTTACATTATATAGTGACATAAATCAAAGTGTCAAAGCAGTGTTTTCTGTAAACAAAGATTTCCACCTACTAGAAGCCCTGTAGTCTTGGAGAAAATTGATTGGACAATACTCACAGTAAAAAGAGAAAATAAATAACTTTCAACTTCATTCATCAAGGACAAAAAAGACAATTTAGTTGCATCACCTCTGTGTAGCCAGAGAAGACAAATCCTTTGCACTCATGTCACTCACAATTTCCTATGAACAAAAACGGCAAAAGAACTAAGTACCTTCATTTGAAGCAAGAAAGGCCATCACTTTAGTCCTTTCATATGAAGAGGAACTGTGAGCTCTGTTCTAAAGAAGAAGTTCTTTTAATTTCAAGCACTACACAATGTTTCCTCATGTTCAGAGTTATTTCCCTTTGAGGATGCCTTGGCTTTTATCTGTTCGCACAAGAACACTCCCTGCATGAGCAGTGTTTCTTGAATGTAATAATTTTCACTTCCCTTCTCAGAAGTGTTAATCTTGCTGGTGTGTTCATACACTGTTAGGTGATCACATTTGTATTATGTGATGCATCATGCAAGTGTGCAGTATTAAAGTGGCTTTATTACAGCCACAAATAGTCATTGGAGCTCACCGATCATTTCTCTCAGTTCTTTCTAGTTCAAATTACACTACATAAAACTGAAATATGTTTATGAGCATCTCAATAGAAGATGGTTAAATTTTGTGTTGTGAGTAAATTGGGAAATACCCTTTAAAAGGTTGAAATATATAAAATGTACATTTTTATAATACCAAAGGAAGATGTCATAATGACTCCTTCTGGGAGGTAAAATAGCTAAACTTTGAATCTAGACGATTTTGTTGTTGTATAACAGACAGATTTATGCACCCTTTATGGGTTCAAACTTGAATTAAAATTTCAAACTATTATATTAATTTATTATTTAGCTGATAATACAAGCTATCAGCTATGCTCAGTAGACAGTCCTTTTTCATACAACAAGAATTAAAATATACAGTAGGCAATATGCCATGCAAACTGCATTTGCAAGAGTGCTTCCTTTATTACTCCTGGTCTAATAATTTCAAAGAAGAATGGAGCAATTAAATTGTCCTCATCAGCTGACCTGCAAATATCCAAGTACCGTAGGAGAAGAGGCATCTTTGAAAAGTAATGCATTATTTAATACTTTCCTTTTCACTCTATTCCTGTGTAAGATTTTAATGAATCTATAAAAAAAATTGAAAGAATATGTACAAAACTAAAAAGCTCTTCAGGCTTTGTGAAGATGTTGCTGTTTCCACGTCTTACAGAGCAATACTTCTTGGTTCAGAGACATTACTTTAGCATTTCTCAAAATTCCTGGAATTTTTAAATTTCGAAAGACAAATCTATGATGACATCCAAGGAATGCATTACTTACAGGTATGGAAGGCCAATTTTCCTCAAGACAGGAGGAAGTCACACACCAGGAATTTCTTCTATATCCTGACTTTTCCACTGTATTATCATTCTATAAGAATTAATTAATTATTACCCTTTTCATTAGCAAAACCTGGTGTAGACCTAGAAATAAATTTATAAAGAAATGTCACCTTTATGAGAAACTAAACAGAAAAGTAAGATACAATATTAACATCTTTGCATGGAAACAAAATTATCAGAATTTTATTTAATCAGTTCTTCTCCTGTAACTACTCTATCAATCATTTTCTCCCCACTAAAACTAAGCAGAGCTATTTCCCTCATATGAGGAAAAATTCCTCTGTCAACTGCTGTGACATTAGATTGACAAAGTCCAAGTGGGCTCAGTACAGTAACACTGCTAGATGAAGACAATTTTATTAATTACGTTACGAAAACAGAAAGTAAAAAACCTGCTTATGAACCACTGACTACACATGGGATGTCAACACTTGCAACTCAGCAACTTTTGCTGAATAACGTACAGAAAACAGAGTTAAGTCTGACTAACTATTTAATGGCTGAGCTACTTGAGCTATGCTTTGCTTGGGAGAGATCTGCATCCATCATTATTCTCTTCGCATCTGTTGCAGTTCTCAACAGTGAGACCCCACGACCCAGCAGGCTGCCTCCTTCAGAAGCCTGGAAAATTAGCCTTTGTTTCAGAACTTGCCCTCTAAATTTACAGTGAGCAGACTTTATCCTACGACTAAGTACATTGATTTAAAATGGTGGGTTTATGGTACTGGAGAATACAAAAGAGCTGAGAGAACTCTGTAATATTTGAGATTTAACTCTTGAGTTAGTCAGGATGTGACATATTAGAAGTCAGCTCCAGTTTCTAACAGAAATTCCTGAGAGAGTTGCTTAACTGCCAATGATTTGGAATGTTTTTCCCCTCTGTTGGTATCTTTGCGTTGGAATTCTGTCAACAAAATATATCCTCTGAGCCAGTTCATCCACAGAAGTTTTTACTCAGCCAGGTTGACAAAGTAAGTAACAGTTGCTTGTAGCGTCATTTGTCACCATTTTAAACTCCTTTTCTCTTTTTGACTCAGCTATAGTTCCAAAATAGAGGACTACAACTTCCTGCTAGAAAAAAAGATTTAAAATGTAATGAACTTCATTCAGATCACAAAAGGAGTAAAATGAACCTTTTCACTAATGGCAGCAGGGAGGATTCTCTTCTCTTGTTTGTTAGGCTAAACTAACCTGCTCTGCCTCTCAACTCCCACTGACTGTGATTCACTCTGGATTGGCTTTGGTGTAAAAGAAAATAGAATTTGACCTAGAGACATTAACATGCCAGATGTCAGGAATGATTGAAGATCTGCAACTGAGACCCAAATATTAGAAAATATGTATTGAATTTCTGTATGCTTGATCCTTCTACTTAATCCCAGAAATAACTATGGTGACCATTGCAGGAAAATATCCACAAAGGTTTAATGCAATAAAACCCACATGTCAGAAAGCAATTACTGATTTAACTCCTCTCAAGCTTTTGCAGTTCTCCATAATTAAAGAAGTTCTTTATATATATATATTTATAAGGTAGAGTATTGTGTCTACGATAGTATAAAACTGAATTTGGAATTGTCTATGTAAACCAAATGTATTGGGTTTGCGTGGTGAGCTTTTGGCAGTGGAGGGGCTACAGAGGCGGTTTCTGTGAAAAGCTGTCAGAAACTTTCCCTGCGCTCGACAGAGCCAATGCCAGCTGGCTCCAAAATGGACCCACTGCTGACTAGCACTGAGACCATCAGCAATGGTGGCAGCATCTCTGGGATAATGTATTTCAGGAAAAAAACCCTGAGCAACTGCAGCCGAAGAGGGGAGAGAGAATATCTGAGAGAAACAGCTCTGCAGACACCAAGGTCAGTGAAGAAGGAGGAGAGGAGATGCTTCAGGCACTGGAGCAGAGATTTCCCTGTAGCCCCTGGTGATGACCATGGTGAAGCAGGATGTGCCCCTGCAGCCGCTGGAGGTCTATGATGGAACAGAGATCCACCTACAGTCCATGGAGGACCCCACACTGGAGCAAGGGGATGCCTGAAGGAGGCTGTGACCCCATAGGAAGCCCACACCAGAGAAGGCTTCTGGCAGGACCTGTGACCCCATGGAGGGAGGAACCCATGCTGGAACAGATTTGCTGGCAGGACATGTGACCCTGCAGGGGACTCATGCTGGAGAAGCCTGTTCCTGAAGGACTGCACGCTGTGGAAAGGCACCCATACTGGAGCAGTTTGTAGGGAACTGAAGCTTTTGGGAAGGACTCATTTTGGAGAAGTTTGTGAAGGACTGTCTCCTGTGGAAAGCACTCCACACTGGAGCAGGGGAAGAGTGTGAGGAGCAGCAGAGGCAATGTGTGATCACAACCTCTATTCCCTGTCTCCCTGAGCAGTTGTGGGGAAGAGGTAGAAAATTGCTAATAAAGTTAGGTCTGGGAAGATGGAGGGATGGGGGGAGGGTGTTTTAAGATTTGGTTTTATTTCCTATTATCCTAGTCTGAATTGATTGGTAATAAATTTAGTTAATTTCCCCAAAGTTGTTTGGCCCATGATGGTAATTGGTGAGTGATCTCTCCTTGTTCTTATCTGAACCCACGAGCCTGTCATTACATTTTTTCCCCCCTGTCCAGTTGAAGAGGGGAGTGACAGAACAGCTTTGGTGGGCACCTGGCATCCAGCCAGGGTCAACCCGCTACACCAAATATTGTATTTTATGATACAATACATCCCAGAGGCAAATCTGCAGCCTGCATGGTACTTACCATATTATTATATAGCATGCATTACCAGCTAAAGGGTTTTGGTACTGTTTAATCTCCAACACAATTATTTACCAATGTCTTCTGTTCCATTAATCCAAGCAATTTATATTCATTTCAGATTTCTCTATTGTCTCAGTCTGAGGAGACTGGAATGTTTGCTAAAGAGGATGAGTTATGAGATAGACCAAACTCCTCTCTCCCAGCAATTGTAAATTCAAAATTAAAGGGCTTTAATCGAAAAAGTGTGGAAAAAAAACCAGAAGAAATAACAACCCTTTATTAAAAGATATATGTATGTTGGTAAAAACAGTAACAGAACACAAAAAAACTGGACAGTAGTCCTAGAAGAAAAAAAAGGTCTGAATGAACACTTCTCTGTCCTTTAGCGCAGCCCTAATCGTGGCCTGCAGGGGGCGCTGTTGGATCGCTGGAGGTGCAGGGCCTGCAGTTCTCTGTCGTGGCCGGCAGGGGGCGCTGTTGGGCTCTGGCGGTCACCACGGGGGAGAGGGGTCGCGGGGGGGGGGTGGTCCCGGACCGCGGGAGGAGCCGAGAAGGAAATGGGGGACCCTTCCCTCAGTGGGAGGAAGGGGTAAGAAAAACAGTTCACCCCCCAACTGCAGTTCTCAGTTGATGGCACCCCAAAAAGCTCCTCCTTTTCTCCCAGTGAGCACAGAGACTCTCCGATGAAAGCACAGCAGGTCCGGGCTGGAGACAAAAAAACAACTCGCAGGCAAGTTGAAGCCAGCAGTCAAGGCTGAACAAGACGGGAAGCCGGACAAACAGGCTTCCAGGCCTTCTCTCCAAATGCCTGCACGCAGACCCCCCCCCCCATCTCCGTCAGAGAGAGCGAGCTCTGCCGTCTGCCCCTCTCCCCTCAGAACAGAGCCAGCCCCTCCTCTCTCCCCAGCCTCTCTGATGGTCTATCAGCGAGGAATGCAGTCTGGCAAGCTAATTCCTTCGTAAGGCTAATTACCTCCCTTCCCTCTTCCCTATTCGAAACTCTGTTTCTCTTACAGTGAAGCAGGGAAAGAAAAAATTCGTTTCTCAGATTTATAACCTATAACATCTATACAAAGCAGCAACGTCTGCCTCTCTAAAGGCTTTAAGCTTATGTGCGATAAAATGATATTATGTTTCACTCTGATTGAAAGTTGTGCTATCTAGAGAATTATGGAAGTACTGCAAGTGGCATCAATCACCAAACTAACTCCAAGGGGGAAGAGGAGGATTTGCCCTTTTTCTTACTATATGAAATACAAAATAAAAAAAGAATCTTTTGGTTCCTTCCCTCCTCCAGCTTTGTCTTTCACAAGCACTAATCCTCTCTTGGGTTTTCTCCAAAGGTTTTATGGACCACTATATGAAACATGCTGTCATACTGATCATTGCAAGATGACACTTTTAAAAATATAAATCCAGAGAGAGCGTGATAACCTTTATTGTCAAATAGAATGCAAAAAGGCAGCAAATGTACTCCAGTGAGTTTTTAAAGCTAAGTATGAGGGTGACAGAAAGACTGAAGAGCTAGTCAGCCTGGCTATGTCTGGTGGTTGGAAGGAGTAAAAGAAGTCTAACATGATTACTTTCGGAATTTAAAATATTGCAGATGGTGATATTGTGTCTAAAGGAAATTTTCAGTGGAGAACATTATTCAATAAGTAATGAACAAAGAAGAATAACTCGAACCAGTACAGAGTATTACTTGCCATCACCACCCTCAAAGAACCATCTATCAGAGAGGTGAAAACATCAGGCTCTTTAGAATTATTTTTGATATGGAAAGTAAAATAAAATTATGTTGGGGCAGAAGGAAGCCCAGAGAGCAAAGCAAACAAATGGATCATCCTCTCCCATAGAATATATTGGCCTGGAGCAAAAATCATATCATGCAAGAAAAAAAGAATCAGCCCATGATGTATGAATATCATAACAGTGTTTATGTGAACTGGAAAAATGCTAAAATAAAAGTAATAAAAAATATACACCAGTCTTTACAAAACTAATCAATTTACTTAATTTTCATTGAAGTTTTCTTTGTTTTCCTTCTTCTCTTTCTTAATTTAGACCCTCTAGCCAAGTAATATATAATATTTAATGAGATCTGCATTAATGCTAATTGTTTTCAAAGCAGTTGTGATCTTTAAACTGATTTCATTTCTATTGCCTGCTTTATTATTTTAATATGAGTTAATTCTCCTTTTGGGTGTTTCCCTTAAACTCTATAATCCTTAGCTAAATGAAGTAATGCCTTTTGAAGTTGAAAATCTAGCCCCAAGAGAATGGGGGAGCTAATTTTTATTCAGGAGTGGTAGGTGATTTTTGTGCCTGCTTTGTCACAATGGTGGAGGTATAAGGGAGTAATTCTTTCTCGGTTTGACACCTCAGTTTTAAATTCCAGGAAAAAAAAATGTACAGCACAAAAGATGATATAAAGCAGTTTCCATTCACTTACCAATCCTTTCATCTGAGCTAAAGCTTACCATGGGCGGACACAGCTGCCCAGGGAGCAGGTAGCTTCTTCCCTATCCAGTAGTTAACAGTGTTCTTAAGGAAAGGGGAAGAGCCACCCTACATTTCAATCCCAGATAAATCCACCTCAGGTCTTCCATACATTTATTTGTCTTTTCTCCAGTTCTCAAAAAACTGTTTTTCTCTTTAATGACCATATTTGGCTACTACTCCATAATGCATTTGCAAAGACAAACATCAGAGTGTGTGTATTCTAATAACAGGTACATATTTTTTTTGGAACATATAATTAACTGAGACAAGAGCCTGTCAAAGTAACAGGTGATCCTGCTCAAATTTTCTCCAGTCCCACAGCCTGAATCAAACCAATGAGCCTTGGTAGTGACTACAGAAATAAATGAAAAACCCGTGAGATAGAAATCTGTGCTCCCCTGAAACATCTCCCCATGCAGTCAATGGATTTATCGTGCATCAATCACTTTGTATTATTGAATGGACCTCAGATTCCTGAAACATCAAAAAGAATAACCTCTGAGAATGGGAATGTTTTTTCTCTATGGCAACTGTTTAGCTAAATGAAAAACTTCAAATATAATGGCTGTTGTAATAAAAACAATAATAAGAATAGTAACAAAAATAATTGTCTTTTTTGGCTTTGAAATTTAAGCAAGGATGAAATTGTAGAGAATTTCAGACTAAGAAAAGAACAAATCACACTTGATTCAAGTTTTGCTCATCTATGATCAAAAGCATATTTGGAAAACAAATTCCAGAACATTAAGTGTCTGAACTAAACTTGTGTTATAAACATTGTGCTTTAACCGGGGGGGGTGTGAGTGTGTGTCTTTTCTGGTTTGGTTATCAATATTCTGAATGCATGCAGAAAGCATCAGCTTTGCTCCTTTTTTCTGCTCTCATGGAATCTTTTCCAATTTTGTTCAAAAAGTAAAAAAGGGAGAAAAAGGGATATTTAAGGCACTCCTAAAAGCAAAAATAGACTTTGAATAACCATTCCCCAAATTATCTTCTTGTGTTTTGAAGTAGAACTAAGTTACACTTACAGTGAAGATTATATCTTTAAAAATAACCATTCAGGATTTTACAGTGTAACAGCTTTAACTAAAATCTACATGGATCAAGCTTTTGATATTTTCTCCCAACTGCATAAACCAAGTTAGTTGTGTCCCACTTTAAGGAAAGCATTTGAAATTAAGCTTAATTCTGTTTCTCAGCTTTTCTGTTCTTTATGAGGCTCAATGAGAAAGAACAGAGGAGATAATATCTCATAATCTGTAAAGCTGCAGGAGCAGATAGCTTTCCTTAGCATCACTGATTTAACACTGTATTTAAAAATTAGCGTTTCTGCTCCCTAGCAATACATCGCCACCCAGTTCAGTTCTGTTCATCAAGAATGTTAGACATCAAGCAAGTAACACACAAAAGCACACCTTTTTCAGTTTAGAAACTGCTGCAACATCAGCCATCAATCTAAAAATAAATAAAAATGAAAGGTTAGCAGTCTTTCCCTCCCAAAGCAGGAGATTCCAAGTGCATAACACAAACATTGGGACTTACTACATTTGGATGTACTAGTGAAAACATATGAAACCTAGTTCTTTAAAGCAGAACAGAATGAAAACTGCCTGCTCAGTCATCCCCTGTTTGTTTCCATTCTTCCAAAACGACATTTTTGTTGTGTGAAACTACAGTATTCTCTTCCTCTTCCTTTTCCTTAACATAATGGAGAAGTCCTGCAAGAACTGTGTTCCTGATACAAACCAACCACATGAAGAATGCCTGCAAGCAACACAATGGATCTTGTCTATGCATGAAATGAGTGAAGGCAAAGCAGAAAAGCATCCAATATGCTGTAATACATTGAAGCAAAAGGGAAGATTTGAAAGCCCTATTAGACAACATGGAAGCCAACCTAAATGTCTATTCAGGGATGATGTGTGTGAAACAGAATAATAGTTGATATCACTTCAAATCTCCCAGCTCAGCTAAGAAGTAGTCTGAGAACACAGTGACTGAAAAATTTGCAACAACAAACTTTTTGCAGACTGAGTACACAATAGATGGTTTAAGTGACAAGAGGATTTAAAAAGAAACCTTTTGGTACCTTATTAATTTCAATTTTATATCTGTAGGAAATGCTTTATTTTCACAGATTAACTAATGACTAAAGTATTAGTATCACTACAATGTGATAAAAATACTACTATTTTTTAAAATTCCAAAGCTGAAGCAGACCTTTGATATATATAAGTTTCTTGTAACTTTGCAGCAGTACAGGAATCACTGTAGTGGCCTTGAAACTAAACCTGTTCTCTACTTCTCAGTGTTTATTTTGTGATTGCTCATTCTGCCTGATCACTTTTGAAACTTCCTGATATTTTGATCAAAATATGTTCAGATTTTTCAAGGAGGTTAGGGAAGAAATAGTGTGTTCTTTATCTTATTATAATTCATACAGATTTTTTACAGCCATCAAAGCTGTCACTTAAAGTCTTTGTATCATTTGATTAGATAGAAATGCTACAAAAATTATATATTTGTCAATAAAAACTGAGCATGGTTTTGAGAACTCACTTCTGTACAGCATGTAGCCAAGTTTTCAGAAAAGACACAGACAAGCTGAGTTCATATTTAGCACCTGTCATCTGTTTTCTAACTAATTTTAAAAAAGTGAAAATAAAGTAAATAAGAAGATAATATATTCAATATTGTATTAATATTAATAACGTGCCCTTCGTGATATTTTCGTGCCTCAGATACTTATACCTTAACAAAACCCCCATGTAATTTATAATTAAAATCCAGATGTCTGATGTGATGGACACAAGTTGCTTTCTGTTAACTACACTGCCTCTAAGACAGTGTCCCCGAAAGTTAATGCAGGGGTAACCTGATCTGTGATATGCGTGCCTCCACAATCCACTATTTCCCGGCATTGTGACTAGCACCTGGTACACTCCGTGTTTATAGCAAACTCTAATAATTTGTTCTTTAAAGGAAGCATGAGAAATTTGTGAAACTTGTGCTCTGAAGATCCACGGTCCAAAGTTCACAGTTTGTTGAAGAGGGAATTACAGTGGATATAGTGGACTAGAAGCTTGCATAGCTGAAGACTTAAAGACTGGCAAACAAACTCATAAAAGCAAAATTATTTTTGATGGAACAATCTTTAGCATGCTGTTTCTTTAATTTCAATAAGTTTGCAACCTGTTAACTTCTACTGTTTTGGTTTGATATCATGCTTATACATATATTCCTATACCTTTTATTAACATATTCATAAAATATGTTAATAAACATTAAATCCCACATCATCTTTCCAACTGACATTGGTGACTAGCTTTCCATTAAGAAGTCAAGGGATATACTCAGACCTCATACTAAGGTTTTATGGCAGATCATGTAAGAGGATACAAAAAACTTCTGTAATGCAGATGACATGAGAGTTATTTTAGAATTCTGTATTTACAAAATGATTTCATAAATACTTGGAGATGGTTTCTGAAGTTAAATAATTGTCATTACAAGGATTGATTTTGATAGAATATTTTCAAGAAATGTGAATTTACATGTTTATATTTACTAGTTTAGATTTTATAAGGGAATTACATTTAAAAAATTCACTGAAAAATGTATCAAGCTGTCTATTCCTATTCTCATTCTGGTTCAATCATACAGAATGTGTTGGTATTTACAGACAAGACAATCTATTTTCAGCATTTTTAATCTTTCACAGATTTGACCATGAATTGATCCTGGTTCAGAGATCAGTTCTAAAAGTATTAACTTAGTTGACCATGTGAGGTCAGAAATAGAATGGAATAAGGAACAATCAAAGCTGGAGAGGCAAAATAGGTGTTCCCAAAGATTCTCATCCCTCTTTTTATAGACACAATATTGAACTTTGAACAAAAAAAAAAGAGAGAGAGAGAGAGAGGAAGAAAGCTATTGGGTCATCAGAACGTGTTGGGAAAATTGAATTAGAAATTGAGACAAAAAAATGACAGTCAGATGACATACAATTTGGCTTCTCAGGCATAAAGATAGTGAGAAATGCCTGGAAGGATTTAGTGAACACATTCCACAGAAAACCAAGGGAACTAAAAAATATTTTATGACATGAAAAACAGATTTGGGGTGAGAGACAAAGTGATGTGTGGATGAAAACTGAGAAAGAATTTTAAAGGACTGATTTTATCTTCATCGTAAGCAAAATAGATACTGAGTATCTGCTAGTTGCTTCAGAATTTATTGCTGAAAGTCTCTGATTAAGTTCAAGAAATAAAAAAAAACCAGATTTTTAAGAAAAAAAGATGTATTCTATAATTATGGAAACTGACATTAGATAATAATTGTATTGGTTATTCTGGAAATGAAATTATTCTCTTTAAGTGACATTTTCTGGCTTAATCTTCATCCAATTTCCAGAATTGATCAGTCAGTATTTTGAACATTGATATATTTATAATTACAGAAATCAGAAAAATTGTCCTTTTAAAAAAAGATATTTTTTCCTTTCTTACCTATGAGAAATTAAAGTTCAGGTAGAATAAGATTCAGATCCTCAAAAATATACAGAAAATTTCCAGTATTTTCAATTATGACTCCTACCAACGCTTCCTTGAAGTGGATGCTCACCCATTATAATAATAATGGCCAGTCTTTGCGAGCGAAGATTTGGGAAAGGTCATTGACCCTTCGAGCCTGCGCAGTGGATTTTTTAGGTGAGACTCAGCGTGCGCTGAACTGAGCCCACCCTTTAATCCTGAGGTTCATCTGCCGGGGCCCAGTGAAACTCGGACAGTGGCAGTGAGGGTCTCAGAACGTAGGTTTGTTTAGAGTGACCTTCTCTTAGATGGATTGCCTCACAGGGCTAACGAGCTCCATCTGCCCAGGGGGCCGGGAATCAAACCCGGGTCGCAGCGGTGAGAGTCCTGGACCCTAACCACTAGACCACCACAGGCCCCCTCACCCATTATAGGCAGGACATATTTGCACCTAGAGTTTCCCATCTCAATAAAATAAGAGGGGTATCAAGGAGTCTAAATTAGTGCAGTGAGTCAGTAGTGGTTCTGTTTCTTCGTAGAATATGATCTATAGCCCTAAGTCTCTTTTCAGTTTCAAAGTTTACCAGGCATTTCTAAATGTTAGTTCAAAGTGACTAATTCCTGCAGAAAAGTCTATGGTCAGGACTATGAAATGACTGCTGAATGGAGACGTTCTCTCTAAGGTTTCCTTTCCTTTTCCTACTGTAGAAAGTTTTGTGCATAATAAACTCTTGACAATCCCTTCTATACACCATGGGATCAGCAGGAAGCTTTCGTCTAGATACTGCCTTCTCGCTCTGCTCCCCCATTCTCCTTTAGAAGTCTACCTTTTTGAGAGGAATTAACTTATTTTTTTAAAGAGACAGATGTTGTCAACATCCACACTTTATGACATGTTTAGTTGAGCTCTTTTAAAGTCTGGTGCTCCTCCCATTGCAAAATTTCTGGTAAAAGCATTCCTGTTCCAAACCTTTTGTAAAGCAACACTTTATTGCTGATTCCTACCCACTCTTGTTCACTGTGTGACATAAAGGATGCTATTGTATTCCTTTAGATACCATATTTTATTGGACAGCAAAGTTACAGAACACAAATGGGTCTCTCACGGGAACAGGTGTGTACAATAACAGTGGACTTTTTTACCC
Source organism: Lepidothrix coronata (assembly GCF_001604755.1). Lineage (NCBI taxonomy): Eukaryota > Metazoa > Chordata > Aves > Passeriformes > Pipridae > Lepidothrix > Lepidothrix coronata. Next base: position 3,293,840 of record NW_016690223.1, read on the forward strand.
CCAACACTAAAACATTACATTCTCCAATAACACCAAGACCAGAGATGTATTAAGAAAAAAGAACAATGTAACTACAGTCAGTAAGGTTTGAGATTTTTAGTAAGGTGGCTAGATCAGTAACCAGAACAGGCAGTATGAGTTAGGGAATGGTAAAACAATTAGCCTGGGAGCAAAGACTTGAAACTGAGAATCTGTTAAATAGAACCACAACATGGCTCAGAAAATGATCTCAGAAGGTTTTGCAGATAAATCTGTGAGCTGCATGTGTGGTTGGAGAAGTCAGGACTATAATCAAAACAAAATACTCGGTTTGTGGTTTTTTATACAAAATGTATATTTCAGGATGGCACATCTATAGAACTAATGAAAGAAATGTTTAAAGCAGGCTTCAGCATTCTCATGCTATGGAAATGCTGTATAAAATTTAGAAGTCACTAAGTCCATTACCCATCTCAGTTTATCTATCTACAATAAGTGTATTGAAATATTTCCATCTTTTCTTTTCTTCCTGAAGAGAAATGAGGTGTAGAAGAAATGTCATACATCTAAAAGGTGATGCAGGTAGTGAGTGTAGTGATTTTCCCTGTCCAATAGTTCATATGAAAAAGAATTGCAGCTTCCAGAAATGTTGCTAGGTGAAGCTCTGAAAAATATATAGATGATGTATTGCTGGTTTCTTTTTTGTCTTCTGTAGTGTGTCTGTACTTTATGGCAACAATACCAAGATCTCCTTAAGTTTCACAAGACCCTGAAAAATAATCAGTTTCTCTCATTTAATTCACCAATGAGAATGTTGACAAATATAGACTGTGTGTTCAAGATGTTCTGTTACACCAACTTGATTTTATTGTTTTTTTCCCAAGAACAAGCAGTACAGAGGACTGAATGCTTGATGCATGAATGGTCTTTGGTGCTTAGCGTAGATATGCACAAAAGTTCAAAGCTCCTGCTTTGCTAAAAGTGGATACATGTGCTAGTGGCTCATTTGTTTCATGATAAAGTCATTCTGAGCAGTAAGGCTCTGGAAAAATCCTGTACTCTGACAAATTTCAATTAGGTTAATTACATTCTGCTTCCCTAAATTTCCCCTGCAGCTTCAGATGGAGACAGCTTTCTTAATTTCCTTTCCTAGCATGTTGTAGAGAGTTGCTGTGTTTTGGTAAATAGCTGCTACATTCCACCCAACATGTGGCTGATCTAATCCCCTCTTCTTCAGTAGCTGCACAGCATGAATTTTGCCTTATTACGCTGGGAAACCTTCTGTCTTCGGTAAGAGTAAGGGACAGATTTCCTCTGTGCTTTACATTTCAGATGTCATGTAAAAGAGCTTAAGTGAAAGTGAGAATCTTGCCTCAAACCCTTTTTCCTGGAATAATTGAGCTGAAGAGAACAACTTCATATGTGTATGTGTATGTGCACACACACACATATGTGTGTGTATATGATGGTGATAAGGGAACAGCACAAGGTCAGTCAAAAATTTTGACATACATTTTCTTAATTGTGTCTTTAATTGACATCCATTGTCTCAGTCTTTTGCTTGAAAAAAGGAATTAATCTTCATTGTGGTTACAGAAAGTGCAGTCATATTTCTCTCCTTGGTTCTTCAGGTCTCAGTCATATAATTTGACTTAGGCCTGACATTTCTCTCTCTCTGCTTTTTTTTTCCTATATCAGTGCGTGGCAAAAACTTGATCTTAACTCAGAGTAAATATTTACCAAAGTGCTAAAAAGAGCTACAAAACTCTCTTTCAGCTCTTCTGTCTTTGCTTTCCCTATGTGTGTTGTGGCAACATCCACATGGATGTATGATACCATTAGGATCACGGCTTAGAGTATGTGAAAATAAAGTGGGATTGCACACTATTTATTATTCACACCAAAAGTTAATGTGTTTTCTAATAGGGTTAATTCAGAGGATCAAACAGCAGTTCCTGATCTCGATCATGAATGCTAAAGTGAAAAAGTTCCTTTGTTCTCAAATATAATCCCTAGAGCACTATGTTTCATCCAACTCCTCCCTCACTCCACTTTATCCTGAATTTAGAGCATGATATGTTCTACTGGATTCTTTTAATCTGTAAATAACAATTTTAACAGTAATCGTAATAAAAAGTACAAGTAATTTTTGACATTTCTTTTTGAAATTAGAAAATATGGATAGAAAAAACAGTCTGTGGTATTTAATGATGTATGGTAGATAAGAGAAATACAAAAACTTTTTTTGGTGGCTGAAATTTCCAAATTATTTTAGTAACTACTCAAAATATCAGTAAACCAGGCAATATAAGGACAATGTTCAGATTCTGACTGGAGGACTGTATCCAAACGTGTACATGGCCACAGACAGTAACGTGATTTGATGACTTCTGCAATGTAATGATCATTGCATCTTACAAAACTTCCAAAAAGAACACTGAAAATTTTTGTTTTGGATTCAGGACGCTCAAATACAGCTGGTTCAGACTCCAGGGCAGATGGTATTCTTTGTATTTAAAATGTCAGGGCACAGTTATAAACATGTATGGACAAAAAATAGTCTAAATTATTTTACTTTTTTTGTTTTGTTTTGTTTTCACTTAAAATATACTTAGATAGTCAAACATCTGTACATTATCTGTGTTTACTTTGCACTGTAGATCACAACCACATCTAACAATTTCCCTGGTACCAAACTCTGCTGATTATTAATACAACTAAACTTATTGAATAGTCCCATTTAGATCATTGCATTTCAAGATCACTGAGAGCGAGAAAAAGGTCAGGCACGTGCACTACAAATTCAAAACTCACAGTAAATGGAAACATTTCTGAGCAGGTAAGTCCATATATTCCAGGTAACAAACAAGTAATCTTTGCAAGATTGATCTGAATCATATCAGGATCTAAAATTTACATTTTACTTATTAAAGGAAAAAATTGGAATGAATGGATGACAGTGTATTTATTGGAACCAGTCTGTCATATTTTGTTTGAAACTTGAAATTTATCCACTAGCTCAATAATGGAGCATGAGCCAGAGATGTTACAGACCAACAGAGACAATCAGCTGTCCTAGCATGAGTTCTGAAGGGGAATTAAGCCTACAGTACCCTGGCTGTTGTTTATCCTGTTAATTCAAAAACTGTTCTACTTTGTCTTGGCTTCTTAATCTCAGTGTACAAGATAACCTACCTAACCAGCTGTATTTACCTTTTTAGGTAGAAAACTTGTGAAGACTATAAGAAAACTATGAGTGGAAAAAGAAAATTAAGATTTTAAAAAGAGAGAAAATGGTAAAAAAAATAGTATTAAAAATTCTCATTCCATTTCCCCTTTTCTTCTGCAGAAACAGCAGTGAAAACATCAGAATTTGCTTTTTAGGAAAAAGTCATCACATATAGTATCTTTTGCGTGCTGTTTTGATGAAGCAGAAAGTTTTTTGCATTTTAGAAGAAAGCGGAAATATAGGATTCCCTTAATTTCAAATGGAAATTATTAAATATTTGTTGCAAAATTTTGCAGATGTTATGTGTTCTTGTTTGTTTGTTTGTTTTTTAACATATCAAGGAGTGTCCTAAGAACAGTTTGCCCTCCATGTATCTCCATTAGATCTCTACTAAAATTATTGACTACATAAAAAAAGGCAAAATCAAAAAAAAAGGAAGAATTATCTAGTACTTTCACCTCAAGTCTTGATTGGTACAACAACAAATAGGCACTGTCTGGCAACCACATATGCTCAAGAGCAAATATATACTATAAAAGAGTAGCAGTAGATAAACAAGTCTGTAGATACAGAAGTAAATCTCACATGTGTACAGATGAAGGTCAGAAAGCTGAGAGATGAAAATCAACTAAGAAGACTAAGAAAAAGAGTAAACTGAGAAGAATAGGGGAGAAAAAAGTGTTTAGCTCTCCTTCCCTTTTTTTACACATTATATTTCTGCTTTATTTTTATATTGATTTTTACTACTCCACTATAAAAACATGTTCGTCCAGTGCTCTGGGCACTGCCAGCATAATTAAATATATACTAAGTAACATTTCTGTTAATTATCCCTGTGTTCAAATCAACTCACTCCTCACCAATGTAAAGAAAACAAACAAGTTAATTAACTTCCTGAAAAATTCCCCTGAAGGATCCCAAAGCAATACTATGTGGGGCTGGATGACATGCATCTCTTGATGTTCATAAAATTCTAGAATCTTCTGAGCTGGAAGGGACCCGCAAGGATCATCAAAGTCCACCATCCCAAGACAAAGTATAGGATGGGTTCTGAGGAAAATGTAGAGTGGGTAGGATGTGTTACTGAGGGCTAACTGGATTGGATTACTGCACACTGCTAAATAAAACCCTGGCACAACTGATAATCTTTTAGTCATTGGTCCAGGGAAACTGAGAGACAATTTGGATGCCAAGTGAAAGACCAGAAAGATTCTGTAGCCTAAAATCTTTCTACAGAATTTTTTTCAGTGAAATGAGTAGGGACCAATTTAAGAGGAAATAATAATAATAATAATGGCCAGTCTTCGCGAGCGAAGATTTGGGAAAGGTCATTAACCCTTCGAGTCTGCGCAGTGGATTTTTTAGGTGAGACACAGCGTGCGCTGAACTGAGCCCACCCTTTAATCCTGAGGTTCATCTGCCGGGGCCGAGCAAGCTTGGACAGTGGCAGTGAGGGTCTCAGAACGTAGGTTTGTTTAGAGTGACCTTCTCTTAGATGGATTGCCACACAGGGCTAACGAGCTCCATCTGCCCGGGGGGCTGGGAATCGAACCCGGGTCGCAGCGGTGAGAGTCCTGCACCCTAACCACTAGACCACCAGGGGCCCCAAAGATGAAATAAGAAGCCCTGAAACAACCACCCCAGTATTTCCAATTTTCTTTTTCTACCTTGAAAGCAAAGAAAAAAACTAGTTTTCTCTTCTCTGTGACTGGCTGAGAGCAAGGTCATATTAATACTTAAACAACATACTTCTGTACTTCTCATTCTTTAAAATTTCTTTTCAGACTTCCTCATAATTGCCATCAGCTTCATAAAAGAAATCATATTGTTATCTTGATTAACAGTAGCTGCATTTTCCAATTATTTCTATAATGAGTTTAGTGGCAATGACCCAGCAAATGGACAAAGACCTCACTTTAGATTAATGTTAATTTGATGTAAATTGTTATCTTTCCCCTTCTCACCAGCAAATGATGATGATAGATCCCTACTGTTAATTAATCAAAACTTCTCAAAATAGAGTTCACCAGGTGGAAATAATTAGCTGTTAATTGTCTTGTGTTTATTACTCTTCAGAGATGTAAACAGCGGTCTGATTTTATTTGACAATATTTACTAAAAAGACCTTTAATAAATAAATTAGTGGCACAACTGTTGTAGTTATGGTGGGAATACTTGTCCTTGTGCATTTGTTTTATGAAACAATTCAGTGCAAAAAAATCAGCAATTTGCCCTCAGAAAAGCAGCATTTTAGTAGGTGCAAACATTTACCTTTTGATTCATATGCAAAATTTCCTTTTGCTTATTTTTTCTTGACTGAATAATTGAGCGGCAGAAAAACATGAACAGAGTGTTCTAACATGAAATCACACATAAGAAGGAGGTCTTTGTCTCCTTTGCACTCTGATTGCTACAGAAGTTCTGTGTTTTAAAAAAATAAAAACATGCTTTACTCAGGCAGAGTAGAAATTTGCTAACAGATGTATTACAATCATGATGATAAAGGTGATAACGATGATAGCTATTTTTTGGAGTTAGTAGTTAAATGTCCCTTAGGAGCCCAAATCCTGTTATGAATTTATTTCCACAAATGCACTTTAGCCAAATCAAAGGAAACTTTAAAATTCAGATTGTTGTTATATTTACAGTAAAAGAGATTAACCATCAGATTAATAAATGAGGTTGTTTATGAGCTCTCTTTTTCAAAAGAAAGGAGAGGGAGTAATTAACCAAAAAATTACAGTCACATTAAGATAATCAACAGACATCAGTCTGCAGTTTGTTCTTCAGAGTATCGCTCTTTAAAGTCCCTACATGAGATAATTTCCCTTAAATCTTGGCTTGATCCTCTTATGAAATGTGTTTGTGGCTTCTGATCAGCCTGTAGCCAATATATAAATTCAAAATCTGTGTTACCTGGAGCAGTAGATTTTTTTTCCAGGGACTCCTTTCTTAATAACAGGACTGATGGCCACATGAAATAAGAAGCAATATTTTCATTTCCACCGTGCTACTATTTCACAGAGAGTATTTCATTTTTTTCCAGCTTGGATAACAAACTATGATTTTTAAAATATGAGTGAGAAAACTCACCAAGGATTAAACTTTGGTAGTTTTGTTGGCAAATAGATCTGCCTGCTTTATTTTTGCTATTCGTCATATAATAAATATACCAAAATAATTGTGACCAACCAGAGTTGTAGTATTTTTGAAAACCCTACAACTTCTATTAATTTCACAGTAACTTAAAAAAATAGTCAATATTTACATGTGTGTATGTGCAACTTAGAGGAGAAATTTCTGGTACTGCAAACTCTCTCATATCCTTGCCATGTAAAGCAAACAATTATATGATCAGAAAATTTTGATCAAACTTTAAAATGTTTCTTAATTTGCATTCTTAAACTCTCACATTTATTTCCAGACAACTTTATTGTTTTCTGCAAGACCTGTCCTTGCAGCCATCTGTCTTGTGCCGGCATAATTTTCTCTCAAATGTCATTAGATAAGGTTCATTGATTTATTTCTTTTTTTTCAGTTATTTGATTTAATTTTTACCTAAAAAGAAAATGCTGAATGTCTTAGGAAAAAAACAAACACACACTTGTGTTTGCTTTATCAAACATTACAGTAAAAACAAAAGGATAAACTCCAGCTACCACTTAAAGGACTTAACTGTCAGATGGTGATAAGCCAGTGTCAATGCAAGTTCATGACTCTGTAAGAGGAAGATTTACACTGTTTGGCCCCTCCGGATCAAGGCAGTCAACTTTTGACTTCAAGATTAATCTAGCAAATTAGAAACACAATGACCTACCTTAGACATGTTGTTTTATATAATATTTCTTGTTTACTGTTCAGATTGGAGTTTTTCTGCCATTTTGTGTGTTAGGGCAAAGTTCTACTGAACTTTATCTGTCATTCATTATTTTGAAAAGACCTTTGGAAAAAAAAAATCCACTTTTCTTTAAGAAAGAATATAGTTCTCTACTAAAAAGTGCATAATTCTTCCATCTAAATGGGTAACATTCTTTAAATAGATCAATCTGAATTCCTTAAAATTAATTTTTAATTTTTTTTCCTTGACTGTGATATTTTGTGGGCTATTTTTAGCTTTAAGTTTTCAAAAAAACCATTTAGTATCATTTTCATTAGAATTTCTCTTTATGATTTTAAAATGTCCTGACTGTGACCATATATTAGTACTACATGTATCTACAGGACTGTTTTCTTAATGCTGTGGTTTAAAAGCAAGAGGTGACAGTTGATTAGTGTGTTTTTATATGTGTATATGCTTATATACACACATACAAACTTCCACACTTCCACATACAAGCGCACACACACACACACACACACATACACACGCACATAAACTGCTAGGTTAGTAATAAAGCTGCAATTTCGTCTGGAGGTTTGTACTCAGAATTTAAGACATCTGAAATGCATTCTGAAATTAGAATGTGAAGTTCCCACAATCATTCCTTTTGTTTGTTGCCCCAAAATTAACATAGATAATACTGAAATATATACCAAAAAGTTTTAAGAAGCACTATTGACGTCTAGGTGATATGTAATACCTAGGTATATATAATTCCCTGTTGTGACATTCCATACGCTAATTTAATAATAAGATTACTCCATATTCATTATTTTCTCCTTGATTTTTTTTCTCTTGTTTTATGCTTTCATCAGTCTCCACCAGAGAGTAGAAACAAAAACCCAGATGGATTAGCAAGCTTTACTTTTTGGGTTAAACAGAAATATGTAATATTCAAATAGTTTTTTCAACTTTAGAATTAGAGACCTTGAAATTGAAACTGATTTTACACTTTCCTATAAAAATATTTTTATGAGAGAGATTGAAAGGGCAGCACTCAATGAGAGAAGAGGGAGAATGGACCTGGCTGCTACTATAGGGGAGTTTAATGTTTTGCTTGGAGAAAAAAAGAGAGCTCTTACTGCAAATATCTACAAAACAATCTTTTTGTTCAGCAGAGCACATTGTTCAGAAACTCTTTCTTGCCTGATTTTTCTTCTCTCCTTCTACTATACAAGAAGAAAATAAGCTTAATTTTTTTTAGGGATGCAGTTGACTAGTTGTAAATGTTGGCATTGACTGTAGCTGAACAAACGGAAACCTGTCCTTTTATATGCATGGCAATAACACAAAACACTTTATAGGAGATTTCTGAAACTCGCAGGGGTGATAGGCAACATATTCCATACTTAACAGATAAAGAACTGAAACAAAGGATGAAAGTTATTCTATAGGCTGGTAACACAATCTTATCTAAATACTTCTTCCTAGTCTATCAGGCAACATGCAACTCATTTCTCTTTTCATGTCTCTCCCACCGCAATTGAAAGTGCAGATTATAGATTATCCCAGAATATTGGCAAGGGAAGAGTTTTTATGAACTATTGATTGCATGTTATTTTGTTTCATATAAAAATTATATTCTATATAAATGTATAGAATTTATATTATTATATAAATAAATATGTATTCTATATAAATAACACCAAAAAAAGTATATAATTGGCAGAACTGGTGAAATTCCATGTCAATGTAAAAGGCTCAAAATCCTCTACCCACTTCTGTCAGCTTTGCATTTCAGGTCACCAAGATGTTATGTCATTTTTGGAAATTTAAAAAGAAATCCTGAGACCATATGAATTAAAAAAATTAAAATAACAAAAGACCCACTGGCCTACATATCAACCTCCCATTTTAACAGTTTGACAGTTTTTGCAGCCATGTTGAAGCCCTGTTAGACAAACAAAGAGCAATGTATGCACGGAAGGATTCTGAACTCACAGTGGGATGGCTAAACGGAAGTGCCAGATGAGGTTGGAACATAATAATATGATAGAGGACCATGAAAGACAGGACCATCCCTGGGGTACTTGCCAGCAATAAGTGAAAGAAAAACACCTCTCCTCATATGAGGCTCTTACGCAGTCAGGATGGTCAGCCCTCAATAATGTTTTCTAGAAATCCATTCAAGTTTATATCAATGGCACTGAGAGAAGCGTTTAAGTTAGGACAATTTTTTCCTCCTCTAGAATTTGTGTTTCAACTATTCTTTTTAAAAAATCTTAGTAGTCAAATATTCCAATGCTTTATATAATGTTAATTTACCCAACCTGAAATTTGTACCCTTTCGTAACAATTTGTGTAGGCTAATTAATTTCTTGTCTATAACATGTAAATATTTTCTACACATTGTTCATAAAAAAAGTGGTCACAAAAATTGCAACAGAATGAAAAAAGTCACTTATTCTGAGTCATAAGGTGCTGAAAGTAAAGGAGTACTTCTGAATTTTTTGTGAAATAAAAATATTTAAAAAATCCAACTCATATTTGAGCTGACTTCTGAAAAAGAGTTTTGGAAAAGTACCAAAGGTTGTCTTTTAACAAGCTGCATTTAGGGCCTCCTAAAGACACTTCTACAAAATTAAGAGAGGCCTGACAGAGTTCAAGAAGCATTTGGACAATGCTCTCAGGCACATGGTGTGATTCTTGGGGCTGTCTTGTACAGGGCCAGGAACTGGACTTTGATGGTCCTTGTGAGTCCCTTCCAGCTCAGGATATTCTGTTATTCTCTAATTCTATGATGCAAAATCTGTAATATCCAACAAAAATAACCAACCTACCACAGTAACTGAGCACCAGCTACTTTATATTTACTTGAATAGTAAATATTTTGGACTAAGACACTCTGCAGTACATACATACAGATGACTGGATGAATGAACAAGTGAATGAATAAATAATCTTGCCACATCTGACAGGCCAAAGAGATTCATTATACTTAAGCTGAGAGTTACTTTGGTAGCCTAAATGTAATCAATTGTAAGCTTTTGCCAAACTGTAAAGAAATTCAGTAGATGACTTGGCTATTTTAAGTGCACTGGAAGCACACCAAAATAAGAAAAAAAGAAGGAAGTATTCTCCTTGTGAAGTACAGGATTGGTATCTCTATGCCTGCTTGCTCCTCCATAGCTTTAACTCGTCTCCCTCAAACAAAATGAAAGTCCAGTAAATAACAAGAGGTCATGATATGAATTGACATGAAAGTTCATAGGTAGAACTCAACACCAAGTGAAGTGTATTTTTTGGGACTTTTGTAAATAGACCAAGGGTGGTGTTTTTTAAGCTGCTTCTGGCCCTCTCTAAACATGGAGAAAATAGTTGGTGAGAAAATGTACTGTGACTTTAAAAGCTGAAAGATTTTGGGGTAGGAGGGCAAGAAATTAAAGACACATCATCACCAATGGTGGTGTCAAAGCTAGGACAAGGAAACTTTATGGGAAGAATAAAGCAGAAATTGTTTTCGTCAGATCAAGTGAAAACAACAGCGAGAAGACATCTGTTCCTACAGCACGATGCTTTGTCATAGCACTGATTGAGTCCTCCACAGTGCTAGCTAGACTCGTAGCCATATCTCAGACTGCACCTCCTGCATCCTGATTATTTCCTCATTTTGACCTGACAGTTTTGTGTGCCTAGTAAGGAGTGAATTTGGCTAGGTTTCTGGGTACCTAGCATTCCTGCAGAAACAGTACCAGTAGCTCCAACGAAAACAGCAGATGTCTGAAAGTCCCAGGGAAATGACCATTCTCTGTGGGCATCTTGGACATACTGGCCTCACCACATGTGTGATGTAGAGTTCAGAGCCACCTTCTCAGAAACTGCAGCTTATCCTTGCCATCTGTGCAGATCTGCACCATGTTCTTGTCCAAAATTGCTAAGAAAAAGATAACGAAACTTTATGAAAGAAAAACATCTAAATAAATGGCAAATGTTCCATAAAAATTAAGGTGAAAAGTTGGGATAAGAGAGTAGAGTGCTGACTGGGATAATAAGTTTTATCACTTAATAAATTAGCTCTAGGATAGGTTGTTAATGATTAAACACAATTTCTATCAACCTGACTGTGCAATGGACTGTATTGAGGTAGTGGCTTAGCTCGCAGATGTGAAGCTGTATCTCCATCACATTGGAAAAAGGAGCCTTTCAGGGTTTGGTTGCCTCAGCAGAGAGATCACAGTAACTCTAAGGTGATCTCGAGCAGATCCCACGTCAGCTGTTCCGGTAGCAGAGCTGTTGGAGAGGTTTGTGTTACTACTTCTTACTGTAAATACTCTTATTCTTCCTCAAAGCCTTATCAATCTTGGATTTTTTTGCTTAATCATAAATCTGCTATGAAACAGAAAAGGAAAAAAAAGAGGAAATAAAAGGCAATAGTGGTTTAATAAGAGGAAGAAATTCAGTAGAGTTAAAAACTCAAAGCCCAGTTAAGGGTAGTTAAAACTGTAAAAAAAGTGCAGTCAAGTTGTATTCACTATCTAATCCTATAATCATAGGGACAGAAATTTTATTTTGATGAGATGAGGGGAAAAAACCATGAAGCCATCAGATTCAAAAATTTATTTAATACATAATGCAAATTCTAAATAAGATTAAGGAAAGCAACGCAATGTATAGTGGCCTCAAGATTTCTTATGCAGAAAGAAGTTGAATACAGTTCCTTCTTTTAGTTGTCTTCAGATATGGGACTCTGAATAACATTAACCTGAAAAATCTAGGACTAACCCTTTTATGATTGATTTGTCTTGAGAGTCTACCAGCTCCTTCATCACAAAGCCTTGGCTGGGTCGTGCTAGAGGAAAGAAGCCAAAGTCAACAGGATAAGGAGTTAATAGCTCCAGTGTACAAAATAGAGTTATCCGTTACCAACTCAATTTTTAAAAATAACTTAAATAGCCCGGTGTGTATCATAGACCCATTTGCAATAATTTTAACCTACATACTGACAGGTTATGTGGATTTTCGCATGCTAATTTACCAGTTTAATAAAAAAATAACTGAATAGCTCAGTGTATATACTTGTCTAGTTCCCAAGCAACTTAACTTACACTGACAAGTTATGTGGGTTTTACCAAGCTTATTTACCACTTAAAATCAAAATATATCTACCATAATAGCCCTATATCAAATTACATGCAGAATGTGCTTCTTGTAACACTCAATAAATGATCTCATGTGTGTACCATAAACCTTCACTTGTTTGCCAAAACTGAAGAAAAAGTGAAGCAACGCAGAAACCGATCCTTAACATAAATATGAAAAAAAAAAAGGCATAGACAGAGAATGACAAAAACAATTTTATCCCACTCAAAAGAGAAATGTAGACCATGATGACCTCATAACAACAGCAGTTTGAGTCTCTGTAGGCTTCTTAATTAGGAACATCAGAGACTTATTCAAATGAGCGTGTGCAAATGTAACCTCATTCATGCAAAGTACTTGAATCAAGGAAAAAGTCTAAAAGCAGTTTACTTAAACTTAAAGGTAGCCCCTAGTTTGTCATTTTACAAGTTAAAAGTGTATATCAAGCTAACCCACTGATTAATTACCTAAAAAAAAATAAATCCCTAGCAATTTTAAAAATATCTTGTCCTACAATACTTTTGTTAATAAAGCAACCCACCATTATTTTGCAGGATAGAATGCAGCCAGTAATATTTTTTTTTTACAACTAGTAGTAAAGCCAGAACCCATAATGATAGTGAAATGATTGCATAAGTTCATTGGCCTGAATGGAAGGAACTGGATCTCTTTTGAGATGAAGATTCTACTTAAATAAAAAAGAAAGAATGATCTCCGTTCTCCTCCTCCAAAAAGAGGAAAAAGAAAAAATGAAAATAAAGTTAAACTTTTAGTGTTTGGCATAATACATAGTCCCATCTGTTTTGAACATACCTGTTTCTCAGTAACTTTTGGACAGTGAAAAGTAGCAGTAACACTCTGATTCACAAAATCAGCATGATGAAAGAGTGACATAGTCAAACATTCATCTATCCTAGTTTTGATAGGCTTGGGAATACCAGAGATCTGTTTGATTGATTAAATACTGAGATGGTTTTCCCTCCAAGTATGGATATTTACTTACCCTGTCTTTCTAAGAGATATTGGTTACTTTGTAGAAAGATAATTTTCTTAAGGGAAATTTTATGATTTCCATCCAGATTCCAGTTCCTTCAGTCAGGTAACTAATGGCTTTTTAAGGTCATGGGTGTATTTTAGTCCCATCAAGACTATATGTGTGTATGGCTGGAATACACACAAATAAATCTCTTTGTAGAAGTAATCTGTATTATTCTGGGAGACTTTCAAATTCAGACAAATTCAGAAAATTAGTATAATAAATAAAAATTAATTTTACTGTTGGTATTAGTCTTTATCTATAAATCAATTACAAAGAAAATTAACTGAAAAAAACAGCCAGATCGTGAAAAGGGTAAACATCATATCTAAAAAAAAACAAATGCAACATTTCAGTATCTTTTCCTAAAGTTTTACCTGAGCTGAAGCAAAAATGGTATGTTCCTGATCCTAAAAGAAGGTTGGCTCTCCTTTCCCTGTTGTTGTCTAAAATCACACTGAAAGCAATTGTTTCTTCATTACTGTAAAATTTTGGAAGAGGAGGCTATAAGCAGATGTTCATTCCATAAAGACTTGTGCTGGTTGAAAACATTAACAACCTTCAGCTTGCTATCCATTCCTTTGAGAGAAATGCTCTTTCTCCCATACTGTTGCTCATGGGGACATGTGTGTGAACAATACTGCTTCAAGCTACACCTGAATTTTTAACTTAGTTTAGTAAAAAGGCCTGAGTTAACCCATCTGTTTCTACTTACCCAAAACTTTCTAAGTTGCTGAATTCTCCAGGAGGAGCTCATTGAACTGGACTAGAACTACAACAGTGGCTGTTACATTTACCTGTTCCTTCTCAGTAGTCTAGTGCTGCTTCTACCATGTGGGGTTTGTTTTTTTTTTTTATTTCAGCATTGGATACTATAGATGTAAATCAAACCTGCACTCAACTCATTCTCAGGGTATCAGTAAATACGCATGAAATTCAGTAGCTTCAGTGATGTGTTTAAAGAACATTTGCAATCTCTCCAACTCTTTTCCTGTTAAATATAATTCAAAGCATCTGAATGAATGTCCCTTAATTCTTTATTATGCTACTGTAAGGTAAAAAAGGCTGTACTAAAATCAATAATATAACGTTACTGACTCATTCTACCCTATACCATTTCATGTCATTCCAAAGTGACATTAAAATACCACTAATAGAACAGTGAACCTATTTTTCAATTACAGTAATAGTAACAGCTACTGGTTGAAATAGTTTGTAGGAGAATTTAGAAAGAACTTCTGCAGTTATTAAACACTGCCACATTCTTTCCAAGCACCACTGATGGTATTAATTTAGTTCTATTCACCTCACAATAATATTTTCCAGATAAGCCATTTTCAAACCTAATGGTTCAGGCTCAGTGCTTCTGGAAGTAACATGGAAGGGCAGGACTGGCTGATGGAGCCGGTCTTGAAACATTTACATAAGTAGTTCTTTAAAAAACAGTGTGCCCACCTGCTAAACTGATTATCATCAGGAAATGTGCATGGGAAGAATACATTCCAGCTATCATCTTGACTCTATTTTGGGATAACGTTTTCTCCATCTGGACTAATTTCTCCTTCTAGAAGTGTCTGTGGTTCAATGAACACACATATCTCCCAGCTGAAAGGCCAGTGAAAACAAAAGAAATGAGCAAAGTTCAATGCTTTCTGCAGTGGTGACCGGGACTAAGTTCTAGTCTTTGCAGGTGCTGTGTAGCCATGGCAAATCACTTTTCTTGTGCATTGGTTGGCATATTTTTACCTGCAAAAGGGATTAATGACACTGATATTTTTGCAAAGAAATTCGATATTTTTTCGTAAAAATAAGTATTGGCAAGATGAATATCATTATCAATAAGTACAAGGAAATACCTAGTAGTCACTGGTGTCTTATTAGAAGATTGATTAGCTTGTCTAAGGACAGTTTTCTATCATGAACTGACTCACTGTACATTAAAACTGTCTGAGGGTTTTTAGGCATTCTGCACTTTTAAACATGAGAAATAAGAACCTTAAAATTAGATCTTGCGATGAAAAGCTATTGCATTTGTCAGAAAACTCTAAACCTGTAAATAGATAACTAACATGCCATTTTTAATGGTAATTTTTAGCTTTACTATTGCAGTGTTTCTTGGGATGCCATTGTTTGTAATCTGATTATATTGCTCTGTCAAGGGACAATTTTGTGATGAATTGCATACTCAAGATGCACACGAAATATGAATATAGAGTAAGATGTTACTGAGGTTAATGAGTATTATATGAGCATGCATCAAAGAATTTCAAAATGAGCAAATTTGATATCCTAGTACAGTCAAGTTGATGGGTAAACTTCTGCTCTCTACTGGTAGGTTTCAGACCTGATCAGTTGAGTTCTATAGTTCTTTTATCCATTGCTGAATTATTACCTCACTTAGTGGATTCCTTATGTTTATTGCTCCAAAAGTTAAAAAAAACCCTAAAAAAAACAACAAAAAACCCCAAAACAAACCAACCCAGAACAGAAAAAAAACCCAAACCAAAAACAAACCATCAAGAAGAAATAAAAATATTTTCCTCAAAGATCCTTAAAGTTATTTTGTATAAAATTCCAGGTTCAAAATGAAGCTGACTTTTTTATGTTTTTAAATGAGTTCCACGCAAAATCATATCATCGGTCTACAATGCCATCAAACAGTAAATCTGGTAAACACTTTCAGAAATACTTAGGGATCATTCACAGATTCCTTACGCTTCACTAGCTTGATTTTACAGTGCATCAAATTCACTATAATATGTATGCACTTTGAAAAGTAATGAATTGAGTATATCTATAACATAACATTTCAGTATTTATGTGGCCTTCACAAAACCTCTCCCAGTGATTTTCGAGCAGTCTTGGGAATCTGGGGAGGTCCCAGCTGACTGGAAGCTGGAAAACGTCCCGATTTTCAAGAAAGTCAAGAAGGAGGACTCTGGAAACTACAGGCCTGTCAGTCTCACTTCAGTGCCTGGTAAAATTATGGAGAACATTGTTCTGGTTCTGGAAGGTATTGAAAAACACCTGAAAGGCAACACAGTTATCGATCACAGTCAGTATGGCTTCATGAGAAGAAAGTCCTGCTTATCCAACCTGATTTCCTTTTATGAAAAGGTAACCCACCTAGTTGATCAAGGAAAGCCAGTTGACGTATTCTTTTTGGATTTTAGTTAAACTTTTGATACTGTCTCTCCTAGGATCCTTCCGGACACACTGTCCAGCACACAGCTGGACAAACACATCACGTGGTGAGTGAGGAATTGGCTCACGGGTGGAGCACAGAAGGCAATAGTGAATGGGGTGACATCAGACTGGCTACCTCTCACTAGTGGGGTTCTGCAGAGCTCCATCTTAGGTCCTGTGCTCTTTAACATCTTCATAAATGACTTGGACGCAGGATTGGAAGAGATACTAAGCAAATTTGCAGATGACACAAAACTCAGAGGAGCTCTTGACTCCCTGGAAGGCAGGGAGGTCCTGCAGAGAGACCTTGATGAATTAGAGGACTGGGCAATCACCAACCATATGAAGTTCACTAAGGGGAAGTGCTGGCATCTGCAGCTGGGATGGAGTAACCCCAAATGTACATATAGACTGGGGAATGAGATGCTGGAAAGCAGTGCCACGGAAAGGGACCTGTAGGTCCTGGTCAACAGCAAGTTAAATATGAGTCAGCAGTGCCCTGGCAGCCAGTAGGGCCAACCGTGTCCTGGGGGGCATCAGGCACAACATTGCCAGCTGGTCAAAGGAGGGGATTGTCCCGCTCTGCTCTGCACTGGGGCAGCCTCATCTTGAATATTGTGTGCAGTTTTGGGCACCACAATACAAGAAAGATATATAGCTGTTAGAGAGTGTCCAAAGGAGGGTAACAAAGACGGTGAAGGGCCTTGAGGGGAAGTATGAGGAGCAGTTGAGGTCACTTGGTCTATTGAGCCTGGAGGAGACTGAGGGGAGACCTCATTGTAGTTACAACTTCCTTGTGAGGGGAAGAGGAGGGGCGGGCACTGATCTCTTCTCTATGGTGATTAGTGACAGAATCTGAGGGAATGGCCTGAAGTTGTGTCAGAAGAGATTTAGGTTAGATATTAAAAAAAGGTTCTTCACCCAGAGGGTGGTTGGGCACTGGAACAGGCTCCCCAGGGAAGTGGTCACACACCAAGCCTGACAGAGTTCAAGAAGCATTTGGATGATACTCTCAGGCACATGGTGTGATTCTTGGGGATGGTCCTTTACAGGGCTAAGAGCTGGACTTGATGATCCTTGTGGGTCTCTTCCAACTCAGCATATTCTGTGATTCTGTGATTTGCATTGTCATATGTATGCATCATAAATATTCTTAGCATAGTAATGTCTTCAAGTGTGGAATTTTCCTCAAGAAATATAAATTATGCTTGTCTGTTTGTCCTTTATTCTGCAGATTAAAGACAAAGGTATTACTTTTATTGATACTTTAAGAAAAGAACAGAGAACTCTTATTCTCCTAGTATTTAAATCAGATAACACTTGAATAGAATTCAGCTTCTCACTATAGGATCTAGGTATCAAGTCCAGATGTTTAAGTTTCACTGACTCCTATCAGAGTTCAGATTGTTCATTAATGTAAGGGCTGTGTAGCAACTTTCTCTGTGAAAATAGTTAGTGTAAACAATAGGACTGTTTTAAGTAGAAGTCATTCCTTTGAAGGTATTAAAGTAGCAAAATCGAGTCCTTATTTAAAATCAACCCTTATTTTAAATGCTGTACTGCCAAGCCAATCAAATAGATAAAATTATTGGCAGAATAGGTTTGACAAGCTGTTTAAAAAAGTTAATAATTTCCTCTGTCCCTGAAGAAATTAACATTTATTCTTTTATAAAATCTGTCTTCATAGTGATTATGTCATGTGTCATGATCATGGCATAATGCATTCTATAAAAATTATTTCACATTCCTTCACGCTTATTTGAGGAGAGCCAGTGATTACAAACTATTACATACATAGGCAATTAATAACCAGCATTCATTATAAGTGTTGATATCTATGATAGTCATAGCCAAATAAATAATGTGCGCTCAGCTTTGGGTGTACCCAGGAAATCCAAGGCACTGAGCTCACTTAATATGCTACATTAAGTTGTTCCCTACATATGAAGGTCAACTATGCAAGACCCTATTTATCTCTTCATGCACAGTTGCCATTTTTCCTACTTGTTGCTGAGCATTTTTAAAACAGAAGGTTGCCATGGTTATAAAGGCACAGGTATATCCTATTAGATTTTCACATAGGTTATGGCACCAATCATACATATTAAGTTTGCATTGGCAAATAACTTGTCTCTTTGCTCCCTCCATGATGATGCCTAACTATGATCCAGAGGGTGATGAATTTTAAAGATTTCTCCAAGAGTTTGCATAAATAAGGTCATATCAAGTCTGTTTTCCTCTACCATACAGAGGAATTCAGAACAACTGTAGAAAGCCATGAAATCTAAATAGACCCTGTGAGCTGACTGCCATATTTGAGGTCACACAGCAAAGATACCATCACATTCCATCCTCTTCTCTGAAGGAGACACCTCAGAAGTGTGAAGATAACAGCAGAGAAAGACAACTCAATATCTGAGATATCTGGCAACCCTAATTGGCCCAGAGTTTTCTAGAGATCACTTCCAAAGTGAAGAACCTTGCTGTATCTTCTCTCTAAGGTCAGGACATTTAAAAAGAAATCTCTGAGCAACTATATACTGGCTCCATCCTACCTGTCTTGGCAGGAGGTCTATGAAGCTAACAGTATGGTTCCAAAGAAACAGAATTCTGTAGCTAGCTTTGCAAGTTATTAATTATGCAGTGCCATATTTACTTGCATTTGTGAATACACCCTGTGTGGCCCAAAGAAGGTCTCTGGTAATCTTTTTGTCAACCCTAATGTAATTTAATTTAAGTCTTTCCATTGTCCCCTATTTTATATACAAGGAATTCAAGACAATTGCTTGTATCATTTTGCTTGGTCTACTTGTACAGATACAATTATTCCTGTCTACTTTTCCATAACCAATTACAAAGAAAAAAGGATATGCTATAAACTCATGTTTTTGGAATTGCTTCAACTGTTGCAACCAGTTAAAAATTAAATAATTAAAAAAGAGTGTCTATTTTAATAAGAAAGGCTAAAGGGAAAAGAGGAAAGAGCTTTGTTGGCTGAGAGATATAGGAAGCAAGATATGATTAACAACTGACATATTAATGGGTTTTACAGTCAGATATATAAACACATTTAGACTTTTATTTTACAAAAGAGATGACTGGAGCCTGCTTAGTCAAAGACTAATGTACATAATAATGTAAAGGAATTAGTAGTGTATGTACTACCGAAACAGTACTTTATTCTTGTTTTCAAGGGTTTAATGCAGTAAGTAGCAAAGCATCACAAGAATAACACACCACAGTGGTTACACTAACTAGTAAAGAGAAATGGATGGATTTTTCTGGTGCTCTTGCTAAAAGGAAGGAAGGAAGGAAAGAAAAGAAAGGAAGGAAAGGAAGGAAGGAAGGAAAGAAAGAAAGAAGGAAGGACTGATGAATACTCTGTTTTAGTCTGATTTGCTGTATGGAAAGAATATAGAATTTCTTACAGAAAATTCACAGCATGGCTCTTGAGTAGTTACTGCTGCCACATGTTATTGATATGACAATTTTACCCCATCTGCCATAATGCTGTTCCAAAATGTAAGACTGTTATTCCAAGAATATCTTCTAAATTTAAGTGCAAAGTTGTACAGACAGTAGATATACATATATACACACACGTATATGTACGCATTTTTTCATTACCTTATATTGAATTCCAGTATTTTCATATTCTTATAGAACTGCACTAGTTTCTGTCTTATCAAAGGCTACATATAGAAGAAAACTGAGTTTCCTGCTGCTGCCAGATATGTTCATTTCTCGTATGTTCTCTGATCTCCTTCTGCAATATTAATTTTATCTACTATCTCAAAAGCTTAAAATGTTTACTCCCAGCCCCCATGCCACTAGACTTTCCTGTTCTAAGCTGAAAGATTAATTTGTCGAGAATCAAAGGACGCCAATTTAGATGTTGCTGAAACTTGCAGGACCTAATGTGCCTGAGTCTATCTGCAGGATAATGTTTGCCAGGAGTCCATGTACAACCTATCTTCAGTCAGCAAGTAGATCAGGTAGAGATGTAAAGCAAGCATTAGGGGTAGGAAGATGAGTTTAAAAGTGGCCTTGAACCTCTTCTCTCAGCCCTGGGTTTCTAGTACAGAATGTCCCAAACTGTAGAGTAAGCATTTTTTTAATTCCAAGATAAGATATTTTAGATATGACTGTATTAGGAAGATGTTTGTTCAGCTGTGATCTTTTCATTGTCCATCACCTAAGTTCTGTCCTCTTTGTCTACTCTACTCATGTATACCCAAAGTAACCTATCTTGCAAATCCTAAAAAAGTCCTTATACTCACACTTAAATAAGTGATAAAATAATAAATAATATTGCCCAGCAACTGATTTCACAGAAGGTCTTTTTTATTATCAATCTCAAATGATCATTAAGGATTACCTAAAAATATGCCTATAGATATTTTTAATCTTCTTAAACCCAAATTTTAAAATCAGGATTTCATAATTGAATGATTTTTTATTAAATCAAATGAAATAGAGAAAGATTATATTTTCACAGTACAATCATATCTCAATAACTTTTTAAAATTTATTAATTAGACTATAATCTTGCCCAAGAAATCTGACAAGAATTATTTGAGGAAGAATATTTTAATATAATTTTTTGCAAGTTTTTCTTTATAAATATCAATAAACTGAATATCTTTTTTTTCTTGTTTCCTTTAGAGATTAACTTAACCAATTGAAATTCAGGCCACATGTACAGTGCTGCTGTTGTTTAAATATATCTTATGATGTTCTAAAAAATCAGAATTTAAGTCTGCAAGAACTGGAGTTTCATGCCAAATCAGAAAGTTAAGATGACATAGGAATAACTGAAATACGGTGGGACAACTCCTATGACTGGAAGATCTTGATGGATGGCTATAGACTATTTTGTAAAGATAGGCAGTGAAGAAGCCATGAGTAGCCATTTTCTTCAGAAGAATGGTGGGAAACTGTATAAAGGCTTTACTAAAGTCCAAGTTGTCAACATCCACAGCCTTTCCCTCATCCACTAAGGGGATTACCTTGTCACAGAAGCAGATCATGTCAGCCCAGCAGGACCTGCTTTCCATGAACACATGGTGTCTGGGCCTGATCCCCTGGTTTTTCTGTATGTGCCACAAAATGGCACTTAAAATGATCTGCTCCATAACCTTCTCTGGTATCATGGTCAGTCTGACAGGCCTGTAGATCATCAGATCCTCCTTGCAGCCCATTTTGTAGATGGATGTCACATTTGTCAACCTCCAGTCAACAGGGACCTCCCCAGTTATCTAGGACCGCTGGTAAATGACTGAAAGTGGCTCAGTGAGCTCTTCCATCACCTCTCTCAGATCCTTGAGTAGGTTCATCCAACCCTGTCATGCAAACTGGAGATTTCCTTGGACCCTTTGTGTTTGATCACTCTCAATTACCCAAGAAACCAAGATGTTTGTGCCTCACCAATCTCTATACATAAAATACAGAGTGCATGCTCCTGGAGAGGTGCTTGTTCTTTGGAGGCAGGTAACTTTGAGATAGAGGTGTGTGTATTACAATTAGATTATAATGAACCAAGTTCATCGAAGAAGAGTAATTTTGCCACAGTTGATGGTTCAGCAGCAAGATATCTATCTCCCTTGACTGACAGCTGCTATGTGGTTTATCAGCTACCAGGTACCATGGAGCTCCCACCCCTTCAAGGATTACAACAGAGCCTGGCCACAGCGTTTCCACTCTGCTCCACTCTCCATTTCATCCCTCTTAACATGTGCTAAAGGGTGCAGGCTGTATTGTGTGAGGAATCATGGAATAAATTTTGTTCATGCCAGTTGCATTCCATCCAGGAAGTGGCAACTGCATTTCATCCTATAATTTCTGTAGTATTATAACTTCTGTTAGAATGTGCCCATTTTTCTCTAATTTTACCCCCAATCATCTTCCCACAGGCACCATAGACTTGTGTGTGTCTCAGTGGTTTAGCAAGTTGCTGACCATTTCCCCTTGGATTATGGGGGCTTCATTCTGCTCCCTGTCCCTGTTTTCCAGTCTGGGGAGATGGGTACCTGCAAAACAACTGATCTTACTATTAAAGAATGAGGTTAAGAAGGCACTAAGTACCTCAGCCTTTTCCTCATCCTTTATTACCACATGTTACCCCACACATCCAATAAAAGAAGATTCTTGTTAGCCTCCTTTTGTTGTAAATGCTTTTATAGAAACATTTTTGATTGTAATTTACGACAGACTAAATTATAGTTGGGCTTTGGGCCTTCTAATTTTCTCCTTGCATGACCACACAATATTCTCATAGTCCTCTTGAGTTGCCTGGCCCTTCTCCCAAGGCTCATAAATTCTTTCTTTTTCCGGTCTGTACTTCTTCCCTGACAGATCATCCATTTTGGCACATAGGGGCAGCCTGTTCCTGCATTTTTAAGATTTTCTTCTTGAAGAATGTCCAGCCTTCCTGGACTCCTTTGTCTTTCAGTACTACCTCCCAAAGGACTCTGTCAACCTGACCTCTGAACAGGTTAAACTCTGCCCTCCTCACTATTACTATCTTGTATTACTATTGACTACTTTCCCTACTCTTGTAGTGGCCCTTTCCATTCTTATGCTAAACATTTATCAGTTTTTATAGGATAAGTTTTGCAAATCAACAGTCAGGGCACTGACAACTCCTGGAAGCACAAGGAAAGTAAATGAAGGCACCAAAATCTGTTCAGATTACCTTTGGTAAATTGACGAGGGATATCTTTATAAAAAATCAGTTATGAAAGATTACATTTTTCTTTGCACTACCAAGCTCTGTAGAGAACAATACAGCAGGATTGATCCTCAGCCAAAAGGTACTTAATTATATTATGTATAGCGGGAAGAAATAAAAAACAAACCCCCATTAATAAATCCTCCCCAAATAATTCATTCTCCAGATGAAGTTCAAGCCTGCACTTAAAGCACAAAGGAGCTGACACAAACTTTTATTTGTGTGTATCCCTCACAAAATTGCCTTTTATGAGAGAAGGTAAGACTTTCTGTGTCATTCATGTGTATCTGTCTCTTAAACCAGCATTTCTCCCTCATATTAATTACAGAAAATGAATCCCCTGGCCCATGTACGGATAGCCTCTTCATCAGCAGTTAAATCTGTTTCCAAATCACTTCTATCACCCTTGGAATATCTGTAGCTGAATTGCAGTGGGTGGTCAGGTAGGAAAAAACGTTCAACATCAGTTATAATCTTCCCTTCTCACCCTCAGCCTTTCCCATCTTCTCTAGAAAAGGTTGTAGTCCCATTTGAAAATTGCAGATCACCCAAGTTGAAGATGCTAGTAGTGAAGAAGCCCTTTGAAGATCACTAGCCATCAACTATTTCAAATAACATGGAAAGAATTACACTGTGTGAGCATGTAAAGGTGAAATATTAAGCACTCAAAGGTTACAAAAATGTTGAGCCATTTCAGAAAAGCTTTTAAAATTCAGTTTCATATTTGTCAGATCAACAGCTCTGAGGATCAAAGTAATTTTCTGAATTGCTGCCACCAGAGCAGCCTCCTACTTCTGATAAAATGTTCCCATCCAAAACCGGAAGGCTCACCTTTTCAGGGACAAGCATCAGATTAAAACAT
Organism: Lepidothrix coronata; assembly: GCF_001604755.1. NCBI lineage: Eukaryota > Metazoa > Chordata > Aves > Passeriformes > Pipridae > Lepidothrix > Lepidothrix coronata. The sequence continues at coordinate 3,317,821 of NW_016690223.1, forward strand.
AATGTATAGCTGAGACTTCTTTACACAGGCAACCAAACCATTTAGTTTTCCAAGTTTGACATGTGGTGTCTATCTGAAAATGATTGGAAAATAATCTTGAAGGCTTAAACTTATGGACTTGACAAGTGGTGGAGAATGATGAATGATTATTCATTAAGTGCTTATGACATGCTAAGTGCCACAAGAAAAATATGGGATGAAATAAATGGTGCTATTTATACTGTGAAATTTAAATACAATATTTCTTAAATGTAAAATGTCCTAATATCTTAAGCAGCTTTACCTCATATATGATTTTTTCATATATAAGTATTTGGGGGAGAGTATAGTTTTTTTTTAACTGAGAAGCTTCTGGTACTTACAGAGGCTGCATTTTTCTCCAACAGTTGATACAATTTTCTTGTCAAGTAAGAGACAGGGAGTTTGCAGAGACCTGGGGCAAAACTTCACAGTCAGCTTCTGAGACTTAAGGATAGGATCATCCTTTTCTCATGTGACAAAGATAAGAATCACCAGAAATGGTCAAGAGACCTTTCTTTGTAGTCAGAAGAAAGATGCTGGACAAGAGCCATCAACACAGAGTGAGAATCTTGTGACTGCTCTTTTTTTGAATGGCTTGCTAGACAGGTTCTCAGTGACTGACGAAGTGGAAACATGGGATGCCTGTTTAGTTTAAAATCTATTCTGCTCTCTTAATCCAAATAGAAGACTAAAGATAGCTGGTGTTTAATTAATTTAGCTTCTAGAGAGTAAGCCTGAAGAAACAAAATTCTGAATAATTAGAGAGGCATGCCAAAATAGAAACAAAATAGAAGGAGTGGGTAAAACTAATTAAATATTGCTCCTCCTCAGTGGATTCTTGGGACACATGTAATATCAAAATGACAGTTCTTATTATCTTCCAGTTCTTTTTTCTCAAACATACAGAAGTGGGAAATAGGAACAGGACACAAACCTGCCACTCTGATTCTCAAGTAGTTGTGTTCATTTTAACATATTCAGGATAATACCTTTAATCATATGTGGTGAGTTGACCTTGGCTGGATATCTGGTGTCAGAGCCACTCTACCACTCCCAGAGATAAAGCAAGCGCATCAGCAAATGATGTTCAGCCACTTTCATGCAAAGCAGAACTTCAGCACATGTGGTGGTTACTCCAGAAGGCAAATATTGTAAACAACAAATGCCGCCCCTTCCTCCTCCTTTCCTTAGTTTTCTATCTGAGCTGATGTCATATGGAATATCCTTTTGATCAGTTTGGGTTAGCTGGCCTGGTTGTGTTCCCTTCCAGGATCTTGCCCACCCCCAGCTCTTGTTGGGGGCAATAGTGAGAGACAGCAGTGCCAGCTCTGCTCAGCAGTAGCCAAAACACTGGTGTATTATCAACACCTTTCTAGCTACCAATGCAAAACACAGCACTGTGAAGGCAGCTATGAGAAAATGAACTCCACATCAGCCAGACCCAGTATATCACGCACACCTATCATAGGTAAAATAAGAAAGACAACCCACAAGAATATGGTTTAACACTGAGTTGCAGATAGCTTGCTTCTTGTCTTCACAATTTGTCCTTATTATATAGTTGCTGACATGAGAACTGCCTGATGATCACAAAACAAACATGCTATATCAAGCTCAAAATTGAGTAAAATGATTTTTTTTCTATCTGTAATAAAACAAAGAGGAGGGACAAAAATTTCTTTAGAGACATGTCGGGGGAGAATCCTTCACTGTCATTAGAATCTACAGTCTGAGCAGAGCCTGTGTGATTACATGACAGGGAGAATCTGTGTTTACATGAAGAGACGGTGGGGGGGAAGTGTTTACCTAAACATTCACATTTAGGATTTATTGTGAAATCTCTGAAACTTACACATCACTAATTCTGTGACAGCTAAGAACAACAGAAGCACGTTAATAAGACTGTACAAGCCGAGTGGATAATAGGAATGCTGTCTAGAATCCCAAGGGAGATAGTATAGTGTACCAATGGGATAAATCAGAGATTTATGAGAGAAAGGCCTTCCCTGTTTTGAAAAACCATTACTTTCATGTTACATGCTTGACATGATGCTCTGCTGTTCAGTTACAGGAGTGCATATTCACAGCCTTGCCAGTATGAACTCTGACCTTTCAAACGTGCTGGCAGAGCAGAAAGATGGAGTTTTTCTGGAGGAGTCAACAACACATCAAAAGTGAAAATGACTGTTTTTATTTTTTTTGAAAGATAGCAAACTAGGTTTTTTTAAATTCATTTCATTGATTTGACAGTGTAAGTTCAATGACAAAGCCCAAGCTAAGTTTAAAAATCTATTAAGATTACTTTCTCCTTTAGCAGATTTTTGGTTCTGTTTTATTTTATTTTTTTTTTAAATATCTCCAGTGCTTATATGAAAAAGAGATTTTAAATAAAATAAAAAAACTTGGCCAAACTTTCTTTATTAAAAAGATCTCCCTTTCCTAGATTCTATAAAAAAAATTTGCTACAATTAAGAGGAGAGGAAGAAGAAAGACAGAAGCATGCATATATGCGTCCTCAGAGCTCAAAAATTCATTGACAGAAGTCCATTTAGGCACTTCAGAAATATACACACTATATTTTTCCATGGTATATCGTTTTTAAATACCACTTGCTAGACACATGCTGCTGAGACCAAAACTGGAAACGACATAGTTTTCAAATATCGTGTATACAAATGAGTTACTTTGCATCACTGTACTTTATAGAGGGATTATATCTTCCTGTTTTCCTACTCTGAAGGAAAAAAAACATATCCTTTCCAGGAGTAATTAGCAATACACTGCCATGAGAGAAGAAAAAAGTTTAAAGTTTATTTTGCGTCTTACCTTGGCAGAAGTAGAATGTCAATTAAAAAATAAAATCCAGTAAATTGTATTATTTCACCTTTTTAAATACAAGATCTTATTCTGACACCAGTAACAATTGCCAAATTACAGATCTAAAAGACATCTCTGTCTCAAAGATCACCTTTTTCAAGGAAGACCAAAACAAGTTTCGGGTGTCTTTAACAAAACATCCTGACATCAGTTTCCACATAAGAGGTGGCCAGACGTCATATGAAAAATCCCCTTAGAGGAATTAGAAAAAACCATCAGAATTAGGTTTGTAAAAGTAAATTATCCTGAGAATTGACACCAAACAGAAATCAAGGTAAAGTAAAAAATCATCACCTGCTTACAGCTCCTTTTCTTCAAAATCTTCTCCATCATATAAAAGTAACAAAACAACAAGCTCCTTCCAACACAAAACTCTTGTATAATCTCACACTCACATTCTTTTTACTCCTTCACCATCTCAAGGTGTTCTAGAGAAGTCCCAGTCTATATCCATTTTATCCTCAAATGTCAAGATTTTAATTTAATCTCCTGTGTATCTTAAAAAATTTCATCTGGCAAAACACCCCTTCTTCCTCTAGGAAGAGCTGGATCTCGTTTTCCCTGTTCTTAGATATGTCTCATGCTACAGTCTGCTTCCAGTAATGAGGATTAATTGGAGCAACCAGCCTACACTTCCTTAGGTGCATTTATTCACCCTGTCCCAGGCATCAAATAACCTTGTTATATTTGCAGATTAAAAAAATTCCCAACTATTAATTTGGCAGCGCTTCAGCATATAGAAAGAAAGTATTTACATTCAAGGACCAAAAATCACTTAAAGAGGAAAATATTCCTTGTCGTTACAAAATGCAACCCACACAAAATCAATGTTTAAATTAAGCCATTAGACTATTTTTAGAAATATTTCTGTGAGCTTCTACCAAAGAACTTTTCGCTTCATTTTTCCTTTTTTTTTTTTTAAAGAAACTACATACATAATCATTATACAGTTTGATTTCTAGCTATGAAATCAATTCTTTAAACCACTTCTATTACCCTCTTACTTAAGAATAACCTTTCTAAATTGTAAATACCTGGCAAAGGTAAGACTACCAAATTTGTCCCATATAAGGAGGAAAATTTATTTTTGTCACAATACTCTTGTAACTTATCTACTCTTTGGAAAAATGTTTCTTATACATAGAGTGTATAATTTGTACTCTTACAAATTACTATAAATGACTACTAGAAGATATTAAATGAAATACAAAAATCAATATAACTATTATTTATGTCCACATTTTAATGCATAGAATAAAAATAACTAATATAAAATACTAAAGTTATAGAAAAATTTGGAAGATATTTTTTAGATTGAATATATATGTACATTTTGAATTAATCTTTTTATGCTATCTGTGTGTTACTTTTGACATTTAAAAGAAACCATTAACAGATATTTTCCAGAAACATTTGTCAGTGACTTCAAGAATTACAATAAAGAATTCACCTTCTAAAAAAATCTCAGCCCCCATCAACCAAATGAAAATTTAGCTATATGAATGTATTAACTAAACATAATGAAATTTTAAATAATTATGAATATTTAATAAGGTTCAAGAAAGGCAAATTTAAGTTGCACTAACAGAACCAATAAACAATGATATTTCTATGAATAACGCTGGGTTTTGGTCTATTTTTTTTTAAGAATTATCTGTTCTGATGCCATTTGAGGAATGTCGTGGTTATAATATTGTCATATCTTATCAGTTCTCAAGAAAATCATGACCTCAAAGTCCCATGGGGTTAAAAGTAGTTGGATTTTAACAAATATGAGGCAACAGCGTGTAACAGACTGTCTAAAACTTTCAGAGGTGAATAAATAATAAAATGAGACTTAGTAGAAAAATATTACTAAAAAATGCAAAATTAATTGGTATATTTCTATCAGCAGTACCTAATAAACTCCCCCCAAACTGGAAGTAACTAATACAGACGGCATTTTATTTTAAAGAGACAAAAAAATCAATAATTCCTTCCTCAAACCTCTAATAACTCAATTTTAATGCTAAAATACTATAAAACTAAAGCTATTTAACCAGGTATCTTCAACATTTTCAGCTTTTTTAATTTGAGAATTTTAATTATAAATTATGTGATTTTGCCAACAGTTTAATTTTTTATTTTAAAGTCTATATTTGTCAATCAACGTGGAACTAATATTAAAGCCATGAAAATAATACAAAAACATTTTCATATAAAAGAGTTTAAAGCTCAAAATATTTTTCCTTTTTTCCACTCTCATTTTTAATTAAGAAAAATATAATAAAGTTTAGTTCAATTTTTCACCCTTTTGCAAAATAAAATCTGGCCTCCGTGAAAATAAAAACCAGACGATTGCTGTTGCTGTTCACTTTTATTTAAAAAGCAGAATATTCTAAGTATGTCATTTAGATCAACTCTTCTTGAGTTGTGCTTTGATAGAAGTACTGGCAGCTGACATCCATCTGGCTCCAAGGCAGGGTAAGTGCACCAGCAGCCTGAGTGATGCATGTTTTTTTGGAAACAACAGAAACATGGAAGAGTTACACTGGGAATTATAACCATAGTAGATTTGTCCTTTTTCTAACCTTTTAAGGATAGGGTGGACAAAAACATTCTGAATCATTTGAGCATATGAACAGAGCAGGGAATGGTAAATACCTGTTATGTTACAGCAGGTAGGTATAAAAAAGAAATTTAAGCAAATGGAGGTCTGTAACTTCTGTTAAATTTCAGAAGGCAGGGCAATTTAAAGCAAAATCAGTCCAGAGTTCCTGATACACCCTGTAATCTTTGGGAAAGACTGAAAGATATCCTTCTTGATGCTTCAGCAAATTTTTTCTCTGAAATTATCAGCAGCAGGTGCAGAAGTGACTGAACAGGGTTTTTTTCTTTAATCAGAATGAATGAAAATTATTTTGAACAGCAGCAAAGTTTCAGATCAGAAATCTTAGGAAAGGACCTTAGGTTTCATAATGTCACCTCTTTAAAAACAAAGAAAATGAACACTTTCTCTTCTGTTTGTAATATGTATTTTGTTTAGTGAACATGAAAATCTGTCTGCTATTTCTTCCTAATTACATGTAAGGAGGATAAAATATATATCTTTATAAGAGGTTATCTAAAAGATAACTATCTTGTTTCATCATTCAATACAAATTTGCCTAATGTAGGAACCAGACATCCAAGAAAACAGATTTGAACTGAGTATAACTATATAACTATAACTATATCTCAAAGTCATAAATCCATATCTTTCACAGACATCTACAGTCAATTCCATTTGGTGGAGTTTTTTTGCTCTAGATCCTTACTACTTTGCCAGTATATAGAAGATGACTATACTTTTGGTAGTTTAAACATATATGTTAGTACTATCCAAAGAACACCCTACACTTGATCTAATAGTTAAATTAATTAAAAAAAAATAATTTTAAAAATTAATGAAAATGTATGATTTCCACTAAAACTTTTCTGATTACCTTTCTCAGTCTCTGGAGTATTTTTTTTTCTTTAAAACCAGGGTGAGTGAGATTGAGGAAGCAGAAACACAACAAAAAAAAAATCACATTTCCCAGTGTAGCTGATTCCCAAGGAATAATGATGTCTACCAGTGATGTCAGAAATTCAAATTCAAATTCTGCTCTGAGTCAGTGAAAGTTAAATTCCTTGTTCTCTCAACAAGTGAGAGCCATGCCTTTTCTGCAGTTGGAAGGAGACCATTATTTGGCAAATTTCATTGAGCAAAGTTTTTTTCTGGAAGTTTTTATTATGGACAGTCAGACAAGCATGCCTACCTTTCTTCACAACTCTGAGTCCTTATACTGGGAGAAAAAAAAAAGGAAAGAAAAAGTGAGATAAAGTGAAAAAGCCTTAAGAATCCTTTGAAAACAAAATGACTGGATGATGAACTTTAGGGAGCTACCAGAGGCTCATTAGTCAGACTTTTTTCAAACACAGTTTGAAGTTTAATTCTAGAAAAAAAAAATCAAATCACAATTTTTGCTTTGACAGATAAAATTAGGATGAAAGACTACTTTGAAATCACTTAGCAGGAATTTTTGACACTGTGATACTGGCTAGTTATTTAATACCTATCAAATTATTTATAACTTTCAAACTCCTATGGACAATTTAGAGGAAAGGGATAAGAGTGAAGATAAAATAAAATAAGAGTATAACTAAAAAAAAAACATTTCCAAAGCCAAAAATGTTTTTTGGCTCAAATATTTTTTTTGGCTCAAATTTTAGTTTAGTCTTGCCATGGTAAAATAAGAAAATGGGTATTAAATTCTATTGGTTTTATCAGTCCTGAACATGGCTAAACAGCTAGTCTGTAAAGCTCTGAATTAGGCAATTGATAGATTGGGCAAGACTTTTTCTAACAGTGTCTTTCTTTTCTAATACATACAATTCATACCTTTTTTTTCATTTTAGTTGTATTAAAACTCTCTTGTCAGATTATATAGTTCATCCTGTAAGCACTAAAAGGAGCTATGATTTTTTCCCACAGATTAAGCAATTTGTGTATTCAAAATGTTTCAAAAAACATTTAACCTTCAAATGTAATACTTGTCCCAGTACCACTATTCAAACAAAGTCTCTTCTTGTAGTAACTGAAGTGGTTGTCTCTTTGGAGCTATTTCAGGAAAGTTGCTTCGAAACTTACCTTGATCTTCTTTTCTTTTCAGGGGAGTTAGTCACCTGAATTAGGAACCTGACACTGAATACAGGATAGGTGATATAGAATACTAGCAACAGAAATAGAAAGGCATGAACCTAGCTCAAATCAAAATATTGAGAAGGGGGAGTCTGCCTGAAAGTATTACATCCTACAGAGCAATTTGGAAAGAAAATTTATACAAGTGTCATAAGCAGTAAGAATTATGACACTGCATTTAGCATTTCTACTGCCTTCTGTATTATGTGGGTAGCTGTGAGAATTTGAGAATGTAGTCTGAACTATAACTTTACCACCACTCTAATTGGTGTTCTACACTTACATCCAATTTTGCATCTAGAAAACTAGATATTTTTGCAGACTTTAGCATGTTTGAATCTAGGGAAGACAAAGCTTTTTCAAAGACAGAATTTTTTTTAAACAAAATAATTTAGCTGGAAATTTGAAATCTCATTAGTTGCCTTTCCAGAATATCTGTCTATCTCCATATATGCACAAAATTCTGCAACAGCATACAAAGGGATTTTAGGAAAGGTTTCATTTTTTTACCACAAAACGAGGGACAAGTTCTCTCCCTTGGCTAAGATAATTTAGAATGTTATCAGATCTTTGATATATTTTCAAAATACCTTTTTAATCATGGTAGTCAGGGGTCTTGAATAAAACTTGAAGACAATTTAAAATGAGTACTAAAAAAGAGACTTGGATAAATACTGTAGTAGACAATGAAAAACTTTATCAAGATGTAGAAGCAATATCTTCATTTGAGTAAACAGATAATGAGTGACTAATCATTGACAAAATACTAATTTCCTCTTATTTTAAATTATTTTAAATGAGCTGACTAAAATTTTTAGAAGCAGCGGTTGTGCACATGGTGAATGCTTCTGGAAGTCATCTTGATATATGATTGTCTGCCATTGGGAAAATCACATCAATGCCAGACAAAACGAGGTGTCTATACGTCATTGAGTTCATATCTGGTAGAAGATTTTGGAACATGGTTTCTGTCTAAGATATTATTCATATTAGTTGAATGTAAGATCACTAGATATATCTATTTATCCACATCTGATATTCTTAAAAAATAAAGTGAGAATCTCACAAATCAGACTTACCCCTCCTTGCCCCCCTCCTGTCACTTATGTTATTCCCAAAAATGAAAGAAACCAACACAAACAAAAAGAATACCAGTGCTTAATGATGAATATACTGCTTGTAGATCTTCAGTTAAGACAGAATTGAGCTGTACATTAAGATGTAGATGAGAAGGATGGCTAGTAGTCTTTTCTGCTTCCACATTTAATTAATTTTTAAAGCATAATGCAAGTCAGATTGTTTTGAATTTTATATAAGGCTGCTAGTGTTGGTTTTTCTCTAGGAATGCAAAAATTAAAAAGTGAGACAGTTTTAGATAGGAAAGGAAATCATAGGAGTGTTTAGCAAATCCCTATACTATTCAAATATGTTGTTCACACAAGATGTCAATTTAAAATAAAGACTGAAGCTTGAGCTGAATCTAATTAAAAATATTTCCTTTTCAGAAGACCCTTCTGGGATACAATTTTTTTTATTCATTTTAATTCACTATGAATCAGGGGAAAGATTCACCACAAAAAACTTTCTGATCTGAGAATCATGAGGACTAAAAATACAAAATTTGTGGAAATGAAGAAGCAAAGATACAGTGGTACAATCCATGTTAAAAGCTATTTGAGTACTGCTAGGCATTGAAAAGGGACTGTGCTTTTACACGTAGAAACAAAGTAGAAATCATGTAACTTTTGCACGCTTAAGTGCTTTTACTAAGGTAGAGGCAAATGTGACAATGTCTTTATCTACAGTCTTAAGTTTCTGATTAAAAGACAGTATTCCATACAAAATTTTAGCTCTAGTGTAAGTCTCCTGCCAAACACAGTCATGGCACAATTTCAGTTTCTATTGATACTTTCAAGTACTTTCTTACATTTGGTGCAAGAAAACTTTTTCAGTGTTATGATTCAGGAATTAAGCATATACAAATAGAAAAAAATATATTCTATCTGAACTCTAATAAAACTGGTCTTACTAAATTATTATTTTTTATTAATTTGGCAAAAAATAAGGATGTATGTCTGAACCAGATTCTTGACTGGTGTACATTTTCTTCTGTGGCAATACACTGATTTACAGTAAATGATAATATCACCAACTACACTATCATTCTCATATCTCCATTGAAATGACTGCTCACTTTCAAGCCTTTTACTGTCACATTTTCCATGGATAGGATTCAATTATGACTTTTTCCTGAGATCAGAACATTTGTATTTCAAAATTCAAGAATTTACTAAGACTGTCTTAGAATGTTTGATTTTGATACAAAAACAATTACACTTCTCCAGCAGAGAAATCAAAACTTTAACCTTGGACTGTCCATCTTTAATGGACCCCAACAAACCAATGCACAATATAAAGTGATCTGTCTTCCAGTTTCAGAAAAAAAAAGAACGATTAATCCTGAATTAAATTAATAATATTATTTTATCAATAACTTCAGGATTAGAGAATAACATCAGTTTTATTCTCTAATCCTGAAATTATTAGGGTTACAGAATCTAGTGAAAAAAATTATCCCCAAACTTAAATATTAAAAAGATTCTCTAATGTCTTACCAAGTAATATCTACTGATTAACCAACATCTATTTGAATCTTCCTGTCACACACTGAACGCATCACTTTTCAGTCTACCATTTGTAGAGATGAAAAAGAAGTTATACACATAATTTTTTAATGACAAAAAATAATTTGAATACATAACTACTCTTAACTAGATTCTTTTTCTAGAACAATTCAACTTCTTTCAGCCGTTCTTTGTAAGTCTAATTTGTAAGTCATTCGTCACTCATTTTTCTATTTTGTGCTTTTTCAATTTATCTGCTTGTTGTTATAAAACCACATCCCAGGTATAAAGTCCTTCTGATTTCTAGTCTCATTCTGTACTAATATTACCAATATTATTATCATACGCAATATTATTTCCTTCCTCTCTTTAGAATTCCTTTTTATGGAAGCCCATTTTCTTGGCTGAAGTTTGCATTTTTAATCTATTGCTATTCTTCTGCTCTACTTTTACATTAATTTGCAGAGAATTAACTTTATATTTTTTGACAGTTTCACATATATGCCATGTTTCCAAATGTTTCCTTCCCTTTACTCAGATCTATCTTTTGCATAGCACAGCCTAAGTTCTCTTAACATTTATAAAAGAAATATATGCTTTAACATTGTCCTCGATAATTTATTGGTAGACTGTGACTATTTATAATGCTTATTCAGCAGGCATTCTCCTTTTACCAGAAGGCCATGTCCTTCAGGTATTAGACATCTGAATTAACGTGCATCGGTCTTATTCTCTCTTAGTGTGAAACTACTTTTTTCTATTCTTCTTTTTATTTTTTTTGAAGGCTTTTGACAGATCTGTTTCTCTCTTCCTTCTGAACTACAGAGAAAGCATAAATATTTTCATCATACAGTAAAAAGTTAAATTTTCTCCCTACCTCTTTTTTTGTACCTCTGATTTAGGCCATCAAGTCTCTGAGAGGCCAATTAAGCTTCATTTGTGCATTAAGACTTCTAATCATTACTGTCTGTTCTTAATACACTTTGCAATAGTGTGTAGATGTCTAACATATTTGGTAAGTTCCCCTATTATTTTCTTTCCCATGAGTTATCTAATATTGTCGAAAATGTTATTATCTTAAAATATGAAAGAATTTGTAGCTGCTTACCCGGAAGCCACCAGTCTGATACAGCCAAAACTCCTCAGCTACAGCTGTTATCTTTTGGTCTCTGCATCATTTTATTGTGAATTTTAATCATAAATCTGTTTATTTGGATTATGTTACTGCAATCCCTTACATACTGGTCTCCTTGAAACAGGTCAAACTCAAAAATGTTATTTTTTTAGGACAGTAAAATTTATGTGTACTTAAGCATGCCTGTATTCCTATGTATATAATTTACAGAGATATTACTTAATATCTTACAGAAATATTACTTTTGCTAAGGATATTTCTTAATTACCTTTCACTCACCCTGGTTCCTGTAAGAAATTCTTACCTATTAAAGCAGGAATATAGTCTCTAGTCAGACTTAAATATATGTATGTCATTCATAAATTTGGTTTGATATATCTGAATATCCTACATATCAAAACTATCTCAAAATAACATCTTTTGAATATTTTATGTTTGAAAGTATTACATTTGTCTGAACTTCTGTTCATTTTTACCTTAAAACTTACAATATATGCCTTGTCTTCATCATCTTTCATCTCCAAATCTGTTTTATCTTTTTGAGTAGACGCTGTACAGTTCTGTTTCTGCTGTATATTAACTCTGGATAAAAAATGGGTTTGCTTTCATTTGGAGAGGATGACTGCTGAAAAGCATTTTCCACAGATACTCAAGTTTACATAGAAGTTTTATTTGACTGTACTTCTGCTTTTTCCCCATAGGTAATCCTGGAAAAAGTTTGGCTTGCTGCACACTCATAAAATAATCAATCATAAACCCAAATATTAAGCAAGTATGGGATGCAAAGATTTTACAAAGCAGTATGAATGCAGCAATACAGTGATGAGATGCTGCAGACAACTGAGAACAATTGACATTCCTTCTTCCAGGACTCTGAGGGCACCGATGGATCTGACTGCCCCTTTCTAGCTTCTTCAGAATTTTCCTGATCCTGCCCATGGTCCAGGACTTCATGTCATTCCTCCAGAGCCATCATTTCTTGCCCCAGTGAAGCCCTGGCCAGTCTCCAGCTCCCCACAGCCCTGTACTCCCCATGGGTCTTGCTGAGCCCATCCTGTCCTTATCCCATTCCTGTTCCCAGGGAGATGCCCAATGTTGACGGTGGGGGCTACTCTTAGTGTCCCCAGATGTCCTGCTCATGGCTGGGATGGAGAGGTCTGGGCTGCTCATGGAGATTCCTATGGAGGCCCATAGAGAACCTCAGGTGTTGTCTAAGGCCTCTGGACTGTGGCGGCTGGAAACCATCCCTTTTGTGTTACTTCAGTCACTGTGCTGGTACTTATCTCTGTGCATATGCACTCTTCGACAGTGTGATGCACAGAGCAACATCTTTTCTGGAGAAAAAATTTGTTTATATGAAAGGAATTATTTCAGTCCTCAAGATCCAAGTACGCCAATTTTGAAGAAATTTTTTTTCACGGATTTTCTAAACCACAACAAGGAGTCCATGCTAAGGATCTGCCATCTGGATGAGAGACTGATGCAGACAGATTTCTAGACAGCCACAAAAGTACTTCAAAAACATTTCAATTCCTCAGCACAGTCCCGAAGAGTAGCCTGGTCTGAGGCATTTTAATGCGGCTGTTCCTGTAATTCCAAACACAAGCTATGAATAGCATCTCTAATATTAGCTTCTACAAAGCTAATAAAGCAGACTACGAAAAGTTTTTGAGCAGCAGAGCTGACTTCTGCAGCAGGTCCACAGTTTTGCTGGCACTAGCACTGTTAGAGGTGGTCTTAATTTTGCATGAATGGACTGATCTAAACCAATTTCTCTGTTTCATTAGACTTTTGAAAGTTTCCTTTCGTGTTAGATATGAGTGAATTATTTTTTCCACCTATCTTTCAAAAAACTTAATGAAGACCATGCAATCACCAACTGGAAGAGATGAAAGGATTCCTGTTTGACTTTTCTTTTTCATAATAACTTTATAGTGGCAAAGCTTTTCTATTGCGTCTTGTCTCACTTATTAAGGAGGTGAAATAGAGGCTAGAGATAAAACAATTGCTAAAGAGGAACTGCACTGACTGCATTCTTTCAATAGACCGATTTGGAGGTGAAAGTCAGGAGCATGTGCAGACACATGTAACATGCTACTCTGCCTTTCCAAGATCTTGGTAGGGTAACTGTAGGTGGAGAGCTGTACAGGTCCCAGTATGAAGAACAATTTGCCAGAAGCAGGTTTAGAAAGAAGGCAACAGATACCCAAGACCACTTTGAAATGAATAATCTGCTTTCCATTGTCAGAAGAAAAGTACCATTGTAAAAAAGGACTAAATTTGGGCTTGCAAATGATAACATCAGCCCATATTAGAAGATGATATGGTTTGAAGCTGGCTCCCTGCCAAGTCTCCAAACCTTACCACATGAAGTCCTCCCCACCCCAAAACCTCAGGGAGAAGAGGGAGAAAAGCAACCAAGAAAACTGAACCAAGAGAGAGAGCTAAAGCAATATATATATATAAATATATTTACACTTATATTACAGTTATATACAATTGAAATATATATACAATTTCACAAGGGAAAGGGAAGGGGGAAGGGAAAAGGGAACAAAACCAAAATAAAATATATATATAACCTGATTAGTAGCCCAATATCTAGCAACTAAAAGAGTTAGCAAAGAAATATCTCACTACTCTCCTTGGGACAACTGAGAGTCGCTTTGGAACAATCGCCGGCAACCTCCGTCTCCCAAGGTCGACAAGGCCTAACCAGGCCTCGCTCCCCAACACAACGGACTCAACAGCAGGGAACCTGCACCTCCAAGCCACGGGAAGGAAAAAGAGCGAAGGCCTCTCCTCCTTTCTTCTTATAGTCTGGCTTACGTAAAAATCGTAGGGAATACTGGGTAAATCTGGACCCTTCCTTGGTTACAAACTGGTCACCAAGGAAGGCCCAGACCAAACTACCAGAGAAGAATATTTTTACAGGAGGAAAAATCAACCCAAATTGTGGTTTAAATATAAAGAGTGACATAAGTTGGGTTTTTTCTTGTGTTAATTTAGTACTAACCAGGATTTTCCTGTTCTCTCCTATTAAAAAAAAGGGCATGTTCTTAGCCATTGTATTCCACTTAACAATCACTAAGTCTCAAAGGAAAATAGAGTACTTGTTCCTTGTTCTGTCCTTGTACATGGTAGTAGCCTATTGCTAACCAAACAGTCCCAGAGTGCAGTTCTCACCTGTGTATCCTGTTCCACCTGTGCATCCTGCAATGTCTCTTTTGTGCTGCAACCTTTCTATTGCAAACTGACAGCCTTTCCTTGGATTTTAGCCTTTTAACCACTAATATTTCACTGTCCCCTGTCATCCTTATTATCTTTCTCTACAATAAGCTTTTACTGTGATAGAATGAATATGTTGTCTTGATTAACTGGTATAATATTGGTGTAAGTTATATTTGGAAGTTGTCTATACTCTGTGAAGGAAGTGCTATATTCTTCAGAATTTAAGATGAAATTATTTGTTTCCCAGAAGTAGATTAGGCTCATACTTGTCTTGTGATTGTTTCCAAGCCTTCCTGTAGACCAGCTATTGGGGCCCAGAGCATGTTCCCCTTCTAGGATTTCAGCTGGAGAAGCTGCAGAGTTCAGCTGGCTGACTCCAACATCAGCTGCTTTGGTGATAGAAACTCCTGTGAGGAAAGCTAAAACAAGGTCCTGCCCCTTCTTTCCCTTCGGAGCTGCTTGTAAACTGAGACTTTAGCACTGCCCTGACCTGTCCTACATCGCAGCTAAGTAGCAGCTCTAACAGTGCTTGAGCTTGTACCTCTGTGAACCTCATCCAGACTCACTGGTTTGACTTGGCCTTGGACCTGCTTCGCTGCTGCAGACTTGCTGGTCAGTCTCTGGACCCATCCTGACCCAGACTAGCTGTTATATGTCCACCCCTTTTGTCAGAGAAGTCGCTGCTCCTGTCTGTGTTACTGTTGTGCTCAGCTCACAGCTCACCTTCCCTTGCAGTGCAGAACTATATTTCCTATCTTCTAAAGCAGAACTAGGATGAGGATTGCTTCCTGTGACTTCTACATAGATTTAAATGTATTTCTGAAAGGGACATGCCAGCAGTTCATCAACCAATATGTCCACTATCTTCAGTTCTTGTCTGCAAAACAGCAACTAATTAGGAGGTAATAAATCCATTAGAATTTAGTGAAAACAAACCCTCCATTGTGCCTTTAGTTTAACAAATGAAGATATTACTATTGTAAGAATACTGGTCTGGTGATATTCACCTAAGTAACTAATGGCAGCTTAATAGTTTAGAAAGGAACGGGTGTAAATCAATTAAAAAAAAATATAAAAAAAAATTCTTTCACATCAGATAGGCAGTATGGTTAATGACAAAATAAGATTTTTAAGTCTAGGGAGTTTTTTTATTATTTTTTAGTGTCCAGTTCCCCAATATCTAAAGGTCTTTGTTCTGCAATAGGAAAGAATTATGCCAAATGCTTTTCTGAAATCCAAAAAGATTAGAGTTGCCTCATTTCGCTTGTTTAGAGAATTCTTTATCTCATGGAATTATCTTATCTGAGAAAGTACGTTATCAGATATTAGTTCCCAAAACCACAGTTTTGCTTGTCCATCAGCTATTAAAAGGACAGAAACGTTCTTTCACTTCACCCGGTCATGTTTAAGAAAAGTAGTTTAATAATCTATGAGACATCGTGTGAAAAACAAAGACTCAGAGATGGAATGAAAAAAGCTTGTGGAAGGGCATCAAAACCAGAAGAGTAACAGTCTTTGCACACTGTGTCTCACCTAAAAAAATCCACTGCGCAGGCTCGAAGGGTTAATGACCTTTCCCAAATCTTGGCTCGCGAAGACTGGCCATTAATTAATTAACAGTCTTTGCAAAGTCAATACCATTATTCTATTTCAGGGTTATACCATTAAATAACTTCTAGTACAGATGTACTTCATATTTAGTTATCATGAAAGCTAATTTTAGTTTTGATTTTGTATTTATTACTACTCAGAAGTGACTTACATGTTTGAAAAATATTTATGTCTTATACCTTAAAAATGAGTGATGCTTGAGAAATACAAACTATTACTTTAACTTTTTCCAGAGGTACTTACAAAAATCTTGCAATGTTGAATAAGTTTTCAGAAAAGCACAAGGTTGGAATTGTCCCAGTGGCTCTCAGAAAACTTCTCTCACCTTTCTCATTCTGGCCTAAATTGTCCACAATCAAAATGTTAAACCTATCTGTCCCATCTCTACAGCTTCTGAACGTCAGTTATGAGTTTTGATTGATCTCCGTCATTCTGCTTAGCACTTATTAGAATCTCTCCTGCTCCTGTCACATTAATGTCATTGGCCTGTGGAATTTCTGGATAAAGTGATTCATATTCCTTGCTCCAGCAAAATCATGTGAGTTAATACAGAATAAGCAATTATGAATCTTGGAAGAAGATAGCTAAAAACAGAGGCAGACAATCATGTAGATGCCTGGTGTCCTGAGGCATGAGAGATCCAGTTATGGCTCCTGGTTAAGCAGCAGACTGGATATCTCATCTTGTATAAATGGAATTTCTCATCTGCAAGGTGAAGCCGACAAAAATTCTCCAGCTCATAGAGGCAGAGAGTTAAAACACTTGTTACAGTTGTAAGGGTAATATAAGCAAGAGAGATATTAGCCCCTTACACCTTGTAAATTATGAAATATGGAGGAACAACCTTGACTGAACTTAGCAATAAAACTGATTATTACAATCACAACAGATACAATTTTTTTGGTGGGTTTTTTTCCTTTTGTTTTGGTCTATCCTTCTATTTTATAATACCCACTTTACCCATAGTTATTTATATGAGTGGACTGAGAAGAGAGGGCAATAGCATTAGTCCAGATGTGCGAAATGATAAATTAGTCATGATTGAAAGCACCTATGGATAACCGAAATTATCGACCAGCAGTGGTTGCCTGACCTGTATCCGTCAAAATGTCAAACCGTGTAGAGGATGACAGCAGGTATGAATCCTAGAAAGAATAAAGAATGCATAAATCTCTGGTGCTGTTCCATGCTGCTTCAGGTAATTTTGACATAGAATGCCTTACATTACTGTTCACTCATAAAAAACAAATAAATTATTAAAAGCAGCACTAGCACATTGCTTGTTTCTAAAATAGATATCATGTTAATTACTAGATAAACTATCCTCTCATTCTATTGAAAATAGAGTAAATTTGAGAAAAGGAGTATTTTATAACATACCTTCTCTTATGAAGTCTTATCATTGAATAGTTTGGTAGAATTTAAACATGAATAGTACTGAATAAAGAATTTTTAGCAAACCTAAAAAATTACAGTAAGTGACAACCTTATCCCAAAATTGTAAAAAATGGTTCAAAATTCAATTTAAATTAACTTTTTTTTCTGTAAATGCATTTTATAAATTATTCCTGTAATACTCTACTAACTGTTGTAATGGTATGTTCATTTAATCTAGATGATACTTGCTACATAAGTGTTATTAACATAAAATATTGATATCTCTAGGTTAGGTTTACAAGCTTTCAACCTTCATGAAAAAAAGTATTGAAAACACACTACATAGTTCAAACTTAACTACTTCCTTGTTGTCTTTTGATAACTCAAATTACTATTGCCAGAGATTATATGAAGTCCAGCTTTTTTCCAGATGTGTCTTACCTCTGCAATATTAATATCAGAATTTTTTTCCATCTGTTCTGTAAATAGGAAACATTCACAAAGTTCTTTCATCTACCATTTTAGAATACAGAATCTTAAATTTATGAATTTTCAAGGATGATAGTGAAGTTCCAGTGCCTTACTTAAGAGACCATGAAAGTCAACAGAAAATTTTTCCTTAACCTCAGTGAAGCAGGGCTCATAGTTGTTAACT
Source organism: Lepidothrix coronata (assembly GCF_001604755.1). Classification (NCBI taxonomy): domain Eukaryota; kingdom Metazoa; phylum Chordata; class Aves; order Passeriformes; family Pipridae; genus Lepidothrix; species Lepidothrix coronata. The sequence goes on from NW_016690223.1 coordinate 3,336,054, forward strand.
ACCATCTCTGACACATACTAGAATAAATTTGTGTAGAAAAGAAGATACTTTTCATGTTTATGAGGTTTTTCATTTGGTTAGATCTGGAATAAGGGAGTTAAACTATAGGAGATTCATAAGAATTTTTGAGGTGTGGAAAGGAGAATACCATTACAATTTTAGTTCTGTCTACTTTTGGGGCATGTCCACCTTCTTGAATTTAGAAGTCTAACTTCATTGGATTAACCTCCCTTTAAAATGGATTTTTAAACATTTCCAATTATCATGGTTTAATCACAGCCAGGAACTAAGTGCTAGGAAGCTGCTAGCTCACTTACCCCCCACCACCTCCATCCCCACTGGGATGGGGAGGAGAATCAGAAAAAAACGTAAAGCCTGTGGGTTGAGATAAAAACTGTTTAATAAAAGGGGAAAAATATAATAATGAAAAAGGAAAAGAGAGAGGGGAATAAAACCAAAGGAAAAAATGTGATGGGCAATACAATCCCTTATCATCTGCTGACTGACGCCCAGCCCATCTTCCAACAGCAATCAGCCCCTCCTGGCCAAATCCCCCCAGCTTATATAATGAGCATGATGTTCTATGGTATGGAATATCCCTTTGGCCAGTTTAGATGTGCTGTCCTGGCTGTGCTCCCTCTCAGCCTCTTGTGCACCTGCTCACTGGCAGAGCTTGGGAGACCAAGAAGTCCTTGACTTGGGGTAAACACTGCTCAGCAACAACTAAACTACCAGTGTGTTATCAGTATTTTTCTCCCACTAAATCTAAACCATAGAAGTTTTCCAGCTTCTAGGAAGAAAATTAACTCTATTCCACCTGAACCAGAACACCAATTCTAAAAGTCTTGTGAATAGAACATTGATTTAATTTTCTGCTTTTATATTTTAGCCTGATATTCTTGTATTGTAGATAAAAGACAACGGACAGATGGATAGATAGCCACTGAAGAAACAAAATTAATATTACCTCAACTTGGTCTTTTATAGATATTTAAAAAAAAAAATCTCCATTAAAATAAATATTTAACATTGGTCAGTAGAGGTACCATACACTAGGCAATTTATATTACTAACTTTACTGCCCAGGGCCTTTGCCATGTTTTAAAATGGTGTTCCTTTAATATTAGTAATTAGAGACTGAAATTAACTGACAAAATTTCATTTACTTAAAAGACATTTTGAAAATAAAATTTGATGTGATTAGGGAGGTTGCACTTGTGCTTTTGACTGTGGATCTGTGTAGGTCTCTTTTTCATTCCTTCATTCCTTTCATTCCTTTCATTCCTTTCATTCCTTTGTGACATCAGTCTTGTATTCATGGATAGTGTATTGAAAGTTTCTTGAATTTTTGCTTGATTCGGCTTAGTATGAAAATCTTATTATACAGCCTTGGTTAGTCCTCTGTTTATAAATTTGTAGTCATCTAGTCAGGGTGCAGAAAGAACAGAGTTAGGCTTCGGTGATCTCTTGCACACTGTGAATAGCAAGTACCAAACAGTGAATACAAAAAGCAACAGTTTATGAATAGGGCTCTGGTGAAAATTATTTTTTCATTTTTCTCAGTGAGTACCTCTGAATGTCAAAGATAATAGAAAAAAACCCCTCCAAATCAGCTCGTGAATGATGGACTAACATAATTATAATAGAATAACAGAACTTAATAATGGATAATACTGATATTAAATGCTTCAAACATTCCTAGTTACCTTCTGCAGACCAACAAATCAAAAATGGTTTTAATCTGTCACCTTCCTGCTCTCTGACTGTAGTCCTCTATTTCATCCAGTCTGAAGTAAGATCAGAGTGAAACTCCTGCTTTCAGATGGTCCGAGTGAAAGAGTGGCACACAGGAAAATTTAGTAAATCCCATGGGGATTCCCAGTCTTACAGAAATTTTTTCCCAGGAGCTATGATCAAATGAGTCTTACACTTCATTACAGGGGATGGAGTGGAACAAATAGAATAATGTTGTGTGAAAAAGAATCACAGCCCTCTCTAGTAGCCAAAAGGAATGGATGAACCTGAGAATGTATCAAAAGAGGAACAGGGGCAATAATAGCCATTGTTTAGTTACCTGTTCAAGTCAGAAACATAGAAGAGACAGATGCCCACAGGAAGAAATTGAGCAGATATAGATGAAAAGGAAACAAGGTATCTGATATGAATTAGGATTAAAGCAGCAACAGAGTGCTAGTAAATGTAGCAAGTTGAATTTTTAATAACATATCTGCTGAGCAAAACACTAAAAATTACAAAGGACAGGATGTTCTTTCTAATTTAGTATAAAATCTACATGAATGTGTACAAAGCCCTGACCTCTCCAATGACCACAAAGATTGCTGTTCAGTTTGTTCCTTAAGAGTCTGCTGATCTATCTTCCATCCTTCAGCTTCTGTTCTCTTGATATTTCCTAGTTTATGTTTCCTATCTATAACAGACCTTCAGTTTGTAAACCATGTTATTAAATGGAGAGTAGTTAAAGGTAAATCTCATGCTTTGTAGTACCTGAACTGCACCTTTAAGTTTGGAAATAAACTATTGCCCCTGCTCTGAAAGGACTTTCTGCTTGAATTAACCATCTTGTAATCTATAGGAAAAACACAACTATAATAATCAGGCAAGCAAGTAGACCATATAATATTAATAAACTGTTACAGGCATCCCACACATCCTTCACAGTTGGCTGTCTAAACAAATCAATATAAAGGGAAAGCTCTAGTTAAGACTGAGATGAAAATCTAGTGCTTTATCTCTAAAGCAAGTCAAAACATAACAATTCAACTTTATTATGTATAGTGTGGTTCATACAGATTGCATCCCAAAGGTTTTACGGGTGGATAATACTCTTCCAGAGTAAGATACAATAATAACAATGGAAAGAGAGTAATTATATCCACAGTCACGTCCTACTATCAGTGGTGTAAATTGAAACTAGCACTACTGAAATCAATATGCTTTACACTGATACAGAATTGCTCAGAGATTAGAATTAGACTCTGGTTACATAGCAGAGAAATTTAGAACTGCAATGGAATAGTAAGTCAATGAAGCAGAGACATAGAATGTCGGTTTTCAGACAGTGTGAAACTTAAGTGAGGAAAGAAAAAATACAGAAGGAGCAAAACAATATGGATGAAGTCTATCATTGTTTTTAAACTCAAGAGGAACACGTGGAATTTCTACGTAAACCAATTTTTGAAAGGATATACGTGATTATTCTCACCGTCATGTTGTGGAGCCATATGGGAGTTTTTCTTCAACTTCCAAGTTTTACTGTGTATCACAAACTAGAGACATGTTGCTGGACTACAGAGAGTGCTGTAGGCAGCAGAAAAGGAAATAAACAAGTAAGATATATTGATTTACTTGCAGACAAGACAAAATTAGGGAAGCATATTTCTTCAGTAAAAAAGAGAAACAGTAAACTTCTCAATTCTGTGGGTTTTGTTTATCAAAAAACCCCTAAACAAAAAAAAAAGCAAAATTTAGTATTTTTAGTGATCTCCAAAATAGCAGGATGATTTTAAACAGTTGGAGGTTAAAGTAGCACCACCTTTTAGCTGCTAGTAGGTTTCTTGTTAACACCCACATATTCTCTTATGCAGTCCTCTATTCTGATAGAAGAAGGTATCCATCAGGCTTGATGCCTGATTCTGCTTCACCATGTTGTATTGAGACATTTAAATACAAAACACACACAAGCACACAGCATTCCCTCGGCCAACCCATTACACACACCCACAAACCCCCACCTCAAATAAAATCTGTAGTTCCCTACAGAATAATTTGAACATTTGTGTGTCCTTTACTTTTGTATATTTAAGAACAATTTTTTTTTCCCCTCAAGGTTATTCTCCTCTGTTTAGGCAGTAGGTGGTTTTTAATTTCATGTCAGTCGATTATTCCTATAGCCACTGGCCAAGGAAAAAACCATTATCAAATGACAATGAAGTTTTTAATATTTTTTTTCCAGAATTTCATGTTGCTTTTTTTCTTGTGAGCTTAGAAGTACTTTTCCTTGTTCAAGGTGGAAAGGACACCCTAAGAGAGTCTTAAAAGTTAACAACGAACCATCATGCTTTTTGCTCGGTATCTGCTACTCTAGCAGTGTGCTAAGCCTGTCTCCGATGAGCCTATGACTCTAAAATGTCTAAGCAGCATTCTCTTAAAAAGAATGCATTTGAGAGATCAATACTTTTGCCTGTTGGCCTTGTTGAACAAAGATCAATGCATGTACAAAATCAGCCCAGCAGATGTGACTGAGAAGACTACCAGGCCACAGACAGAGAAATGTCTAATGGGGACAGCTATCTGTATAGCTTTAAGGTGTGTCATTAAGCATTGCAATTCACTTGGCTCACATAGGGGTTGTAATACCTCAAGCTGCAACCTGGTAATCTGTGTTATGTTTTAGCCAATTTATGCTCATCATGTGAAGTTAGGGGTACTTTAGCTATTAGATCTTTTATTCCTTGTCCAACATGTGGCATTAATCAAGTGAAGATGACAGCTACGCCCAGCTCAGAGAATTCTCCTGGCAACCCTCAGGCACGCTGCAGAGAAAGTATTAATGTATGACAAACCTTTGCCAACATTTAGTACCTTGATGTTATTGCTTGGCCTGTTTTCTATGTAGTTGGTATTGTCAGCTTTCCTGATGGAGTTGGAGATGCTATTTAATTTCACCGCATAAAGGAGAGAGAAATCCATTAGTGTTTGTCACCTGTCAATGAAGATTGTGTCACTAGATAGTAGAAACTGCAAATGTGCCAGATTGCTCAGCAGAAACTGAAGTGGCAGAAGACTGCAGGTAGTAGGGTTGCATGATATTTATCCTCTTTATTTCTCACAAAAAGTTATTTTAGGAAAACTCACAGAAGGCACACATTTCTCCACAGCAATCATTGAAAGTAGAGGAAAAGGTTACACTGAAACGGAGTAAAATACAGTGCTTGAACTGGATTCTCAAAGGGGACTTAGACACCAAACTACCTTTTTTAAAAGCCTAAAAGTTCAATATGTCAAACCCTTGAAAGGGACTACTTCCCTCAGCACCTGTATTTCTGCTGAATTTTGTAACATCTAAGAGCTGCATTAGATTGTGTCCTAGAAGAATATACAAAGCAGATGTTTCCCTGCTGGAGTCAAGGTAGTACTAATACACAGAGAACACCTAATGAGGTATGAAGAGGAGTTTGTTTTGCACAGCTTAATTTGCTTGTTTACTGAGAACAAAATTCTAGTTTCTCCATATATGACATAAAGGGAGGATTTCAGCTGGGCTCTTCAAGAAATATCTTTAATAATTAAGCTGCTGAAATCCTGGGCTAGATATCTTTTTCTATGTCTTCCCTGGTGAAAAAATTCTGCGTTGTGCAAATTTTTTACATATCCAATGGGCAGTGTAGAAAAGAAATACCAACTTCATAACTTGGCAGAATTCATGTGGGAGAGTCAGGCTCAGAACCTTTCTCTGGTGATCATTCAGTCAGTTACAGAAAGTAAAGCATCTTCAGTGGGACAAAGTGAGAGAGGCCTGCCTGAGAGTATTTTAATAGTTCTGCTGTGAGAGCACAAATCTATACTGCAGATCTGCAGAGATGAAAGTTTAACCAGTTTCCTTTGGTTTAGAGGACTGTAATGGCCACTGAAGTGATTGGTAGCAGGCAACCAGGGCCCTTTGGTAGTGACAGGCTGCTAACTCTGTGATAATGCTCCTCACTGTGAATCCTAAACATGAGGGGTATTCCTCTCTTCCCTGTTAGGCAAGCTTTCCCTTTGGGGATGATCTCACAGTACTTCTTACAATTTCCTCAGCTTTTCTCACAGAACATGCTTTTATCTGCTCAACGCGTTGTCAGTCAATTCCGTGTTTGTGCATGTACAGAAAGCACAGACCATGCAGTCAGACCAATGACTATGTGTAATGTATCTCTTTCCACTGTGTCCAACACTAGTTTAGCACCTCTGGATTTCAGCCATTCTGAGTTGCTTTTGAGTTTTAAATCCATACAAGACTTTCTAAATACAAAGCGCTCAACCTGGGATTGGGAATTCCACTATTCATTCATCAGGAAATATAAAAGTTTGTCATTGTGGTGCTGAACATTACTTCTTACAACTGTTCTTGCAAATTGAAGACCTAATAGCCCATAAGAAAATTTTGGGGCATTCCAAGACATTCTCCACTGGGTTCTTTCATAGATTACACTTCTTTTTCCATAAAAGGAAAGTTTAGATCCTAGAAAATATAATTAAAAAATGGGGTTCTCATATTGTTGTTATCTCACTGTGAGCATTTCAATATGGAAAGATGAATTTGACCCTTTACAGTGGGATATAATATTTGATTATTTGATTACTGCAGCTCTTACACTTCTTTACCAGTGCACTAATGAAAATGTGAATATATTTATTTATTTAGTACACTTCTACACATGTAAAGTGACATTAGGATGGCAGCAACCTTTTGGTGGTAAATCAGAATGCCTTTAGGGTGTACTAAATTTGCTGCAGATTGCCTTGCCCCAAAACTCATAATTTTTTTCCTAATGTTAATACATAATTATCAGTGTTTTAGCTAACACTGGCCAAATCAGTCCTGCCAAGCCTTATTCTAATCATAACTTGGTTAAGCTACCTGTTCATATGCACATACATACTTTCTCCATTTTTTTCTTCCTCTTACAGACATACGCTCAAAAAAAACCCCAAAATAAAAAAAAAACAAGCAAAAAAAACCCCCACACGTAAGCTTTGAACACGGAACTTAGCTTCCAGTGGATAAAAGTACAATTCTATGCTAATGGCAAGCAGCCAGTGCAAGTTACTCCCTACATAATGCATCTTACTAACAACTCTGGCATGCTATCTATCCCTCCTGATAGATCAATTCTGATTTCACCTGTCTGAGATGTGCTCAGGGTCAATCTCCTCTCCATAAGCATTCCACAGAATTTCTTTGTTCTGCTAGATAAACCCTAATGTGATGGTAAAAAACTGTTTAAAAACAGATGTTTCAATTTACGCTATCAATACATAGATTAATGCAAAAAAGAGTCCCTTTCAATGTTTTCTTTTGATCCCCTCTCTATTTCAACTGCTCATCTTCATACTCTTTAGAAGATCTCCTCTACCGTCTCCTATATTTCAGTCCTAGTTTTATTGAGGTTAATCTTGTCAGTCTTCTCCGAGACTCACAACAATTTCCTTTTTCCAGCAGAAAGAAAACTAACCTTTTCTCCTTCTTTCTAGATAAAATTTTTAATTACTTCCTTGCTCTTTATATGAAAGTAGGATTAATAGTCCTTTCTTTTTTTGGAGGGTTGTCCAGTGATTAGTGCAATGGAAAATGAAAGAGATTCATATTCTTGTAAATATGATAGCTGTCTCAAGCTAAATCTAACAAGGCATATGGATGCCAAAGTATAACCTCAGTCTTGCTTTAAATATCTAACTCCAAACTTAAAATTTCCAAAACCTTTTAATGTGATGCATTCTCTGGAGACACATACATTTTTCCTGTAGATAAACCAACTGTTTTCTTGTGGTATGCTCACTTGAATTTTCACAATGCTCCACAGCATAGTGACTGTTTAAAATTATTTCCCTTGATATCAACAAATTAGAGGCTTTTCTATTGCCTCAGAGATAGCTCAGTGTGGTAAGCATTCTCCCACAAATCCATCTGAGCCCTGTACAAATGATCTCTATGATCCACACAGTCCCATAATGGTATTTACTGATTTAGTGACTGACAAAGCCACCCTGAGATTAGTCACATCTTCAAACAAAAAACACTCACAGTCAGCAAGTGGAATAGAAGAGAAGAAGCTGTTCTAATCATTAGGAGATGATTATATAAACTGGCAACAGAAACATTAGTGCTCTGAAGGAAGCTGCAGCAGCCATAGAACATTTATTGGAAGCCTTAATCTGGAGATATGAGTTACAAGCTCAGTTAACTAATTTGTCTTTTCAATGTCAAGTTCTATACTGTCCTTGATAAGAAAGTTTTCCTCTACTAAACTTCTCAGTTTCATCTGCTCACCTAACAAGAGTCTGCATCTTTCCACCTCTTCTGACATCCACACCTTCATTATTCTGCCAGCCTTTTGCTTTTTCTGACTAGAACTGACTACCCATTTCTTTCCATGTCTCATTATTTAAAAAATCATCATAAATAATGATCTAAACCGGGACTTAGATATTTGAAGCTAGTTTAAAACCAATGTCTCCATCCATCTAGACTGTCTACCTGTAGGTGTCTCTATTTTACAGGTGTCCCTTTATTTAATTTGGGTTTTTCAGTTGCTCATCCAGGTACAAAAATCTTTATTTTTTAAGAGATGAGTGGAAATCTTCCCCTATTGTACACAGTAATTCTGTCTACCTGAATACTCACACAAATTCTCCTTGAATTCTCTGAAGAAACATCATATAGTACAAAAGCCTGGGCCTACATGAAACTTCATTTGAGGGTGACATGATGGTGACATACATTTTTTGCCTAAAGTTTAGGAGTTAGAAACTCCAGAAAGTTAAAGATACTGATTTGGTGAATTCCTTTAAAAAATGCATTCACTGTACAGTGAGAAATTCAAGAGTCGAGAGACCACACAGAAGAAAGAAAGACTTGGTTCTAACTCAGGAATTAGGATGTTATGTGGGAGTGGTGTGTATGTGTGGAATTTGCATCTGCAGTCTCTATATGATTCATGCAATTTTTTTCTGCTAAACCATCACTGAATAAAAGAAAATAGGATGAGAAATATCCCCTAGAAGAACCAACAGGAGGAAAGCAAAAGATATAAAAAAAAAATATGTTGTGTGAAAAAATTAGGAGAGCATAACACAGCTGTCAAGATAGAGATCACTGTTGCATGGTTGGAATTCCTGTGTTAAAGAAGAAAGGAAGAAAATTTTTCAGATATGTCGTTCTTCTTACGCAGGATAATGGGATAAATTAAAAAAGGATGAACAGAAATAAGAGTCCTGTCATACTGGAACAAGGCAAGGTCTAGTATGATATTCTCTGTCAGACAAATCACAATACAGTTCTGTTATTTTCTTTTTATTAGGGAGAGGAGGTCTGGAATGAAAGTGTTTGTGGGAGCAGCTTAATGAAGTAGACTCTTAACCTTGAAACTTTTCTGAATAATTTGCTTTTCACTCTTGACTGCTCAACATTAGTGCCATACAATTATGAAGATGTAAACTTCACAAGGACACCTGGCACATAGCCTTGTCACAATGAGTTAAACTTGAGTATTCGATTCCCTGAGCAAGGATGGAGAGAGAACGAGCCACCTCATCAGGAATTCAACTATGTCAGTTTAGGGGGAGGTGAGGATGGGAGGAGTTGATCCATCAAGTTCAGACAAGACCCAGCCAAGCTTCCATTTACTACTTTCATTCAGGCAGTAGACAATGTAAATGGACCTGTCAAGTCCACAGTTAAATGAACTCTGGAGAGAACCTGGAAGATACCTCAACTGGTACCTAAACACCCTTGAAATACCTTTTTTTTTTCCCCCTCCAGGCAAATGCTGCAATTTACTTGTTTAAAATGGCTATAAATCACATAAAGAATCAAATTGGCTAGAAAATGGAGCACTTAATTATTTTGTTTTCACGCCATTAGGAAATTTGAGTTGAGATATACTGAAAGTTTGATGGACCACTAAGCTGCATCCTTTCAGGGTCCTTCATTACCATATTAACCTTGCATCTCCTTTTTCCTGGACATGAGACTTAAAGATTTTTAACAGAAGCAATAAGTGCTACTGATTAGTAAATTAAATTTGGACTTTTAGCGACATTTCCATATTATTATCGTTTAATAATTCATGAAGTGAACAGTTCCTTGAATATATCAAAATACTTAGAACCAGTATTAGAGATTTCAGACAATTATTTTAGTCTTGTTCTTAATTAATTAGTAAATATGGTGTGTTTTCAAAGACCTATGAAATATAGGGCCTTTCTTACCACATTTTGGAAAAAACTAATTTTCATCTAATTTAATGGTCGTGCCACTTCAAGGTAACTTCACTGACTTAATTAAGGACTCATTAAATACAATGTTGTGAAAATCACTCATTAGCAAAAATAGAAAACCTACTGGGGAGATGATATATTTTTTTCATTACTGTTTTTCCAATGCTTTTCTCTGTCTAGATTGTTTTAGCTTAACATACACACCCTCCTTCTTTCTATCTCTATTTGTCTCTTTCTGTCTGTACATGTTTGTACATATATTTTCAGCCTGTATATATATTGTCAGCATATACATATCCTGAATAGCTATAGCTTAAAACTACCATATTGCCTGAGCTATCCAACCCACAAAATGACAATAAATCTTGTATAAACATGCCATTCAAATATGCAGTCCTATGGCAAGCATCTTTGCAAAGTAACCTGAAATTTATGTTGCATCTACTGTTACAGTTGCTCTGAAATTTATCTTGACATATAATGTAAAGCAATATTTTAAACTGTAATCATCAAAATTCAGCCATAATTTCTGAATAAAAAGATGCTTACTTCCTTAGTTTAATAATTTTCAAGATAATCACACTTCTTTTTTAAGAAGAGACAAAATGCCACATCAAAGCTTCTCAAATAGCAAGTAATCATACTTAAGAAGGACTGTGTTCCTCCATAAATTAACAGGAATTGGCTTTATTATGTTTTGTAGTACTCTTTGCAACCCAATTCTGCATCTGTTGCAAGAATAAAAAAGTGAAGGGAAGGGAAATTAGATTTCTCAATGCTTATCTACATTACTCTAAGAAAATAATAGCAGAGAAATAGAAATTACCCAGCTAAGTAGTTCTATTTGGGTTTTGATTGACTCACCTACACATTGTTTTCTGAAGAAAAAAAAATTTTTATAGTGGGCTGGGAAAATTTTCTGTTATTTTAGCATCATTGCTGTAACTAGAATACACGGTGTATTTTCTGACAAAGTGAATTTTCATGTCCAAAAAGCCCACGTTGTTTAAAGACATCTTCAGTTGCTCCAGCCAGGTAGGTTTCCAAAGTGACACCGTTTTCCACCCTCGTAGTCCAGACCAAGTGTCTTGATCTCTGTGCCAGGCCACAGTGTTTCTAAGGTCACTAGATCTGAAATGGAGCTAACAGGTGTAGGGAGAAAGAAGTCAAGGGCTCTCCATAGAGCAGATACACAGAACTAATTGCCAGATGGGTCTGCAGTGAATCTAGGGATCACAGAAGGTGTGAAAAATTTTAGTCTGAGAAATTCATGTGGCAGCCTTTTTATTTCATGCATGACGATAGGAGAAGAGAGCAGAGGAAAAGGGAATGCTGATGCAGAGTCAAACTGACCTGTCACCTTCAAAGCACGTCAACCAGGATTCGGAAGAGAAAATCAGCTTTGCCAAAAAGCAGTAGAGCCTCAGAAGCCCATTACTGCCTGGAAACTTTCAGTTCTGGTGCATTTATGCAAGATTTTAGTAGTCTTTCTATTCATGAGGAGCTATAACTTTGAAGTTTTCATCCTATGGGAACTAGTGTGAGCTTCCCTTTATCTTTCATGAACTGGACATTGCATTTTTCATCTGAGTATAGTTATGATTGCTATATGGCTGTGGTGGTTCCACTATATTTTGTTTATCTTTCTCTACAATCTTTCCTATAGAGACAGGGAAAAAAAGGTTATTTTCCAGCAAATTAGTGCTGTTCAGTGACGAAAAAAAGACAGCTACAATGCAGTGGTCAGAAAAATGAGTGAGAATTTTATCATTACAGATTAATTATTTTTTTAACCATGATTCTTTGCATAGGTAGATTTCTTGTAGAACATTGAATCATATATATATGTGAAACAAAACTAAACTTTAGCTTCTCTATTCTGGGATAATTTTCTAAATTACCTGTCTTCTGGATTGGATGTACTTACAACTAATATTGCCTTTCTTTGTGCTTTGTTGCTGTGCTGTTATTCTTTTAAACACTTTTATTACTGCTCCTCATTGGACATATGACAAGCACAGATATTACTAATATTCAGTTTTCCAGAGCCAGTGGAGGTTGAATCATGATTTACTGATACTTAGTGAGACCAAAATTAATTGCATTTTTAGGAAGAGTTTTCTTTATCCCAAACATCAACTGCTTCAGGCTTTAATGAAAAGTATGTCCTTCTTTGGTTTTCTAATGTGGGAATGATATATACTTTTTTATAATTCTTCATCAATGGGGATAGTAAAAACACTCTATTTTCTTTTTTAAAGAAGTGTGTGCAATCCCTTCCATTTGATATTTAGTTATGTTTAATGAACTTTTTATTCACAGCCCATAACCTATAAAGGGGTGCTAGGTACTATCAGAGTGTGCTTTTACTCTTATTTGAGGCTTATCACCATTTTCTGGATTGGTGTGCTTTGATGTTTCCCAGTCAAAGCATTCTCTATGCAAGTTGCATTAAAATTCTTACAGGATCAGTCGGTAAATTACACAGGTAGATTTTGTATTAACAGTTACAAAAGTTTATGAAATATATCGGTGAAAGAAAAATAAGCAAAGCGTGCTTTGTCTGCTAACCTCAAAATAATATAATAGAAATCTTCATTTTTTTTCTAGATAACTCACCACTGCACAGCTAAATATTTTGACCAGGAATTTAATATACCTCATATTTCACAGTCAAAGGAAAGAACAAGCTGGACTGCAAATCAGCTTTTATATCCCATCACATCCTTATCAACACTCCACTTCCTTGAGGTTTAACATATTTTAAAATTCTCTCTTCCCTACCAGCATTATCAACTTTCAACCTATTTGCTGTTCCTTAGGGTTATCTTATTTTTTATTTTTCTATCACCTTTATGACTTGTACATGCAACTACACTTCCCTTTGCCCATTTACATGCTTATATAAAATTCTTACATCCTGTGCCTACCTGTGCCACCACTGTGCTACAGAACAGAGGAATGGGCAACCTCACTCATAACTTGTTTTGGAAAGCGAAGATGTTGAAGTAGTGATAGTTGTGAAAGAGGGCATCTCAATACAATATGGGCTGTGGTGTACAACTTGTACAACAAGCTTGGATCACAGTTTCTTTAACAACAGTGACCAGCTTACACATGATAGTATATGTAGTTAACATAAAATCAGCAATAATCAAAGAATCTATAAAGAGATTAAATGAGAAAGTAAGTCATATTGTTCACAGTGTGTGTTTGACGTAGTAAATGGTAGACATTCCAAAGTATTTTACCATTAGTCACTCTATTCAATTATTCTAATTATTTATTCAATAACAAATGTAGAAGTTTTATGAAAAATAAGATACTCAGTTTTAAGTAGAAAACATTTTGCAAATAAACTAAAGGTTTGATTTTCCAGAGGGACTGTTTCAGTGAAAGGGAGGTTGTTTTCTGATTTAGAGAAAAATGTGCATTTTTACTCATAAATCTACTTGTTGAATAAATTGATGTATTCAGACTGCTTTAAATGCAACTTTTTAGTTTGAATTTTGCCATAATAAACTTGATTAACATTGCGATTTGGAAAACAGGAATCCTTAAGCTGTAATTCTGAAAGCATTTCACCTTCTTCTTAAAAAAATAATTTTGTGTTCAATGTGAGAAAAGAGGGTATAAACTTGTACTGGGTTTGTGCGGTGCAGTTTTGGTAGCAGGGGGTCTACAGAGGTGGCTTCTTTGAGGAGGTGCTAGAAGCTTTCCCCATGCCCAACAGAGCCAATGGAAGATGACTGTTGGACCCACCATTAGTCAAGACTGAGCCCATCAGCCACTGTGGTAGTGCCTCTGGGATAATGTATTTAAGAAGGGGAAAAAAATTAGTGCACAGAAGAAAACTGGCCAGAAAAGAGAGGAGTAAAAATATGTGAGAGAAACAATTCTGAAGACACAAAGTCAGTGAAGAATGAGGGGGAGGAGGTGCTCCAGATGCTGGAGCTGAGATTCCCTTGCAGCCCATGGTGAACATCATGGTGAGGCAGCTGTGCCCCTGAAACCTGTGGAGGTCCATGATGGATCAGAGATCCACCTGCAGCCTGTGGAGGACCTCACATTGGAGCACGTGGATGCCTGAAAGAGGTTGTGGCACTACTGGAAGCCTGTGCTGGCTCCTGGCAGGACCTGTGGCCCTGTGGATAGAGGAGCCCAAGCAGGAGGGGGTTTTCTGGGACAACTTTTGTCCTCCTGGGGGACTCACGCTGGAGCAATCTATACCTGAAGGACTGCAACCTGTGGAAGGGATTGAGGCTGGAGCAGTTCATAAGGACCTGCAGCCCATGGTTGTAAGGGTCTAATAAAGCTATCACAATCTCAGCTATAGGGGCAAAAACTGGAATCATTTATTGAACATGTGAGTGCTATTTAAGGGTCTCTGGTGCTTCCACTTCGTTTCAGTGAAGCAATTCTTACTGATGTCCAACCTCAACTTCACCTGGCACAGCTTCAGGATAGTCACTACTTGCCTGGGAAAAGGGGAGTACCACCACCTTGATTCCTCTCAGCAATCCTAACCCTAACCCCCAGCCTAAACCTAACCCTAACCTTTACCCTAACCCTAGCCTTGAGCCTAAGCCTAAACCAAAGGCTAAGCCTAAGCATAAACCTAACCCTAACCCCAACCCTAATCCTAACCCTAATGCTGTTTCGAAAGGTGTAGAGGCAACAATGTTGGGGCCTTGCCATGATCCTAACCTCTGCAAGGACATGCAGAGGATCACGGCAAGGCCCCAACATTGTTGCCTCTACACCTTTCACTCTCTCAATCCTAAGGCTAACCATAAGCCTAACCCTAACCTCAACCCTTACTCTAACCCTAACCCTTACTCTAACCATAACTCTAACCTTAAACTATGATTCAAAAGGTGTAGAGGCAGCAATGTTGAGGCCTTGCCATGATCTTCTTGGCGTGCATTTTCAAGCTCTAGACTCTTTCACTCACTCAACCCTAACCCCAACTCTAAACCTAAGCCTAAGCCTAACCCTTTGCCTAGCCCTAACCACACTGAAGGAGGGGAATAGGGCTAGGAGGAAGCAGTGTTAAAGACGAGTGATAAATAGACCACAACCCCCATTCCTCTTTCACCTTCAGCATTGGAGGGGAGGAGGTAGAGGAACTGGGAGCGAAGTTCAGCCTGGGAAAAAGGAAGGGATGAGAGGGATGGGGGGAAGGTGCTTTTAAAATCTGGTTTGCATTCTCAATATCCTACTCCGATTTGACTTGTAATAAATTAAATCCATTTGTACCAAGACCAGTCTGTTTTGTTTGTTACTGTAATGTCAATTACAGTTTTTTTGTATTTCTCTACCCTGTGTAGCTGAGTACTGGGAAGTTATAGAGTGGCTTTAGTGGGCACCCAGCATCCAGCCAAGATCAAGCCACTCCAAAAGTGTAGAAAAAAATACCCTTTATAATATCTTAAATTCAATTGATAAATTGATTTGAGTGGCTCAGAGTTGTGCTGTTCTAGAAAACCAAACACAAGGAATGTTATTTTAATAACTTGTTTTCTTTGATGCCATTCTCTATATTTCAACTTTTATGCTTTTTCTTTTTTAATTCTTGCCTCATGCCAAATGGAGCAAAAAGTACCCTTAAGGTATATAAGAAACCACAAAAACATATTTAGTCTTGGAGTAATCTGAAAAAAATCTGTACATGGTTCCAACATAGCAGTTCCCAAGCCAAAACTTGACTAGTATGTATTTAACTTACCTAATAAAATATACTATCATCATATTATTTTTATTGAAGTAACTGTGCACTGCTCAATTCCATTGCATCTCTGGCATATCCATTCCGCTTCATGTATAAAAGCAGTTGGCATAAATTCTTCTAATGTCTATTTATTCCTAATTCACTGACTTTAACTCCTCCCTTCTAATTCTAAACTACAAGTCTAATTTTAAAATTAACTCAAACCAGTTGTGACATCTTTTAATCATCAGGCACCTATTCCTGATAAGGTGGTTTTGTTAAAGGTCAAAACACCAATGCCAATTAAAATAAAAATGTGTAATTAAAGTCAAGGTATAATTTTGAGGTTTTGACTGGTTTGGGATTATCTCATGATATCTTGATTTTACGTGCAGTGAAAAAAATCAAAGGGAAGAGCTTTTGTATTTTATAGAGTGGATAACACTCAGTCTGGATACAGTCACAGTGGAGTGACAGCTCTTGCTCTGCAGCTGCAAGGATGTAATCATACTGCCTGGGCCCAGAACAAGAAATTGCCCAGCTGTCTGGAATCAGTAAAACTCAAACTGTACCCCATATAGACCTGAAGGCTTGTGTGGATATCAAAGAGTGATCACTGAAATTCTCTAATGCTATTGGAGCAGAGATAAGGTAAGGAGAATGTCTCAGAGTGCATTTACTCCTGACTTCAGAAGTGACAACTCAAAATGTGGCTTAAATGTCATGGTAGGGAGCTGACCAGATCCAGGTTAGACTAGAGGTCGAAGGAACTTGCAGTGCTCTCAAGTCATGTTCCTAAAGGGAGGTATTTTGTACAGTGATATTTTAGTGGAAAGTATATGAATTATGCAATGGGAAGACAAAGATCAGACTCCCTGCTTTTCAGAGGTATCACTGAGCTACATGATGTGGTAAGGTTCCTTATTCATTTTCTCACTGTTCTTCCTACACTGCACAGGTTGAAATAGAGAAATGATGAGGCACTTCGATTTTGGTTTTAATCAGGTAGGCAGAGCACACTTTTCTTTAAAACTGAAATCATGGATATAAGCTCCAGAGGTTAAAGACCTTTTTCTCATTTGTTAGATCAATAAACTTACGCTAACCAGCAGGAGGCAAAAGATCACCTCCTTTCAGAAGGACTCATCAGCTTGGATGTCACTATGTATTAATGCTGCTGTATGGCTTTGAGACTGAAACTGCTGTCATGTCTAATCAGGTCAAAATGAAAGTAGGGAGTTTGCATCAATATACTTGCATATCCTAATGTTAAACAGAGGAGATTGAATCCAGACAGCTATCTCTTGCGTAAGAAGAGGAGAAAAAGGATATACTTTGCTTTTCTTTGAAGCAAAGTTAAGCAAGTAAATTGTATTAGGTCTTTTCTGTGTATAATTTCTTACACTTACAAAAGAATTTTGCTCTGTAGTCCAGATGGACACAAAGGTAGAGGCTATAATTTTTCAGTTTAAACTTCATTAATTGGGACTTCCATAAAAATCATAACTTTTAAACATTGTTTTCAAGCTGAATTACTTGTTTTCCACTTTTTTTCTTCTACAGTTGAGTGTTACGTATTTCTTGCTAAGAAATCTTTGCTATGCATATTATCTTAATAGCCCCCCATTACTCGACCAAATGCTTTATTTGAAAGGGGTTTGTGTTTTTACACGTCAAACAACCTAGGAGCAAATGGTCTTTATACAGTTTCATAATTGATTACAAATATTTTGTTATCTGAAAAGTCTTTCACCCTTTTGCCAGGAAGCTCTTCTCTGCCTATCTTTATTTGAGGGTTAAAATCAAACCCCATAGAGGTTAATACTTTCAAAAAAACAGATTCCTGCTCTTAGCTTTTTATTCCCATGAGTGTTCCCAGAAAGAACACAGGTTCCTAGGAAGAAATCACAGGAGAACTCTAAGTTTGTTATTGCAAAAGCATTACAAATGCTACTGACTCTTGCCCAGTCTCTCTCGTGTCTCATTAGTTCATGAAGTGAAGGCTCTCTTGTTCTTTGAATACAGTCAGACACAAATAAAATTACCAAACTAGCTATTGTTTAAGTCAGTGCTTTGAATTTCCTTCTGTCACTGTTCACTAACAATGTAACAGTAGCTGAGACCAGATGCTCAACAAAACAAGCCGCAAAAAAGAGCTCAAATGTTATTTCAGACTTTATTAGTTTATATTTATCTTCTTGCTAAAATCCTTTAGGCTTTATCTGTTCCTATCTCATTGAAGAAAAAGGAATGAGAGAGTGATGCTTTGGGAGGTGGTTTGGTTTAAAATCATAATTACTGACAATACTGGTTTCATATTGCTTAGTTAAGATTAATTTGCTTTTCCTGAGGCCATTTACATTACAGATGTTTAATTCTGATGTTGAGCTTCACTCAAAACTTCTCTCTAGTTTGCAGAAATGACCCTGTATGTTACTCAAATGTTTATAGTTACCTCACTGTCAAATTTCATCCAGGTAAAGATGCCAGTTTCAAATCACAAACAACTTTCTCCCAGTGTTTGAAATGCTCCATTTATTTACAAGAATACTTGGGTAATACTGAAAATATAGTGACAAACTTCTTTTCCAGATAAAATTTTCTGAATTTTAACACACTTCATCACAGCTTCATTGACAAAAGAAACCATTACTTACCCAGAGACCTAGGTAAGTGAATTTTCAGGTTCTAGGCGATCAGACTGAATACTTAATTAGAATAGTATACAATTAATTAATAGCTTGAAATATAATGCTTTCTAGAGTAACAAGACTCTGTCTAAAATTTCAGAGCACATGCAAAGTCTCCTTAATTAACATAGCCATTTTACCTGAAGAGCTTTCAGATTACCAGGTTCCTTTTCAAATGAGGGAGTTTCAATCTTCATTAAGATTTTCAGTATTTGGTTTAGGAATAGGGAGCCAGGTCCAAACTTAACCAAACTGTCATACAGTGAGGATAATCCACTGATTTAATGCCAGGAATTAATCTAACTACAGGATGTTCATCAGCATCTAAGTCAGATTTTGGTCCCCTGTCATGGTTTGAGATAGCCCCAAAAAATCCAATTCCCTAGTCTAGCCCCCCTCCCACATCTCAACCTAATGTGGCATGGGCTTTCCAGACAAAACACACCAGACTCCAAAGTGGGGAGAGGGAATATATTACAATGACTGTACAAATAAATTCTACAATACATTATACACACGATCACAATATCTCTACCATGACATATAGTATTTACAATGGACCAGATCTCTTCTCCCCTCCAAATAAAAGTCCAGGAGGGAAAGAAGGACAGATCCCTTCCAGTCACTAAGCAGCAGCATCTTCTAAGGCAGCAGGTTCTCCTCATCTCATGCATGCAGCCGATAGCTGGATCTCTGCCAGCACTCATGAGGGAGGTATCCAAGCTCCCTCAGCCCCCTTGACGCAGGCAAAGAGGTCTTCCGTGGGCTTCGTCACCCCAGACAAGGTCGTTTCACCACGGTCATATCACAAAGACACAGGGGGGTCTTCGTGACGGTCTGTTATCTCCAGGAGATTCAAGCTCCTTGCAGGGCCTCTGTGCCACTGCCTCAGGCTGCCACCTTGGCAGCAGTGCGAGGTGGGGGGAAAGCCAAGGTCACCCCCTCTGCATTCTTCTCCATCCTGGTCCAGCTTCCCAGGACGCTTTTGAGCTTCTTGGCTCCTCTCTCTCTCTCTCTCTCTCTCTCCAGTGCTGCATGTCTAAAACTCTCTCCAAAATAGGAGTCCGTGTCCCTATTCTCCAAGAGGGGTCAAAGGAGTTTGGGGGGGGGGTCTGTTATAGTTCCTACCCCCAGAACTCTGTAAAACTCAGCTGCTGACTCCCTTTTCCTCAGCTCTCCTTCCAGGAGTTCTTTCTGCGGTGCTGCATGTCTCTGTTGCTTCTCCATTTCAGGTCTTATCTGTCCTGGCTCTCTGCCACCGTCTCTGGACGCTGCTTCTACCACTGCTGTTGCTGCTGCTGCTCACCTGGAGAAACATCTCCAGGTTCAGCCACAGACACTTAGTCCAGCTTAACACTGTTCCATGTCTCCATAGCCCCCAACTGGGGCTGGGGGGCCTCGGAGGCCCCAAGGGGCTCCGAGCCCCTTCCTCGTGGCTCTACAACATGGCCACCTCACCAACAATCAAACTACAACTCATCTCTTCTGGTGCTTGTGATATGTTTACATTTTTGCAGGAGCGCCCATTGGGCAAAACTTCAAAACTTCCAGGGGTTTCCACCCCTTGGGGTCTACCACTTTTCAGCCTCTGGGGGAAAAACCAAGGTCCAAACAACCACATCCTCATATTCAGAAATTTTTAAGTATTTAAAAGATAGACTAATGTCTTTTGTTGTTATTATTTCTTTCAATGTTTGATCAATGTGATAATGAATCATCAATTATCAATGAGTGATCAGTAATGATCACTCCTTTTAACAACTGAAGGTTGGAGGATTCCCAATTTTTTTTTATGTACAATATTTTAAATTTGCATATTTTTTTTTTTATTATTTTAAAATAAGAGCTAACTGTTTTGGGATCTATACATTATTTGAGTCCCACTTATTTTGACTTGTTTCCTTTTAAAGTTAGAATTCATGTTGCCTTTTTTCACACTTTTCTTTATCTTAATTTTATCCTAAATCTTATCCCAGGAATTGGATGCGTACATTCTCTTTTTGTTGCATAACCAGTTTGCATGGTTTGATACAATGCAAAGTTAGGAATCTGTCAGTAAGCTGTCATTCCTGATATATGCTTTCCTCTATTATAAGAAAGATTAAATTTTGTATTTTTTTTTCTATCTATGAGCACCCTTTTTTCTTTTCGTGTTAAGTCCTATTTTTTTAAAATCTATTAATATTTTTCTGGTCAAAATTCTTTCTACATGAATTATAAAAGCTTTTGTGTCCATATTAACAAAGATGACTTTGTTCTATAAAAATAAGTTCAATTTCAAACTCCATTCTCATCTTATGTATTGAGGCAGTAATACGAGTACTTGTAAATACAGTTTTGTAAGAGTTGAGTTCCCTTTTTTGAGTATGTTGATTTCAAAAAGGGAGCTTCTGATAAAGAAATTCTGTGCAGTAAGTTACTGTAAGCAGAAATTCCTTTATAAACATTGCTGAGTAATAATCAGTAATGGATGAAGAAAGTATATCGTTACTCTCCTCTGCTATGAATTATAATAGAAATAACTTCTTCAGATGTAATATCTGAGTGTAATCATGAGGTTTTCAACATCAAATATACCATTATTGCACGAGGTTTTGTCAATTCAGCCTTTCCAGTAGTGGAAAACTTTGCTAATAGTATATGAGAGATAGAATCTAAATGTTATATTGAATTTTATTTATCATAATATTTTACATGGTCTACAGTGACATTTTTCTCCAATCAAATCCACATAGAATAATATAATTTAAAATGTATTTTATTTATGCACAACAACTCTAGATCAGGAATAACATAGGATACTCTTAAACAAACCAGAATTAGAACAGAGGGTTTGACTGAAAGACAAAAGGAATAAAATTTAAAAAACAAGTTATAAAATAAGAAGGGGTGTGGATAGAAAACTGTAAGAACGTAGGGTATGCACACTCAGGGCTAAAGAATAATGGCTGAGACCGTAAGGAAAGCAGCTTTAGCAAAGAGATACTGTAATTCCACAGGGATCAGACTTCACTATTTTACTAAAGCACAGAAAAGAATTGTTAGTAAATGGTTGTAAATTTTCTAATATTCATCATAATTTATTCAGCAAAGTTTCCATGACAAACAATGCACTAAAAACCATGTATCATTTAAGCCTAGAAGGTTTGGGAAGGGTTGGTTTTGTTTTTTTTGTTAGCTAGTATACTTTGTTTAAAATAAAAACACTTTCTACATCATGGACCTTTTCCTCTCTTACCCATTTTAAACTGTCTCAGTGACAATGATCAGAGGATGGCAGAGTAATTTTGAATCCTAACTGTGCAGAAGTTCGGAAAAAAGGAAATACTTTTGCCTATATCATTTGAATAAAATAAATTCTTGTGTCCATTCAGTTGTTTTCTTACAACAAATGACAAGGCTTGTGTTCAGCAAAGTTTGTCTGGCTTACATCTTTACATCGGGGAAAGTTTGTTTGAAATGTAATATCAGGTTTCCAGGGCCACTTGTGTTGCCTTAGGACACAAAGTTTCTACAGTCCAAACAATCTCTAAAAAGGTAGTGTTATACACATATTAAATAATGGATTACTTCAGATTTGGCAGCAATATGACAAACCACTATTTGGGGTGATCTGAGGTGTGCCAAAGTGCCCTTTTTTTCTGTTAGGTTTCCTAATGTAACACATCTATCTGCATAAATAACATTTATA
>NW_016690223.1:3358153-3379678 GCF_001604755.1 Lepidothrix coronata
AGTTCAGCGCAAGCTGTGTCTCACCTAAAAAATCCACTGCGCAGGCTCGAAGGGTCAATGACCTTTCCCTAATCTTCACTCGCGAAGACTGGCCATTATATTATTATAATGGATTACTTTAGATTTGGCAGCAATATGACAAACCACTATTTGGGGTGATCTGAGGTGTGCCAAAGTGCCCTTTTTTTTCTGTTAGGTTTCCTAATGTAACACATCTATCTGCATAAATAACATTTATAAAGTCATAGATTTAAATCGTCTTGTCAGGTAACATGAAAGGACAGGAGTCCTGCAGAAAAGGACAGGTCTCTTTTATGAGTGTATTTCCCATACACTTGCATAAGTATCCTTCTTCCTTCTAACTCAGTTACATCAGCTGCATTTACATCATCTCCCCATGTATCAGTTATTTAATTATTGTTGTCATCATTCTCTGCCACTCCCTAATTTAGTATTTAAATTCCTAGTTCTAAATGCTGTGATTTCAGTAATATCAGCAGAGCCAAAGCAAGGCTAAACCAAAACAAAACAAATAAAAAGAACCCTGCAAGATTCAATTAGTTTTCTTCATGATGCTGCAATTCATCTCACACACTGTTAAAAATCTTCTCAGCTCATTCAGTATAGCTGGCACTGTCTTAGAGAAGGCAAGATGCAGTTATGCAGAAACTGTATGCTCTGCTACATAGGATTGCATGGGTCATTCCATATCCATATGTATTCTTTCAGCAACTGGGGAAAATTTGAATGAATGGGCTGCACAGGCTACAGCCTAGGATGACAGAATGTTTAAAACAGACGTTGTTTTTAAAACAAAGAAGAGGAAAAAAAGGAAGATCGAGTTTCAGTCTGTGGGAGACAGGAACTACAAGCACCTCCCTTAAATAACAGAGGCTGAAGTGATTTTTGTTTCATTGATTGGAAACCCAGCTAAGCCATATTGCTGGTATTGATTTCCTTAGAAAATACCTTTTAAAGCTGTCTATAGGTGCTATGATATCTTCTTTCCCACTGACTATGGAACAGCTAGAGACATCAGTAAAGTTACATAGCTTTTTCCTAGAAGATCACAAAATTAATGAGCTCTATTTAGGTAACATTCCAAGATATCCTGGACAGCTAACTCTAGAATTAAGAAGGAAAAGAGTCTAGAGTACCATTTAAAATTCTAATTAAAGTCCTGAGGAGCTTTAAAGGAACCTAAAAAAAAATAACCTTTCAAACCTGGCTCACAAATCTTTGACTTTTGAAATATTTCTAGTTAGTAGGTTTCTTTAAAAATGGTTGGAGAGTTTTTGTTCATCTGGTGATTCTGATGAGTTGAAAAATGTATGGTTTTATACACAGCTCATGTCCCATTCAAATGCTGTTGTTCAAAGTAAAATAAAATGTATTTAAAATAAAATCAAATGTTTTAAATCCTAGCTGACTGCTAGAAGTTATGACCATTGACCTGAAAGCACACAACCATATTACACATAAATGGTTTTTAACAAATATTAAATGCTTAAATTATGACCTTATTGTTAAGAAGCTTATATTAAAACCAATAACACTGAGTTTATTTATTTGAACAAAAGCAAGAATTGACAGTCTGGCAACTCATAAGATCGGGGGAGACAAGAAGGCTTCCACACTCCTCCAGAGCTAAGATGCCTATTTGTACTGAGAAGCTTGCTGAGAAGAATATATTCTCCTGAACATATCTCCATAATCTCACTTTGCTGGCATCAAGTATGATATGGATTGCTTAAAATAAGTGTCTGCTGACAATCTGTTTACAAATATCTCAAATCTAAAGAAGGTTTAAAGAAGTGTGGGCATAAGTTTGTTCTGCAGTCTGAAATCAGAGCCAGACCCAAACATCATGAGTTAGGGAGCTTTTTTTATCTAGCTACAATTAATCACAGGCAGATGTTTATGTCCTGCTGAAATCTATATTTATAGCACCCTTAAAGAGGACCTGTAAGAAAGCTGCCTCCCACTTACCTTCCATCTGCAGAACCATAATGTGGATACTGTTTCCCATGAGACTCATTGACATTACTTGCAGCCACGGCACATAAAAAAATAATCAGTAATAACAGCTATTCCTGTTTGGCCTGACATGATGGCAAAGTATGTTGCTGTTTTCAGCATTGATACTCATGAATTATTTGAGGGAAAAGAGTCTTCAAATATATAATATGAAGACACCAGCTAAAATTCCACAAGCAGAATGATTATGGGCATTGGGAGATTGTTAGATCAGAAACAGAGATTTTCTAGCAGACTATTAAGTCCTGAGAATTCAAAGAGTGGACAGAACTCATACAGCAGATGGAGAAAGTTTGCTTCTTGCTTCTCATTACCTTGTCTAGGAAGAGAAGAATTGCTACTAGACAGCTACTGGCAAAAAAAAAAAAAAAAAATTAGATAGAAATCCTTCTTTATCAAACTACCTAGACCAATAAAAGATGATTCTAACTCAATTAGACTTTAGAACACTGTGCTTGCTAAATCTCAGTGTTTGGCAATGTCATGAGGAAGAAGCTCTAAAAAAGAGAGAAGCCATATGAGGAGCTACTGAAGTCACTTGGTTTGTTCAGCCTAGAGAAGGGGAGACTGAGGGGACACTGCAGTGTGGTCTACAGCTTCCTCATGAGGGAAAGTAGAGGGCAAGGCATCAATCTCTTCTCTCTGGTGATCAATGACAGGACCCAAGGGAATGGTGTAAAGATGCATTTTGGAGACTGTGTTAGATCTTAGGAAAAGGTTTTTCACCCAGAGGGTCATCGGGCACTGGAACAAACTCCCCAGGGAAGTGGTCACAGCACCTGACAGAGTTCCAGAATTGCTTGGGCAATGCTCTCAGACACATGGTGTGACTCATGGAAGTCCTGTGCAGGGCCAGGAATTGGACTTGATGATCCCTGTGGGACCCTTACAACTGAGGATATTCTATGATTCTGTAAAAAAATAGGACCTTTTAAATTAAAATAAATTCTGAAATGTTTCTGTAAAGAAAGAACAGGAATGTACTGATGAATACTTTATTTCAATTTGCAGTTTTCATAGAACATATGTATATATTGTCTGTATAATTGTCTTTATAATGTCATATGTTATTATATTTCACTTGTGCTATTTCTCATCTGATTCTCTGTTTAAAGTACATATACTCCTCTCTTCAGTGCTACTTAGGGCTAACACGATTTTTTTTTCCTTACTTTGAAAACAGGTTTTTCTTATAAGCAATTTTGTTTGTTAGCTTAAAGAAAGTCCTAGGCTTTCCAGATATGTGTAAAGCTGACATTTTCATGATAAGGCAGGAAGTCAGTTTCATGATTTTTAGTGATTAATTTTCGAGCTAGCAAATTCAATTTCCTGTTTTTGATAAGTTTGCATTTATTGAATGCTCATAGCTGAAATATTGTAATCAAAGTAGGATTGGTTCAGGATTTTGTTTTCAACTAGCTGTGGTAGAAATTTTGCCTTTTTGAATTTATAGGCTTGAGCAAACTGGCTAACCTCTTACCCTATCCCTGCCTAAATTCCTGCCACTAAATTCCTGCCTGAATCTACCAAATTTTATAATAAGACCATACCTGAAGATTATTCTTATTTTTATTTCAGAATAGTGCTTAGGATCACTGGTAATGGATAAAACCTCTCTGCATGTGTGTCTAGACAAACAGAAAAAAAGACAATTTTTTCTATCTCCTAGAAAGTCGTCTGCATATGTGCCCTCATATTGAACATTGGCTGAATTTCTGGTCCTCTCTAGTTTAAAAAAAGAACTGTTCAGAGATGAGAAGGACAGTTAAGCAGGGGACAGATGTCTAACACATACAAATCAACACTTTACTGCCTTTTTGAATAAAATAACTAGAGAGTAATGAAAGTAAAAATTGACTGGCTGAAAGAGGGAAAAGGATGTTTTGCGATGTGTATAGTTTGACTGATACAAGAATTTGTGGATGATAAAAACTTCAAAATTATGTAGACATACTTCTGGGGAAAAGACCTCATCTAGGATTATTAAACATAATAGTGATTAACTGTGAGGGCTGTGACACTCCACCTATCTTGTGGAATTCCAACTCTCTAACTACTGTGTAGGGGCATTGAGGAAAATACTGCTAAATACTGTCTACTCTTCTACCAGTATTTATTATCATACATTCTCTTTTGTTGTAAACAGGAGAGTTGGATAGATGGTCTTTTTTGTTCTGACTTGGAATACCAGACCTTTTATCTTGTTTTCCTTTTATAATACGCTATATCATCACATACTTACAGTGAAATACCATCTTTGTTAGCATCGCACATAGATGGTCTGTCTCTAGAACAGAATGAGTAGATGTGTCATATTCTATTCTTGAGGTAGTTATATGGACACACCAAGAGAGTTCTAGTTTCCAGTTGTCCAGAATATCATGGGAAAAAGGAATATCTGCTCTCCTGTGCAGTTCCCACATCCATATCACCACTGTATCCAGACAGTCCAACATCTCATTTCAATTACAGTACTGAAGGATTTCTTTTCCTACTTAATATTAAACTAATCTCACTTAAATTCGTTCGTATTAATATGAACATTGGACCAGCCTTTAAGAGATGTGTTATCTCTCTGAGTTTTCCATGCAGATCTAGAGGAGAAATAACTTGGAAGGAAGTCATGTCTACACTGACAGTTGTCTTCTTAGTGTATATAGTCTATTGTAGCTGAGTTGTGTGTAGGTTAGTGATGAATAGCTTTAGTTGCCTTCATGTATATAGGCTGAAGACCTCTGAAGTTTATGAAGTTTTCTTAGCATAAAGATAATTACAATAGTTTATTTTCTTTTACAAGCCTGTGTTAAGTGGTACTAATGCACAGTACACTCCACAGCAGAAATAAAATGTTTCATTCAATTAAATAAAGAGGATCCTTATTCTATTCAAGTTTATCTCCACAAAGAGTGCATGTAACTTTGTTTGTAGAGGACATTATCACTCAGCTGTTTTGCAGAGTCAATACAATATATACTTATCTAAAAATGCATTATATCACAGAAATTTTTCAGAATAATGAACTATTCTAAGTATTTGATTTATGAAATTGGAATAATTTGCCCTGGTACTAAGATATTGTATTTATTCAAATCAGGCCATGTGTTTCAAATAAACTTATTATAGTAACTAGACTGTTTGTCATGCTACTTATCTAGCCATGAATATTTGCGTTTCCCACAGCTGGACTGAAGTAATTTAAATCAGAGAGCTTTGTTCCTTTGTGCAGTTTAAAATGCTTTATTATGTAGGTAGAAAGAGATCAGGGAGTATGAATTGTAATATCCTTTCAAAATTGTATATTTCCATATGAAATTAATATATATTATATAAAGAAATAAAAATTAAATTGGCACGGGACTTAATGGCAACCCTTTTAATTTCATGCACAGCAATCTTAGTGAGTTTCTTGTGGCCTGTTGGTTTGCAGAAATAGGAAGGTTTACCAGATATGACTGCATTTGTTCCATCTATTTGCAGTAATATTGCCTCATAGCATAACAAAGATAATTAATCACATGGGAAAAGTAAAGCCAAAAGGAAAAGTGTCTGTATGTTTGCCTGTATGTTATCCTCTGAGGACAAGTTCAGTTGCATGTACATCAATATATCCATCCATATACAGCAGAATAGTCATAAATACTCAGCCAAGAATAACAATGTTCCAAGCAGGAAGGAAACATGAAATTCCAAGACAAAAACTTTTTTTCCCAGACCTGTATCAATTTTTGGCACTGAGTAAATTTATTTATGGCCCTTTGGGCCATGCTGCTCTTGCATTAGGATTTTAAAAGCCTTGCTGTTTGTGCTGTGTTATCTTAGCATTTGATGTGGCTAATATGATATAAAAAGCTCTGTAATGATTTACGGATTTGGAAGATTCTGTCCAAACTAATTATGAAGCAAAGACAGCCAGACAAAGAGATTAATATGAACCTCCCTTTGTGGCTTCAACACTGTCTTATTTCAAAAGCTATTTTAATTTTCCCAGATTTGAAATAAGTCTGTCTGAAATTCTTGTTACGATCTAAATAAGGAGAAATCCCTAATGAGAGTATGTAATTTTTGGCAGAATCTTCTACTTTTATGTTATAAAAACCAGTTCGGGGTTTGAGTTTTTGGGTTTGGGTGTTTTGCGGCTTTGTGGATTTTTAAACTACTTTGGTGTTTTGAGAAGGAGCTAAGTGATTTAAGACCAAAGGATAGACATTTGAACTCTTAAAAAAAACATGAAAAATCCTAGTTTGGATCTCATTATATCTCGTATTCCTGCTCTACAAGTACATTGGACTAAAAGAAGGGACTGCATAGGATAAAAGGAAAAAATGTGAACTATACTGCTGATTCTCTAAACAATCAAGGTAAAATATTGTTTGACTTCAGCTGGGAAATAAGTATCAGATTGTCCTTGAATTTTGAAGCTGAAGCTAAAGCTACCAGTCCAGCCCAGACTTCTTCTACCATTCTGATGATATTCCAACCATAAAACTCTTTCAGAATTAGTTTGGTGGTAGAGAAATTTTATTCTGATGTAAACCTTGGCAGAATTAGCTCTGGCACCATCAGACAACCTTTCCCCTGGTTATGTTGGAGGAAAAATGACATATATGCGGTAAAAGCTCCAAAGTGATTAAATGTAAGTTAAATGCATGTGTCAGCTATGGACATCTCATAGCTTGAAAAATCGTGCTACTGACAGTACAAGACCTATACATGAGCTAAGTTTTATTAAAGGTATTAACATGCTTGAATGGGTATGGTTACGAATTACAAAATCCAACATGCTTGGGTTTTAGCCAAAAATAGTACATCATGGATATTAGCCAGATATTGCATATTTTGTGAAGGGCATCTTGCATCTAGAGATGGAAATTCATATGTATGTCTATAAACATATGTGTGCATGCATGTGCACATTTAGAGAAAAAAAAATTAGCATGGCAAAAGGAAATGGCACTATGTAATGAATTACCAAATGTGTAGTAAAACGCAAAAGAGAGTGCAATGGATAAAAGTTTGGTTTAAATTAAAGCTGCTGGATAACTAGACTTCACTGCACTGATGTCTTACAAACTGTGTACTTAGCACTTTCCTGTCCACTGTATTATCTCAATAAAGGAAACTATGGCATGATTTTGGTGTGAAGTATAACTACTGGCTTCTCAGTCTAGGTTGCTTGTATTAAAAAGCAGACTTTTGTATAAAATCTAATGAAAATACAGAAATATTCAGGAAGGGGTCAGAAAAGAGTAGAGGATTGTTAAGATGATGCCTCTCACACATTTATTACTCTCTAATGTAAAGTCTTTGGACTTAGCATTCATAATTCACCCTAGGACTTACAGAATCTCGTGATATGGAAGGAACCTCTGTAGACCATCGAGTCCTGCCTCCTAGTCAAACCAAGGTCAGTTAACAGAGGTTGCTCACGATCTTGTCAAACTGAGTTCTGAATATCCCCAAAGGAGATTTGACTTCTTCCAAAGGTTGACTACCTTTAAGGGGAGAAGGGGAAATCCTAATATCTACTCAGAATTTCCCTTGTTGCAGCTTCTGTTTGTTGCTTCTCATGTTATTACTGTTTACCCCTAAAAAAGTTTGGCTTTGCCTTGTCCATATTCTCCCATCATATAGTTGTAGGCAGCAGCAAGATCTTCCCTGAACCTTCTGTTAAGCTTGTACAAAGACAATTTCCTTGGCCTTCCCTTCTATGACATGAGCTGCAGGCCCCTGACCATTCTTACTGCCATGCTGTAGTAATATTTACTATCTACTTTTCAAGACTTGGTGTATCTTGTAGGGTTTGGGAATATTGTCTTGCTGGACAGGTGTCTTCGCACCATCATTTTAAAACACGAAGACAAGACACAGGCGTAACCTCATCTCTGCCTTCCTCTTTCTGCAGTATACAACCTGGACATACAAGTCAGAAAATTACTGTTTGATTCATCACGGTGCTATTTCACCTCTCATGATGGAGAACAGCTGTATCACAGCCTAGAAGTACTTCTCTCAATTAAATTTTTGATGTAGCATGCTTATTTTGCCAAGGCAACCTCTGAAGTTTAACTTTTCTTCTCTTAACTATACTATTTGCATAATACTTATGCCCAAGGTACACCTTTAATTTAAGAATGTGAAGTGTTTTTTTGGCATCAACATTGTGACCATCAGTGGTGTTTTTCATGACTGGCACTGAGCATTTGAAGGTCTACTGATTAAGACTTTCAAGATTTACCCAAAATATGCTGCACTAGAATTTAGCCATGAATCGTTCATAATTCAGTACCTGACGAAATGACTTCGAAGGTTTTTGCACATCTCTAACTTCAGATACTTTGCTGTGGGTAGCACTCAGATATTTTGCTGAACAGATCCTAAACTGTTAGGTGTAATCTACATTTTGTCATTTTACTCCATATCATGCTTAAAAAAATAATCAAATTTTATGGAATCCCTTTGAAAGAAAACTCTTTTTCTGCCCTAGAAAAATAGTGAGAGGTGTCCTCTGTCAGGGAGAGGCTTTAAAATGCTTTCTGGTGCTTCTTAAAAATATGTCATATTTCAGTGAGGGTTGTTTGATTTCTAATAAAGTAAAGCTACTCCATTTGCCTCACTAGGATTTAACATAGAGTCTTAGGATAAGGAAAGAAATGAAACGTTTTCTGCCATTACTACTTTGAGTACTACAGTTATAAAAATGTTTTATCTGTATGTATATATGCTTGGTGTTTACATACATATATATATATTTGAACTGGAATTGAAATACTAATCTGGGTCTGTTGAAGTATCCTAAAAATTTTTGGGGAAAAAAAACAAAAAAACAACACCCCTCCACCCCCAGCCATGGTAATGACTAGGAGTTCATAAGAATTATGCACCTTCTTGCATTTGCAAAAATGATGTCTTCAGAGGATTCTCTTGGTCTTCATGTGAGAGCAGGTGATAGTAAGTACTTCCTAGATTTAAGATTTCTATCATCAAGTATCTTAATCAAGCTCCAACCTGGGCACCTTGGTAGCATTGGTAGCTCTGACAGCCTGGGACAATAAAGACCAGTCCCATAATCTGTAAGCTTTAGGACCTTTCTGACCATCTCTAAGACGCTCCTCAGTTTTAAAGAAGCAATAATTTGTCTTGCTGTTTTCAAAACCCACTTGCTCTGTATTTGGTGAGAAAAAAACCACAGGGCAATGGTGAGATGTAAAATTAGAGTAATTAATTGATTCCCAGTGAAATCCAGACGGATGCAGATCACATCAGGAACTTTGCAGGATAATGTCTGCAGCACCACTTTTCTCTCTCTCTTTTTTTTTTAAATAGAATTCAATGCTTCCTGAGAGTCTATTGGGACTTTGGCGAATACTGCAAGTGTAGAGTGGAGTACTACACACAGAGTATCATTCAGTATATGTATTTAAGTTACTGATCACAACCAGGAGTATTTCCTGGGGTGATAAACCCCAGCCTAGGATTACTGATCTGAGAGTTTGTGATCTGGGCAGAACCAGAAGGTATACCTTCTGCTTCTGCTTGTGTCTGACAAAGACAGTCAACAGTCACCACCTTTCTCTTTATCTGTGTCCTCTTTCTGAAAGAACTATATTGTTGACACCTTCTGGCCACTCCACAAGATATTCTTGACTGATGTGAAGAAATTAGTCCTATCTGGACAGAAGATCATTATGTTGTGACATAAGCCCTTCAGAGACAGGTGTTAAATCAAGGATATTGGAAGCATCCCCCAGGATCTTCCTCAAAATTTAGAAACACAAGAGATATTTAAGAGAGGTCGTAATTACAAGGAAGCCTTTGGAGCTGATGAATAATCCATACCTGTCTCAGGCTGTTTTATAGGCAGAGCTTTTACTGGTAAATGTATATGCATTACTGAAATTTTTACACATTGCGTGAAAAGGGTCGATGTGGAAAATTTCTCTTTGTATGTCTGTTCTGCCAAAGAATACGTATATTTATGTGCACATTTGTGTATGGACTACTCCCATTCTTCTCCCATGTACATACAACTTAAGTTTTACATTTGGGCCTTTTTCCCAGAAAAGTGGGATCCATTACACATTAAGTATCCAGGAAATCAGGAAAAGTTGGCACCAACTGAATCTTAGCATTCCTTTTCCTCATAACGGCCAATAGAGCAAGTTAAGAAATATCTGAAGGTGAGCTCAAGATTCATAAAAATGCTGATGACATGCAGATGAAGTAAATTGATAGAATTGGTTGGAAAAAAATTCCAGACATATTTTATATCATACAGCCATTAAAAGAAAACAAGGGATAGGAGTATCCCTAATCTAATATGGCATAAAGCAGAAATTCTTTTGTCCAACTAACAGTGTAATCACATAGGCAAATCTAAAATTGCCCATGTCTTTAAAGAATTATCTCAATATCAATTCATGTAAAAAAATAATATATCTATTTTGGCACCATTCTGTCAAATGGGAAACTGATCTGGGTCCAAGTTTACCATCACGTGAAGCAACTTTCTAGACTCTTTCTAGAAATATTTCATATTTTATTTTCTTTCACTGTAACTTCTTTCCCAGATATTTGCTTTAAATTTCCTTATTTCCAGATATTTTTAATTCCAGATTGCTGAATAAGATCACTAAAGCTTAAACATGGGCAAACAGGTAAAGAACATCCACCAACTGGTAAAGAAAAGATGTTGTGCCATAGATACAAAACTACTTCTTCAAATTCCTATATTATTCAAATGCTTGCTTTAGGATACTTAAAATAACATAAAAGCAGGATTGTTCAGGGAATAACTCTTATATAGTAGGATATAGTGTACCACAGCGAAGCTGTCCAGAAAAATGTACTTATCCTCAGAGTAGGTATACCCTTTAAATTCCAAATCATGTTACTTGTCATATCTCTGCTTTTTTCCTAACGCATAGAAGATATAATACAGTTTTATATTTCCTTCAGGGGACATCAGCCATATATTTTTAAATTATGTATGTCTATTCATTCCCATCTGGCTTATTTTCTCTTCCACTTATCTTAGACTCTCGCTCTCGAGTTCCAGAGGTTGTGACTCTGTGTTTCTATCAGAAGACTGATTCTTATGTACATTATAAATAATATATCGCAACCTTAGTCCAAGGTCTTCCCACCATAAATTGCATAACATCTTAACATTAGACACCTAGTCCTAAATGGGACACCTAGTTGCCTGAGGTTCTGCTCAGTGGGGAAACAGAGGGACATTCAGAGCAATCGCATACCCTTTAAACCAACATCTGAAACAGCTCATTTTTCTCCATTAACAACATAGACAGTCTACAGCAATTGTGCTCTTAATTTAGTCATGTACATTAAAGCAGCTAAGTAGAATCAATTTGGGCCAAGCTGTCTGTGTTCATGTAGCACTGGAGTCACTGTCATTTGTACACGATACTCTCCATACTTCATTAATGTTGCTCTATTCACCAGAGGGCATTTTGCAATTTCATCCTTTAAATTGTGAATCCATGTTAAAAATCTGAGAGAATATCACTCAGATATTTATGAACATGGAACTTTTAAGCACAGAAATTCATAGCAAATAGCTCTAATATAAATAAAGAACAAGCATATTACTGTATGATTACACTTGTGGGTACAACGAAACAAAATGAACACAGCTACACTGTGTTGTGCTCAAAGGATATCCACACTCGTATGGAATTATTCTTATCTTATTAGAGAAAAACATATACTAATATGCTAGCTAATATGATCTGTAGTTCTTTTACAATTAATCAAGTGAAATCAGGAAACAAACCCCAGCATTTGTAGATTATGTACTTGACAGTTTCATAGTCTACGGACTAAAACATTTACTGTTGGTTTAACACATATATAAGGCATGGAGAGATGATTCAAGGTCAAAGTAGCACAAAATACAGCTTACATGCCTCTCTATCACAGTACGTCATAACAGAAGTTGGTTATTAGTAACGCTTGTTTTGAGTTTGCATTCATTGATCCATGTGTCAATGGGACATATAAACCTATCATCAATGTGTTTATAAGGCTGTATAAATGCATGCAAAGAGAATACCTGCTGCTGCTTGTCTGGTGTCTGCCCTAATGTGCCAATGGGTTATTCAGTCAGTTCCGCATATAGCAACAGCCTTATTGCAATTACTGTAAGTGTCATGTTGGGGTAAAATGAAAAATCTCATAGGATCTATGAGAAATCAAGCCAAGCAGCGTTTCTGATTGTCAGGAAAGTTTGTGATTGTCACAAAAACTATTTTGATATTCTGTCAAGGATTCCTCTGGTATGTTAACAATGTTTAGCTAAATATTTCAAAGGGGCTGTCCTGATTGTGTATGCAGTCTTGTTTAGGTCTTCATTTTATCACATACAATTTGGAAGATTTGCTTCTCGATACTGCTTTGTATTTCAGTATAAAGAATGAAAGTATTTATACCTTCAGCGTTTGACTTGTGCCATATCAGCAAGTAACTATGAAAACATCTCTTTTTTATTTCAGGTGATGCAGATATATGATGACGTATCGCATAGTCATCATCATCTCTCAAAATTTTCTTGGGTGATAGGTAATTACAGAGTCTCTTCTTGGCCAGTCTGGCCTGATTTTATAACCCTTAAGTTTATGTTAAACTGTCTAGTGAGGATGTTTTCAATTCTGATCACAATAAGAGAAAATGAAGGATCCAAGTCCTAAAAGACCTCTGGAGCCACAATTAACAACTGTGATAATCTGGTTTCCATACAGAGTCATACTCCTTTCCCATCTCTCCCTCCACTGCAAGCACAAACACATCACAACTCGCTTTCATTCCCAAATCCCTGCAATCCAGATTCACGCTATCTTGAGTACAACAATATTATCCCCTTCTCTTCCAACACCTCCACCTCAAATCCTTACACTCCACCTGTACTTGCTGATAAACACTGCACCTTCATTGTCTCCTGGGTTTTGTTTTTCTCCTTCACATCTCTGTATCCATAGCTAGTGATCCCCAAAACTTCTACAGTCCATGTGCATTTACCTTGCTGTTCCAACATCTTCACATATATTAACTAAGGACACTGATGTCTGTTCAGCAATTTGTTCTTCTTCAAGTGCATCCATGGTAACTTATTCCACATAAATTAACTTGGATTATTACTGTATACAGAGAAGGGGTAGTCAGAAGGAGGAGAACTTAGCCGACAGCCACAACATGTGGATTATGAACTGCAAGCAAACTTTGGCCTTGTTCACATCCTGTCCACCCACTCTTTTTCTTTAGCTCATAATAAATATTACATTCTTCATGGGGTTGCCCAGGAGGGGAATGGGAGACAAAGGCTGGTTGGAGTTCTTATTCTGCTTTCCACACTTTGTTCTTATTCTGCTTTCCACACTTTCTCCCACTCAGAGGTAGATTCCTGATCTTCTCCAAGTCTTCTACTTCCTCAGCCTATTTTTAGAATTGGTATGAACCCACCTTTGAACTACTATAATATCTCTGCAGTCATAGGAAAGATATTTCACATACATTTAAGTCTGTTTTCCTTCCCCATGCTTTATGCTGTTAGCACTTTAGACAGATGTTATCCCTTAGAAAGACTTAGTTTATTCTGTTTCTAGAACAAGAGAGCTCTGGTTCCATAGTGGGAGTTAAGTGAAATGCAAATAATTATTGATATCATTGTCACACTATTTTTAAATGATCTAATCACAGATGAACAAGAAAAGGGTTTGTTGCTGTAGTCTCAGTTCATTCTTAGGGCTTATACGAACACCAAAAAATTGCTCTGATGTAACCAGAATAATCAGGGTAAGAGATCTTTCAGATTTCAGTTAATCCACTTTCCTTCTTTTCTATGGATGCCTCACGTTCTTTTGTTCACTACCAGAAAACTGTAAAGGTCAACTTCTTTCTCTATGGATGATGAGAAAGGGAAGTGTCCCTTTTGCACTTATAAAAAGACTTTTGGAGCTGAGGAGACAGTAGCAGATTTTGTAGTTTGGAAACTCCTAGGGAGATATTTCAAGAGGACAAAGTCAGTTAGAGTGCTATCAGCAGCAGGCCCAAAAAGCAGCAGCTTTCTTGTGCACCAGAGATCACACTGATAATTAGCTATCTAATGAAGCAGCTGATAATTCAGTAGTTATTTTTTGTCCTCCCATGAATTTTCTACTTTCTAATTCTATTCAGGTGTCAAGCTAGGATGAGGGAGAGTTTCCAGTGGCTGAATTGATGTAAGGTTGGAAAGGACACCAAAAGAAAACAATACAGTATTTTAACAGAAATCAAATTCAGATTTTGCTCACACTTGTTGAATTTGATATATACACATAGTTTTTTAAGAGAAATATTAAAGACAGTGCAGGATCTTGCTTTCACTTCTTAGGTTCTGTTATCTTGAATGCTATACTCAACATTCTGCACAGGCAAGGAAAGCATTATTCCTTCCAGAATGCTGGAAAGCAGTAGTACTTATTAATGCTTATGTACCTTCATACCACAACTTGTGAGTGTGTGTGTGTGTTTGTGTATATGCACACAGGAAAAAAAAGCACATCTGAAGTACATATGTTTGAACGATCTCATAGGAATTGTAAAGCTGTATTTTATTCCAGTTTACTGCATGGAAATTGATAATTCCCATGGCATTATCAATTTTCTGTACTGTGTGCATTAAATCGGAAGAGAATGCTTCTCTCTTCTCAGCAAAATGCATCAGAGCAACTGAATATGTTCTATTCTCATTAATACCTTAGTGTGCAGTAGAGTTTTGTAGCTTCTCTTTCATCAAGTTATTTCATCAATAACTTGTATAAGACCCTCTCAGTGCACCTGGAGCAAGTCCGCACAATCATACACATAAATGTCACACTTTCAGTTGGATTGATTGCTGAAAAGATGTATCTGAATCTATCATATTATTTTTCCCAGGTGAAAACAGTAAAGAAGGAGAGGTGATTCCTGATACGTACTTACCTCTAACACCTAGTGACAATTATGAAGAAAAAAGGCATTATGATGCCTTGATTCTTCATTCCCATTGAGCTTGAGCAAGTTTTTGATCAGCAAGCATAAGAAATCGGGAAAGGGGAATACAGTATCTGACTGCCTTTAGAAACTGTCTCTTTACAAACGCAGAAGCCTTGTAATCAGATAAATCCAAGCTCCAAAATTACATATAACGGGGGCAAATGTATCTAATTTGGCTTTGGGAAAGTTGGTGCATAGAAATCTTGTTATTATTGCCTTAAGAGACTGAAGAAAAAGAGACCCTGGGCCAACATAGTGTATAAGATATATAGCGTACATTATACTTAATATAGTATATATATAATATACTTAGTGTATTACATATACTTAGTGTACAATAAAGAGAGTAGGTCCTTTAATTTCAGACTTGAGGCCCACAGGAATACATATGACGCGCATCCCATGTCCACAAGGTTTCACAATTTAAGGTATTATTCCAACCAATCCCAGATCTATCCACCCCCAGATCCTCCCCTGGCACACCCCTCTGGCAATTGAGGCAGGGGGCTCTGGGACCCCCTCTTCCCCATCTTCCTCTTCATCACAGCACATCCAGTCCTTGGAGTTCCTCCAAAGTTCTGGGCTCGAAGGTTGCTTTGCCTGTGTGGTATCTTGTTCAAGCCAGGGTGCAAATGTTCTTAGAATGAAGAATGTTCTTAGAATGAAGGCCTGCCTTGAGGGAAGTCTAAACAGGTTAACGGAATTTAGAGGGATTGTTATGAAATGGGGAAACAGGGTTGGATAAATGTGTAAACTACTGTGCTAAAGGGTGAGCTAATTACAACTGCTTCTAATATCTACAAAAAGCTAAAAATAAAAAAAATCCATAGGCATCATTATCTTAATAACTAATTTACCTTACTCTTCACTTCCAATGTTAAAAGGAAAGCAGTACCTTCACTAAAAAGTACTCTTTAAGTTGATTACATTTCCTGACCGTATATGAACTCCTGATGGGGAAAAGAGCAGCTCTGGTGCCTCTGGTCCAGACCTCTGTATCTTAATGCCGCTGTACCACATGTATTAACCAAAGTCTCATCTGCAGGAGAACTCCATCCCAGACCAGATGTGGTCTCTAAATGTAACTGCGATCCTCCAGTGACTCAAAGGAAAGGTCTAGGTGGTTCAGGTGTCCCATAAGTCTAAGAATCACAAAGTTCATTACAATATTTGAAGCTGTGCTAAATTATATCACTTGAGACTTTAGACTCTATTTAGATGAATAAAGTTTGTAAAATTAGTTTTATGATATTTTGTCTTTTTTGAACATAGTCTTCTTGTCTCCCTTCCTCATTAATTTGTTTCTTATCATTTTGAGGTGTCTTTATTATTAGCTTCCTGTTTTTCGTTGTTAGCTTTCCTCTTTTTCCTAGCACAATATGATTTCCACCAGGTTCAAAATTTGGCTGAGCCAGCTGCTTTAAATATGCGGAGCAAAGCATGATGGTTTCCCTAGAAATAGGAAATGCTTTAAACCTCAGAGTGCAAACATTCATTCACACACAATAGGTTTTCCTTCAATTTAGTAGCTGGCACAAATTGTCACCTCTTGCAGGGAATCAGACTTTTGTTTTTGCAGTAAATTGTGCAGACAAAACGAAAAAGGGTGTTTAAAATTCTTCCTGTAGTGTATACAGGCAAGTTCAGCGCTATTCAGATCATCTGGGGCCAACTCAGACTATTGTCATTCCTCGGGAACAGCTCTCTCAACTAGCTAGCTGCGGGTTACATTGCATCATGCGAAAAAGCTCGCCTGGGCCACGGTTCATGAGCCTCAATCCAATGCCAGCTGCGCTTCATTAGGAGAAATTAGCAGTGGTTGAATGCGTAATACTGAGCAGCCATGGTAATGAGTGGTGTCTGTGCCCTCTCCTGCCCGAAGAAAATAGGTTGCAGATTCCTTATTCTCCTCAGGGCACCTCTCAGCAGGAGGTCTGGAGGGCCCGCACCGCAGCCGCCCTTGTTTCTGCGGCAGCTCCGGAGTGAGCAGCGCAGAGCCCGGGGCGCCTGCAGCTCTGCGGGCGTGCTGCCAGCTCCGGGCAGCGGCCGGCATAGAACCCGCTGCTGTCCTCGGCGGGGACAGACAGACAGGGCTGCAGACAGGGCCCGCGGGACGGTGCTGCGTGGGACAGAGGGATCCTCCAGACGTGGCCGCGCAGGGCTACTCGGGCTGGAGGGGATGGAGCCGTGCGGGTTGGCACAGACACAGGGCACCTGCCAGGACTGCTCAGGGACTGGGGAGCGGCAGGGTGTCTCCTACAGGAGCTCCTCCTGCCAAGGGGCTGATCAGGGAGAGGCAAGGAGAGTGTGGAACAGCAACACAAGGGAAAATGGAGGGGATATTGAAAAGGTCTTTGAGGAAAATCCGTAGCAAAATCTGAGCCACACGTAGCAGGGAAGGAGGGAAACTGGGAGCCCCAGTTACAGGAGCAGTGGAGGATGGCTGCCGCAGTGGGAAAGGTTGAGAGCTGATGACTCCTAGAAGCACGAGGAAGGTGTACCTTCGAAGCCACCATTGTGAAATAGGCTTAATGTCAGGCACTGGGGGCCACAGGAAAGACCTGTCAGGGACAGCTAATGAATCTAATATCCCTCCCTCCTTCCCTTCCTCCCTTCCTTCCTTCTGTCGCTTCCCTCCTTCCCCACTTTCTTCCTTTCCCCTTTTTGGAAAAAATTCATTCCTCATTTTTGTTCTTGAATTAAGTGATTGGTTACTTATCTCTTGCAGATTATACAGCATTATCAAACTTAAACAAAGCTGGAGCTATCTGCTAGATAAGATTTATATATTTACAAGAACTTAAGCCATGCATCTCTCTTAGGTGCTAGCAGCTAGTAAGGGCCTGTAATTAGCATTTGGTGTTGATAACCTCAGCATTCACTGTCTGTCTATCTCTGTGTTTTGCTTGGAGAGCTAAAGTTTTACCACAAGGCAGACCTTGTGATAATATCTCTTTTATGTTCAAAGAAGGTGAATCTTCAGCTTGTTTTATTAAAGGTTTCTAGGCTCTCTATAGACTCACAGAATGTCCCAGAGCTTTCAGTACAACTTTTCAAGCCACAGATACTTTGAAATTTATATTTTACATCTATGTGTGCATAGAATCCTAGAATGGTTTGAATTGGAGGTGCCAATCCTCCCCGCCAATGGCATGGACATCTTCCAAACCAGCTTGCTCAAAGCCTCATCCAACCTGGCCTTAAACACTTCCAGGGGTGGGGCATCCACAACTTCTCTGGGCAACCTGTCCTGTGTCTCATCACCCTCACAGTAGAGTTTCCTTCTAACATCTAATCTAAACCTACCCTCTTTCAGTTTAAAGCCATTCCTCCTTACACGCCCTTGTAAAAAATCCCTGTCCATCTGTCTTGTAAGCTCCCTTTAAATACTGTAAGGCTGCTCTAAGGTCTTTCTGGAGTCTTCCCTTCTCCAGGCTGAACTACCCCAGCTATTTCATCCTGTCTTTATAGAAGAGACGCTCCAGCCCTCTGATTATATTTGGGGTCCTTCTCTGGACTCATTCCAACCGGTCGATGCCCTTCTTATGTTGGGGACTCCAGAGCTGGATGCAGCACTCAAGGGGGATCTCATGAGAGTGAAGTAGAGGGGCAGAATCACCTCCCTCAATCTGTTGGTCATACTTGTTTTGGTGCAGTCCAGGATATGGTTGTCTTTCTGGGCTGAAAGCATGCACTGCCAGGTCACATTGAGCCTCTGATCCACAAACTCAAGGACCCCCAAGTCCTTCTCAGGCTGCCCGGCCTGTATTTGGGCTTGGGATTGCCCCAACCCAAATGCAGGACCTTGCACTTGGCCTTGTTGACCTTCATAAGGTTTGCACAAGTCCACCTGTCCAGCCTGTCAAGGTCCCTCCGGATGGCATCCCTTCCCTCCAGCATGTCAACTGCACTACTCAACTTGATGACACTTGCTTAGGGTGCACTCAATCCCACTGACCATGTCATTGACAAAGTTGTTGAACAGCACTGGTCCCATTATCAAGCTCTGAGGAACACCAGCCATCACTGGTCTTCAGCTGGACGTTGAGCTGTTGACCA
Source organism: Lepidothrix coronata (assembly GCF_001604755.1). Taxonomy (NCBI): domain Eukaryota; kingdom Metazoa; phylum Chordata; class Aves; order Passeriformes; family Pipridae; genus Lepidothrix; species Lepidothrix coronata. The sequence continues at coordinate 3,377,279 of NW_016690223.1, forward strand.
CAACTTTTTGAGTCCGACCATCCAGTGAATTCCTTATCCACCAAGTGGTCCACCCAGCAAATCCAGCTCTCCCCAGTGTCAATTTCTTTGCAAAAGTCCAGGTAGATGACATAATTTCCTCTTTCCTAATTCATCACATCTGTAACCATATCTTAGAAGGCCACCAAATTTGTCAGGTATAATTTGTCCTTAGTGAAGCCCTGTTGTCATCAGTCATGTCCTTATTTTCCATGTATCTTAGCATAGATTCCAGGAGGATCTGCTCCACAACCTTACTGGGCACTGAGGTGAGACTGACCAGTCCGTAGTTCCTCAGATCTTCCTGATTTCCCTTTCTAAAACTAGGATTTATATTTATGTCAGTGGTAAATTCACAGAACTCTCCCAGCATCTCCCAGAGAAACTGCCTGCTTTTGTCTTGTACAGGCATGGTCTTTGCTGGACAAAAAAACTGGCTGGATGACCAAGTCGAAAGAGTGGGGGTGAACGGAGTTAAATCCAGTCACCACAAGTGGTGTTCCTCCGGGCTCAGTATTTGGGCTGATCTTGTTTAATGTCTTTATCAATAATCTGGATGAGGGGATCAAGTGAACCCTCAGTAATTTTGCAGATGACAAGTTAGGCGGGAGTGCTGGTCTGCTGGAGAGTAGGAAGACTCTGCAGAGGGATCTGGACAGGCTGAATCTATGGGCTGAGGCCAATTATATGAGTTTCAGCAAGGCCAAATCCCAGGTCCTGAACTTTGGTCACAACAACCCCATTCATCTACACTTGATAGGGGCAGAGTGGCTGGAAAGCTGCCCAATGGAAAAGGACCTGGGGTTGCTCAGAATGAACCAGCTGAGCATGAGTCAGTAGTGTGCTCAGGTGGCCAAGAAGGCCAATGGCACTCTGGCCTGTGTCAGAAATAGTGTTGCTAGCAGGACCAGGGCAGTGATTGTCCCTCTGTACTCAGCACTGGTGAGGCTGCACTTCAGGTACTGTGTTTAGTTCTGGGCCCCTCAATTCAGGGAGGACTTTGAGGTGCCAGAGTAAGTCCAGAGAAGAACAATGAAGCTGTGAAAGGTCTGAAGCACAATCTTATGAGGACCATCTGAGGGGTCCCCCAACCAGCTGGGGTTGATTAGCCTGGAGAAAAGGAGGCTTGTGGGAACCTTATTGCTCTCTACAACTACCCGTTGTAGACAGGCAGGGGTTGGTCTCTTCTCCCAGGAAACTAGTGACAGGATGAGAAGAAATGGTCTCAAGTTGTGTCTAGGAAAGTTCAGGTTGGATATAAGAAAAAATTTCTTCACTGAAATGGTTTTCAGGTGTTGGAACAAGCTGCCCGGGGAAGTGGTTGAGTCCTCATCCCTGGAGGTATCTAAAAGAGGAGTAGATGTGGTGCTTAGGGACATGGTTTACTGGTGGACTTGACATTTCAGAGGTTAGACTAGATGATCTTACCAGTCTTTTCCAAACTTAATGATTCTGTGAAATATTCTTGCTTTCTACTCCAAATCAGGCTCAGCTATTAGCTGATTCAGAAAACTTCTGACATTGTCTACGTGAAGGAAATCTAGGTATCTATTTGAACAGGTAAAAACCTAAAGCTTCTAGGATATGCCTATAGTTAAACACACAGTTTTCTTTTCTTTATGTAAAATAATCATATGAATAAATATTACCAGAAGTAATAAAATATTTTGTCTCTGCCACTAGAGATTCCATAAACTTATCTCACTTTTTTTAAACCTATTCACATTTGGGTAATGTCTTAGAAGCATCTTTTGATTTTCACATTTTATTAGAGTTATTGCAATGAATTTCAAGAAGATATTGGGGTCACTGATCTGTGTCTTTATTTTTTCAAGTCATATAACATAAGCAATTTTCTCAATGGCAAGATTATTATCATCTCTGCCATAAACATGACACTTAGGCTATTCTAATATAAGTGGGATCCCTGCAAGGTCAGTAATCAGAAGATAGAGTCACAAGAAAAGTTCTCCAGTTGTTTTATCTTAAACTTTCAGAATATTGTACACCGGAGACTGGTAGCTTTGAGAGTCATTAAAGCTCTTTCCTTCAATAAACTATATTATCTATGAACTATAAAAAAGAATTCTGGAAGTTCTTTGAGATTTCTAAAAGTAAAGATAGAGAGATGGGTCAGGTGACCCAGGGTTTGGATCACCTGACAAAAAGGACAGCTAGTTGCACACCGTTATACTTTCATTTTATTTTGTCTGTGTTTACCCAGGACATGGGGACCCCTGGTGGTCTACTGGTTAGGATGCAGCACTCTCACTGCCACGGCCCAGGTTCGATTCCCACTCAGGGGACTTCCTTGGGCAGATGGAGCTCGTCAGCCTTGTAAGGTAATCCATCTAAGAGAAGGTCACTCTAAACAAACCTACG
>NW_016690223.1:3380036-3436154 GCF_001604755.1 Lepidothrix coronata
AGAAAAAAAAAAAAAAAGAGAATATACTGTGGATTTTGGATTCCCCAAATGCTACATAGGATGCACATTGTTTAACAACAGAATTTTATGCTTTGACTAAAAATCAAAGAATTACTGTGAATGATTCAGTTAGACACTAAGGTAAAGATTAGGAGTATAAACACTTAGAAGTAGTGACATGAAGATGGTGCTACCATAAGTCCTGAAATCAATTAAATCTTTTTTCCCCTCTGAAAAGTGCCAGTATTGTATTGTTCTGATCATATGGTGTAGATATCCCAGTCCACTGCAGTAATTCATATCTAGTTATATGTTCCAATCTATAGTCATCTGACAACCTCTGTAATCATATAACGTAATGTTACTGATAATTATAAATGCTGCCTGTATAGCTATTAGTCTCTCTCAGTACTACTGGTAGTTTGTTCCAAACATAGTTTAAAGTCCTTCATTCTTCCTGTGCTAGTAATATCTTTTAGAATTTTTCATCACCGTGTTTTCATTCTGAGATATTAGACTACCAAATATACAGGTAGAAGAGTAGGAATCATTAGCATACCAATTCTTAACTGGCTGAGGTCTACATGATATATTACCTATATATATATACCTGGGTCTGAGAAAATACAGAGAATATACAGCTAAGCAAATAACCAAGTGTAAATAACTTCACAAGGTTTGCATATTTTTAATTGCTGTAAATACCATCTAACTTTGCATTTCATGCAAAGAGAGAAACTGAGTCTTTTTTCTTTCCTGGGGTAAACAAGGCACTATGATTCACCATTACTTTATTAATTGTGTAAATAATTTTAATAATGCACATGCTGTAGTAACTAGTAGACATTTATTGCAAGAAGTTACCAAAGTGTTATATCTACCTGTGTCTGTAAGTGCATATGTCTTTGAATGGTTCATTATTTCTCTAAAGTGAATGAATCAGTGATCCTGGAATAAGAATACATATGTAATGAGTTTGTGCTAATAGAACATTATGCTATCAGGAAACCACAGTTTGAAGGCTGTTGAAATAAAACAGAGGAGTGTAACAGACTCTTTGAAAGTTCAAGTATAGGATGAATGCAGAGGCCTGGAAAGTGCAAGAAAGGAGCAATACCAGAGGCACCAGGTCTGTTAACGCAGATCACAGTCATTTCATGGTCATTAACGAAATGCAACCTTGAGAGCCCAGTGGAGCTTGTTTCAGAGATAAAAGAGAGAACAAAGAACAAGTATTACACATATATGAAGCTTACAGTACGTAATAAATTTGAATACATCAACAAATTGTGAACCAGTGAGAAAAGAGCAGACAGGCACACTGTTAGTTAATTCATAAAAGTACCCTAGGCAGACCCAGATGATAAGGCAGCATCAGCTGCAATACTTCTCCCACAAAAGAACTTGAGGTGCTACCATAACCCCAAGCTTATGCCTCTCTGCAAAGACTGGTACTCCCATTTTAGGACCCAAGGGGCAGAAAAAGGGTGGAGATAATTTGTGTGTATCTAACACCATCATTTTGGGGAATGAACTGTAAGAGTTTTATAATAAGAGAACAATTTAGTTTGGAAAACGATGTCTGAAGGTCATATATTTGAATTCCCTTAGTCAGACCATGACCAATCAGGTGATATTATTTAGGACCTCTGGTTTTAAGTATCTCTAGGGTTGAGGAATTCACACTCTCTGGTCAACCTGTTACAGTGTCTTACGAACAAGGTGAAACCTTTTCTACTAACTTATAATCAGAATTGTCATGTTGGAAATTGCACGGGTTGCCTGTCACTTTATCACTGTGTAAGCATTATCTACAGCAGCTTCTGGCGGGTTTCTGGCATTCTATACAATTAAGAGGGGAGCTGAGAAAAAAATTCACCTCATCTGAATCAATGATTAAAGTGCAATCACGCTTCAGAGTCTGAGTGCATGCCTTCAATTTCTGGAAGCACCGTTTTATTCATGCTCCAAGGCAAAGCATATCCTCATCAGTGCATGCCCCGGAGTCTATTTAAACAACACAAATGAGCCCAGTGATGATGAATAGCTTACCTTTTATCCAGAGCTATAATATTTTGTCATCGCTACCTGACTGAATTTTACATTAAACATTAATGATGGACAGAGCTGAAAAGGTTCAGATTTCATGTGCTACTTCCAACCTGATTCAGCAATTTTTTTGATTCAATAGTATTTTGAATTGGAGATCTCCTTGAGAACAGTTTGTGTTTGGGTTTTTTTTAATTCAGAAGGAGCATAAGGCATCCTATTCCAGTTCTTAGACAGATATTTAGACTGCGCTATACTTTTTCTGCCTAAAACAAATCCCAGTAAGGGTAAAATGTTTAACTAAATCTTTGAGTTTTCAGAAAAACAAGGAATTTGATTCAATTTCAAATTATTTATTAAATATGTTTCATAAAAACAATCAATTGAATTTATATTTTTAGGGAAAGCGTGCAAATATTTTAAATCACTTCTGTAAGGATAAGCAATATCTACGTTGCTTTCACCTCAGAGAGTGCTTTCAAGTGACAACAGACTTGCCTTCTAGAAGAATATGGAGCCTCAAGGTCCTGTTTTGTGCTCTGAAAATTCTTACAGTTTCTGACCAAAGAGACTAAAAAAGGTTTTTTGACACACAGTGATCATTGGATGTGGATCACAGGAAAGAGTGCTTTTCAAAATAAATTGAAGGCATACATACACAGTTTACAAAAATCTCTTACTGATTTTTTTATGAAGTGAGAACATAACATTTTCATAGATACAGAAGTATTTTTCATCTGCATATCTGAAAGCATTCTAATGCAAATTAATTCCATTCCAAAGTTCCATTTCACAGATAAGTGAAAGGAGAAATAGAGCAAAATACCTGGCTAGTGATTCCATTATTGGTCTTAAATGGCACAAAAGTGAGATTGTTCTTCCAGTCCAGAGATAGGAAAAAATATCTGAGATCATCACCAATGGTTATGTGAAAAGGATGTATTTGTTTGGACACCAACAGCTTATATTTCAATAATAACTCTATAAAGGGAAAAATCATAAGATTTTCACTTTTTCCAAGAACTTACTTCCAGGCACAAAGCACTCCTCTCCTGAAGGTTCTGAAAGTTTTCTGGTTCTTGTTTCTGAACAGGAGAAACAATGAAAGGAATACTACAGAAAATCTCAGCCTCTTTTCAATGGAACTTATATTGTAAAAGCTAATTCTAATTCAAGTTCATCTGAAGTGAACTGCTTTTCTGAATATAGCACCCCCCAAAAAGAATTTTCTTCAAAATGAACTAAAACATGTGTGAGTGAATGAATGAATAAATAATCTTCTTCAGTAGCAATAAAGCCAAATGTAGGTAAACCAGATACTGAGAATACAGCTGTGAGACAAGGAGAATTTTTATTTCTCTTGCTTTAATACTTTGCGTGTAACTTCGCTGTAAACCAGTAGGCAGCTGTAAACACCAACAGAGTTACATCAATATGAAAGAACAACTTTTCCGACTGCAACCTTTGTGATCTTAAAAACAGCATTAAGCAGCAAAAGGAACCCATTGCATTTACCATAAAATTTTATGAGTATGACAGAAATTAAGAGTCTCCTTGGCCATATCAGCAGGTAAATCCTCTACATTTGTGCCAAACCCAGCAAAAACATTGGTAATTTACAGCAAGGGATCTTCTGCTTTTCATCAGTGCAGAGCATTTCTGTTGTTTAGGTGCCATGTATGGCAGAATTTCCTGTTGTTTCTTTACATGGGAAAATTGAATTTTTTACATGGGAGAATTTGTGACAAGAATTTGTCTGATCTCAGACATCCCAGATTTACTTCTCAGGTGATCTTTCCAACAGTAGATTTTGTAAGTTGTGTATTGCCTTCTTGCTCCACTTCCCCAAGTTGATGGCAATGCAACTGGCCTGGCCCCCTGATGAGAGAGCAATTTTTTTAACTTCCAGTGCATGGAATGTCACAGCCACCTAGCAGATAAGCTGCAGATAGTAGGACAGTAATCACAAGACACTAACTGGGTTGCATTCTTACTTTCCAACTTAATTATTCCAAAATTTCAATGAACTATAAGTTAATTGTATTTTTATGGAAGAAGGAAGAGCTCTTTGCTCATGGAAAAGTGCAAAGGACCTGTTCTTCTGGGTTTTATGGTACTGTAAAATACAGCTGAAAGAAATATTTTGAGGAAATTCCATATACGTGTGCTTATTTTTATAAACAAAGACTCCAATAACCTTTAGTCTCAGAAACAAAACTGGTCTGAATAATCACATCACTATTTTAACATGTTTGCATCTGTAGAGGAGTTACCTTTTTTTTTTTTTTTTTACTTTCTGTATGTTGAATTAGGAGATGGGTGTTCAAGATATTACTTTTTGACTGATTTTTGATCATTTTACTGTTCTACTTGAAAAGGGTAGAACAGATGGTGTTTAGTCCAAGAAAAGTTTCCAAGATTGCTGCTGCATTACCTGGGTTATTTAGATTGTTAAGAGCTCTGAAGAGTTTCAACTGTTAAGATCTATTTCAAACCTGCAAACTAATGAAAGCTACTTTTTGACACTCAGGAGATACTCTTGAAGAGAAAAAAATCACTGTAGTTTTAGGGATCTGACCTGAGTACACTACAGCGAAACAAACTTAGAAAATAAAATCTTGCTATACTAGTGCTGACAAAATTACACAGGTGGATACCTATATAGTCAGTGTTCATTCATGGGTATTATGTATTATGGGGTTTTTCTGTGTGCGTCGTTGAAAACAGATTTGAACAGGTCGGAAACAGCTCAGTGAACAAATTATCTGAAAAATATAAAGTTCATGGATGTATTAGGATAAGTGATCTAGAACTTATTAATATTGCTAAACCTTCACCCCAAAAAATAAGGAATGCTTTTGATAAATATTTGTATGGAATTAAGTTATTGTTGGGCTTCTAAGTTTTCATCATTGTTGCTCAACACTTGTTTCACTGGTGAGCAATTTATTAGCAATTTATTTTTCAAAAGGTGTCAATTTTTTTTATCTTTCCCTGACATCTATAATCAAGGTTGTCAAGGTGAGTGGAGGAGAGGAGTAGCTGGGGCAAAATTGCACAGATGTTGTTGAGACAGGCTTACACGACCAGTGCTAATGGCAAACATTATTTTCAGGGGACAAAAAGGAAAGCTGTTTGGAAAAAGTCTATAAATAATTGAAAACTACAGAAAGTCATTTAAATATCAAAGGTCCTAAACTGTCACAGTCCATGTAAAGAAAAATATCAGATATAAATGTGAATTATCAGCCTGTTCATTTAAAGCCTTTGTTGTGTCCAGGTTCTAACCACCTGCAAGCAAATTGTTCTGTAATTTAGAACTAATGATGATGTGATGCTGTAAACGTGTTAATACTATGTAATTGAAACAGCAAAGTGTTTTAAGAGCACAGACTCAAAATACTGCTCTGTCACGAACTGAACCTTTCACATGTTTTGAAATGCTAGTTAAGTAAAAGGTAACCAATGTGCTATGTTAGTAGAGCATTTTGAAAGATAATTTATTGCTGTTGAATTTAGAAATTAGTTTTAGGTTTGAAGGTACCAAATATATTGCACATCTGGACTACATTATTTTACAATGCATTTTGATCCTTTTTCTCATTTTATCTGTGTGTGTGTGTATGTGTGTATGTGTTAAGTTTTTTTTTATAGCAGAAAGATAAAGTATTCACAGCATGGTATCTACCTGAAAAAGACAGCAAATGTTACTTTATGATATCAAAAGCAAATACAAAATCATCTTTGTAATTTTTTTTCCTCATTGTGTGGCAAGGTTTGTCTTATATACATCTTAATATGCATGAACACATCTGATATTTTTACATATTTTCAAATTATTTGGCCCCTCTGCTACATTTTTGTTTAAAATAAATTAAGGATGTTAAGCTACTAAAACTGGTAATGAAATTTATGTGATCTGGCAAACTATGTGAAACTATCTGTGTTCCTTACTTTGAATTTTAGCTATAAGAATAAAAAGAACAGGAAGCTTCCTTACAAGTAATTTCATGTGTAAAAAAGAACAGACCCTTCTGCTCCAAACAGAATTATGGTAACTTTAATGCTGTGACAGAAAAATTCAAAGGAAACAAAGCACATAAATCCCTGGTGAGATAAATTTGTGCATGTAAATTTACTTTCATTTTATCATGCTGTATACTCAAAAGGTTATCTGTTATTAGTTGACATCAGTGCCTCTGCAAGAAGTACTTGAAATGTTGACTTATTTGAGAGAAAATTAAAACATTAGCTTGCTTTCTGAACCTCTGAACTCACAATAAATTATAAGAATTGTCTGAGCAATTTATTTGGTAAGATGATCTTTTAAAAGTGCATTTTTAGCATTTCTTTCCATAGGATTTCTTATCTGTTATAGGTGAATTTCAGAGTTAGCAAAAGGTTGTTTCCACAGGCGCTAGAACATACAAAACCTTTTTCAGCCGGTATAACCCTTTAACAAAGAATGGTAAGATGGAATCCTCAAAAGGTGTAGATGTTTTCTAAAGCTAGAAGTCTCTATTGCCTAACTGGTAAGGAAGGAATAATGACAGTGAGTGCCTTGGTGAAGTGCTCTTTAAGCCATTGAATTCAAAGGGCTATATAAGAACACAGTCTTTTATAATTTAATTTTAGATCCTGTCCAGAATAAAGAACTCGTGGCAGGTAAAAATTGAAAACAGTGGCTGAAAGGAATAAAGTTAGAACAGAAACCTTTAAAATGCGAAAAAGTTCAGATCTTGTTCATTATGACTTTCATTGAAATTACAAATAATTTTTTATCCCATTTAAATCAATTTGCCCATGTTCAGTTACTCTTATTGCTCTTACTGCAAATGATTTTTTTCCTCTTGCTTTTGCTCTGACAGTAGCACATTATACTTAATCATACCTTTTGTTTTTGCTTTTTAATTTATTCACTCCATAGCACACTTCAGTGTTATACTGGAAAAGAAATGCCATCAAAATTCATAAACTATGGTAATTTTAAAATGCAATCATTTAAAGCTGCAATAGGAATGCAATAGCTAAGAAGTGGAAATGTTGCATTTTCTATTTTTGGTCTTCTCAACAAATTCTATTTAGGTTTAAGGCACATGACCATTACAAAAGGTTTGAGTTTTGGGTTTTTTTCCCCTTCTTTGAAGAAATTGACCAAACCCCCAGTGACATGAATATTCAAGACTGTACCTCATATTTTTAATTGCCAGCATAATTCAGAAATTTTCTATTTAGAATCCATTTTAAAAATGAAAAAAATCTATTAATGAACCTCATGAGAGCAATTCTTTCATTTTCTTGATAGATTATATTTATTCTACTGTTGTAACTTGGAACATGAGACTATTAAGGGTTACATCCATTCTTCTGCCTAACTGAGGCAATAAACTTGGGGAAGTCTGAAATAAAGCATGAGTAAAAAAACCAGCTGCCTCGGGTGGGCTGCTGAGACTAGAGATCTCATAGAAGAAAGTCCTATTTGCATAACTCAATGAAATTTTGAGAACTTCTGTTTTTGTATCCTATTCTTATATTGCAGAGAAGCTTTCTTCTGCATCTGGAAATGGACTGGTTAGCATTGCAGTTGTTGTCTGATCTAGACAGGTATTACAGATACTGTGTTCTTCATAGGCATGTTCGCAGGCCTTAACGTCAAATGTACAGGTCTCATCATCAAATCAATACATGAGAATTCTGAAGTTGGATGTTAGAATTAATTTTAAGTATTTTTCATAAATCTGAATAGTGACTAATATCATACTGATTTCACTGTATGATGATAATGGCAGCTTATGGAAGTATTACTTCACTCCCTACTCAGATTAAAATTTATTTTAAAAATAAGTACTTTCATTAAAGCAATACTTTTGATATTTGCATATCTGAGCAGGCCTTGAAGCTTTCTCTCTGAATGCTATTGAAAGACACAGTTTTTCATCCTAATTTAAATCTCTAGACATAATATCACCCACTGGCTTAGACTTCATTTTCACATCTCACTCCTCCACTCCCACATACTGACATATATACAGACAAACAGAAAGGTTGACTAAGGTCCATATGTTTGGAAACACTGAAAAAGGTATACTCTCTGATAGTTTAAGGAGAATGTTTTTTTCTGAATGTGTATGGCAGAAATAATCTTCAATGTCATAGCATCTTAGTACACAGGGAATGCCCACTGGAGCCTGACTTTTGTCGTTGCAGCTCAGAGATGCACAGACAAAACACCTCAAGAGCACAGGAAAGAGGCCAAACCTTGAGATTCACATTTGAATAAGAATATTTTCTAAAGTTTGAAAATCTTTGGCTCAGGTAGCTTTTGCTTTTCAGTTCTTCTGAGAAAGATTCTGTTGTTTGTTTTAGAAAAAAAAAAAAGCTTATTTGAAATAGCTGAGACTGAAAACTCCAGTCCACTGAGCATGAATGCTCAGCTTTGAGGTTTAAGCAAACCCCTTCCGAGTAGAACACCTTAGATTAAAAAATATCATTCTCAAAATTTTTATAATGGTTAAAACTATTTTTTATAATTTTATTGTCAGTTCATATTAGAAATATAAATTCCAAAGAATAGCAGGCTTTTCTTGGAGGTGAGAGCGGATTCAGTTACTCTTTAAGTATTAAAAAACTGAAACATCCTGAAAACAATGGGCTTGATCTTGTAGTTTTGACAGTGTCAAAGGAGTGCATAAGAATGTGATATGACTACTTTTAGAAAGGAGAAGTTAACAAGTTGTAAATAAGATGTAAAGGAATACTAAGTATCCCATCAAAATTGAGGTTCACTTAAAAAAAGAAATGTAAGCTTGCCTGCTGATTTACAGGAACCTTTAAATGTAGTTTGATTAAATTACTTCTTTTATATGAAGTGCAGCACTTTTGCATAGTGATAAGTATCCTGTGAAGCCATAGGGCCTTTAAATAGAACTCAGTTGTTAAAATCACACACAAAATATTGTGAAGGTAACAGGCTCATTTTGTCAGGACTTTGGGAACTGAATGACAAAAAATAGTCTTAAAATCTTTTAATTCTTTGGATTTAGTGAGAGAAACTTAGGTTAAACAAAACTTGAATGTGGTCCTACAAGCCCTTCAGCATGCTGTTCAGTTGCTCATGTGATAAGGTTAACTAGAAAATTCTGCTGCCTTTCTCTTTAACAGACTGCTCATTTAATGTTCATTATGTGAAACCAAAGAGGTATAAAGGAAAGATATAAATTATCATTTAGATGACAAATTATAAAATAAGCTTAATAGGGACTTAATAAATTCAAGTACCAATTGAAGATTAAATACATTCAACAGACATTATTATCTAATACACACCATACTCCATTAAAAACATAAAATGAAGAAATTAAGTCTAATCCCACAGTCACTCCAGAAATACAAATGTGTTCTGCCCCTTTATAGCTTGATGGCATCAGGATACACCATGCACCAGTATGTATGAGAGCCTTATACTTCTGTGGGACTGACATGTCAGGGGAATCCCAACCGCTGACTGTACTGGAGGCTGAAATCATCCTCACTGGGACTGAGAGGCAAAAGCCCCATTGTGACTGGCCCAGAGGCTCTGTGCAACCTTGGCACAGACTGTCTCAGGAAGGGGTATTTCAAAGACACAAAAAGGTGGTTTCAGTACAGCTGCCTTGGAGATGGAGAAAAGTGAGCAGCTATCTACCATGCAGGGTCTCTTGGAGGGCCCTTCTGTTGTGGGGTTGTTGAAGGCTGAAGAACAAAAGGTGCTGATCGCTACCACAACGGGGCACCATCAGCAATATCACACCAACCAAGATTTCCCGATTCCCATCCATACACTGACTCACTGACTAGAGAACCAAGGAGAGATCAACAGAACCGGCTCACCTTTTAAGAGTCTCGCTTTGGATGCCAAATAGGACTGTTGTTGTTTAACTACAGTTGGCAACTAAATACCATGCAACTGCTTGCTCACCCTGATGCCCCCCTCCACTGCCTCAGTGGGATGGGGAGGACAACTGGAAAAAGTCCTGAAAAATCCCAAGGATTCAGATAAGAAAAGTTTAATAATTGAAATAAATTCTGGAACTCCTTGTGGTTGCAGGCAGAACATTGGAAACTGAAAAGTCCTTGGCTTAGGGTAAGCATTACACAGCAACAACTAAGCCATCACTGTATTATCCTCACACTGAATCTGAAACACAGATCTGTTCCAGCTACTAAAACAGTTGCAGTTGGAGGCTGTGTTGGGCATAGAGATCAGGAAATTATAGAGATTTTGATTCTTGGAGAAATAAGGAGGGGTGTCAGCAGAGCTGCCACCTTGGACTTCCAGAGTGGAGTTTCAATACTTATTTTCAGCATTTATTTTCATATTTCCAGTCTGCATTCCTAGTGTAAACTGCTAACAATCATCTGAAATAAATGTAGTTGAACTGACAAATATTGAAAAAGAAACTTTCTTAGGATTATAATTTTTAAATTTTTAAAATATCATGTTCTCCTAAAAATCCTGATTTTTTTAATTTTTTTTTTTACAGTGTCCAATGTAGGCATTTTCTAAGTAATCAATTATTTATGAATGGGTTCTCCTGTCTTTTCTGGTCTATATTTCTCTAGTGTTTCTTAGTCTAAGTAGTGTAGAAGTATTCTAAGTATCATTAAATAATAAATCAGAAAGCAGTATTCAGCTCATCATACTTCTGGTCACACAATCTAACATTTCTCAGAATTCTCATTAACTCCTGCACATCAGTAAACTGGAAATATGCTTTGTCATTGAAATCAATGAAACAAATGCAAGAAGAATTCCTTTATAGGTTCCAGTTCTCAGAACAGGATAACGTTGTCCTGAGAGATACTAGTACTACTTCTTTGGAAATGTCAAATTTCTCTTCACATGCTGATTGTGTGTTACAAAGTTTTTGTGTTTTATTATGTTAAACATACATTGAAACATTATTTATTGTTCTTAATCTTATCTGATGACAGAAAAGGAAATGCAGAGGGAAATAACTTGTGTTGGACATTTCTTGGCAGTAGCTGAGAGCAGTCATGATCTGATAATTGATACTGAGCCATGTGAACCAACGTTGCACCACCATGACCTATTTTGGTGATTCAAGTAGAATTTCTGTTCAGGACAGACAAGAAAAAAGAACTGGGAAAAGAAGGAAAAAAAGACCATTCTTCAACACAGGAATAGCAGTTTAAGAGAAACACATTACCTGCCTATTTCCTGTGCTCGCCACTAATTCAGGCTAAATACTTCTTTGGTTCGCTCCTTTTGTGTCATGAAAAGGCATTCATTACTCTAAATACAGTTTCAGGCGTTGTGTCAGCTTGTAATAGTGCAGTTTATCACCACAGCAAGAGTGAAAAAGCGCAGAAAAATTAGGTTAATCAATACCACTGCAGTGTGTTTGACATTACAGTCAGGAAAGGTTTAGCATGTCATTCCTAACTACAGGCCATAAACAGCCTGAGGTCTGTGTATGCTCTTGATGTGAATGCTGGTTCTTCATGCACATCGAGGGCAGAACATAGCCGTAAGCTTCTGCTAATCATGCACTCCCTGCAGACATCTAGCACCTTGGATTGTAAAAAATGTGACACCACCACTTCCAATATTCCCTCTCCTGAAAAAATCTTATAATGTTTCCAATTAGCAGACCCAGGCAAAATCCCTAACCAAATGTTCTATTTAAAACCTATGCTTACAAGCAATTTATTTTTTAAAAAAAACATTTAAAACTATTCATTCAGTGTTTGGGAGGCAGGGATTTGTTGTTGAGGACCGCTATTTGGGTTTTTATGAGCATTTTGATACATTTACACTGGATCAAGGTAGAAAATGACAAACTGACAATGGAAAAAGTACTTTTGAGACGCTTCTCTAGTAAGGGACAGGATGTAGCATAATATACTTACAACCATAGGGAACTTTAGGGAAAAAAAACTACTTTTTGTACTGCAAATCACAGGGCTTCCAAAAATGTGCAGATTCACATCTATTATTAAAAAAAAATAAACACGCGAATCGCCTTATTTTGAGAAATATCTCTAATTAAAATTTCGGAGATGGCCAAATAAAGTGAAACAAAGAACTTTTATTAACAGCGTGCTGGGTGCACCGAACTCGTGACCGGGTTCGAGCACTCCCAAATGGGAGGGATGAGCCCTTCTAAGACCCTTTGATTTGCATAACCACTCCCTCGCTTCTCCCATGCCAGCCCTTGCTCTTTTCTTCCTTAAAAGGCGATCTTTGCCTTCTGGCGCAGTCCATTGGTTGTCCTCATCCACTTATCAGGTTGTTTCCCTGGTCCCCCCCCCACTTCCCGCCCTGCCACATGGTTCCCTGGCAGTGAACCCAGGCTGGTTCTCACCACTTTACATTCTTCCCCGCTCCCTTTCACACTGTAACAGTAAACAAGCAGAACAGTAAGTAACAATAAGTAGCAGTAAGCAGGCAGAATCACAAGCAGAGCAATAGGCAACCTCAAGCCCATATGTAGCAGCAAGTAGGCAGCAGCAATAAGCAACTTCAAGCAGAACCACAAGCAGTCCACCAGTTCCCGACCACAAAATAGTTCCCCAGTCCTTCAAACAAAATGGCTCCCAAGTGCCCCGGCACGAGGCAGCCATGGAAACGCCTGCTTGTAATAAAACTGTCCTATTTATTTCCCACATTATGGATTCTCTTATAGTGAAGGGGTACTTGAGCAAATGCCGCTCATGGCTGTGATGCTGCTTTGTCATGACAATGTCAAGCTTATGACACCTTTTTGTAACACTGAAAGTTTACTCCTGTCTTTCTACTCAAAACCTCCTATAGTTTTGCATTCTATAATCCCCTGTGAAGTAGGTAGTTTCCTTCTTTAACTTATTTGTTTATAGCCCTGAATTTGTTTGAAATTTGTTCAGAGCAGGAACTGAGCACCATGGGTTTTAGCATTTCACAAAGCATTGCTATAGTTTAAAACCTTTTTTATATCAGTTACTTTAAATTACATGTTGTTGAAGATATGTCATCATTTCTGTAAACCTGAGTAAAATATTTGGTTTTTTTAAGAGATACTGTGTAGAGTTTCTACAATTAATAGTTTAAGATAAAGTTCAAAGACTCAGGGATGAATATTATTCAAATTTATAGAAACCTGCAGTCCAGATCTTTAGTGGACTTAAAGAGACATGACTTCATTGAAATCATTGTGGCTATAGAGACTTGCTTCAACTCAGAAACTGTCCTGGAATGTTTATCTAAAGATAATTTAAAAATCTTTGATCTTGAAATTGAGTAAGGTAGTTCATAAATATAGGCTTTCCTACAAGTCTTTTGGTATAAGTATGATTTTCACTTGAATGAGGACAAAAGGGCTACTCTCAGCATAAATTAGAGATAAAACAGGAAGAGGAAAAAAGGATAATTAGAACACTGACAACTGATAAGACATAAGTACAACTGAGATATGTTCACTAAATTAACCCTGAGCTTTTTGTACTGAGTGGAGTTCTGATGTGCTACTAAAATTTCAGAACCTAAGGTTTATTTCTGAATTACTTTTCTATTCACAATTTTTAATATGTCAAAACGTCTCTGTCCCACTTTTAAGTGAATGTATTTTAAAGTCAGAAGGGGATCATTATGATCATTTAGTCTTTATTTTTGTATAAGGCATGCCATGTCTTTTGAAGCAAAATAATACTATTTCCTCCATAATAATTTATAATTTTATGTCTGTTATTTTTTTGCACTGTATTTCTACAAAGTGAGATATGTGGATTTCACTGGGCACACTGTATTACCCTATGATTTGAGTTGGCTGTAGGGCAATCACAGACCCACACTCCTGCTATTCTTTTATCTCTGCTTATTATTCAGAGAATGGCTAGCATTTTGTGAGATAGGCCTTCAAAAGCTTTCAGTGCTTTTATTTTATATGCCAGATTTTTTGGTTTCTGTGCCTGTAAACTTTTATTCAGAAGCATGTGTTTATAGATTAATTTGTAAAAGGTGTTTTAAAGAATGACACATTTTAATTTGTATTTTGAATGATTGAGTTGTGGCTTTGTCATTGACTACTACTGTTATAATTTGTAGTCATGGCAGAATACGTATTTCTGAAAAACTGAGGGCAAAACTGAGACTTCCAGTTCTGGAATATACCCTCCTTATAGATAATTCCTTTATTGCATTGCTACATTAGTATGTCTTCTGAAAGAGGAGGAAGAACAGACTTGCTATTCAGTTAATCATACATACATATTAAGATAATTCTCCTACAGGAATCGGTGTTATTCACGCTTGCAGGCCCAAGTATAATATGCTCATTACAAATGCAAACTCAAGAAGGAGTACAACTGTGATTCTGAATGAAATTATGTAGAAGAATTTTCCAGTTGTAAGCCAAATGTCAAATTCAGTGAGAATCCAAGGGACCAGTAACATGATGAGGGTGGCAGTAAAGGTGCTTTGAACCTCAGAGTGATTCACCTAGTCTTGAGTACCCTTCAACTGTTGACAACAGTGCAGTGGATGCTTGTAGGCAGACAAATGTCTTTGAGTACTTTATTCTGGCATCTAATTATAAATCCACTGTGTATTTTATCATCCCTGATATTCTCTGGATAATAGCCAAAGAGAAAAGCATTTATCTACCATGTGCATGTACTTAAAAGCTAGAAGAAAAATCTTCATTTTTATTAAACAAGTCATTCAGTCATGGCCTTCCTTTTTTACATAGCAAGTGCAAATGATATTCTGGAGCATTTCTGTGCAATTATGCTCTTTCCTGAAAAGTTCACATTAGGAAGGAGATACTTGATTAATATAAAATGAAACCTCATTAACCACATAAAAGCCAAAACTGAACGAAATTTTGTACTGTGCCCCTCTTTTACCTTACGTAGCATGTGCATCACCTTTTTGTGCATTGCACAGCATCTAAGTTTATTTAGATGAATTTTATACTACCATATGATGTGATGAAAGAAATAAGAGGAATTATAATAATCATAAAGATTGAAAAATTGAGACAGGGTCCATTTGCTAAATTCTAGGAGGCTTTTTATAATAGTAATAATTTTTTACTGAGTTTTCAAGTGATTTATCGTCTCAGGAAACCATGATAAAATTCAGAAATGCCAAGTACTACTATGCTATCAGGCATTATTTGATTGGGAAAAATTGTGCTATGAAACTGAAAACTATTGGAACTCAGTGTTGAGTCTGTGAGGGGTTGTTACCAGAGTTGTGTGATGGTTTGGGTTGTTATGCTATGTGTATATTGATCATTTTGAAAAGTAGCATTTTTGACTTGTAGAGATTCATATGAAATTCTTCTTGACATCTACTCACACCACCTGACAACTCCATGAATGATGCAAAACAATTCTCTGTATTTTATTAGCACAGTACGTGAACCGATTATTGAAATATTTATCAATACTGTTTAATAGCAGATTTTTTGACTAATATGCAGGAAGGCATGACTTCAGATAAGCATTTAATTATAATTACTGGGTTTATTAAATAGGTGTTTTGAACTATTTTAATTAGGCAGATTATACTTCTATGGTTAGAAATTGGAAGAACAATGTTCGGAAAGAACAGGCTAAAAGAATAAGAGGATTTTCTTACCCCCCAGCAAAATATTCTGGATGTTTAAAATAGATAGATGCAAACAAATCTGCTCTCCTCTGCTTGAGTTATAAAGTAACAAATCTTATCTGTATGTAGATGATTATTTTTATCTTAAGTTATTCCTTCTTTCTACTATAAGGATTTAGTAATATTTTAGTTTTAGAAAACTTGTTTGAAGCCCAGTATTACTGTAACATTGGGTACCTCTGCTTTGCCAATTGACTGCATTATAAACATCTAAAAGATGCAAATTTTTGATTTTTTTAGGTTGAATGTGCCTGAAGTATTTATCAGGAACCAGTGTGGAGTTCTGCTGCAATGCTACAGAGAGCATCCCACATGCATTGTGGGCAGAAGGTGCCATCCTTTGGAGGAAAGCACATTTTCTTTCAGATCTTTTGGCAATTTGGTCTCTGTATGCAGAAGTTTCTGTTAGTAATGGCCAAGCAATCTGAGATGCAAAAAATGTATTTCACATCATCTGTTAAGAACAAATCCTTGCCTCTTGTAGGATCAGCAGTGGCGGCAAGCTTCATTGCTAGTAAGCAAGCACAAATGGTGCTAGAATCATACTGGTCCACAACACATTACACTATTCTTTCTCTCTCTGTATCATACCAGTTGCTAACATAGATTTGACCAATGACAACAACTGTTAAACTGATGTTCAAATGCATTTTACAGTATGAAGTATAGTTGATAAAAAGGGTGAGGTACTAGAAAATAATCATAGGTTTTGAGTGAAGGGAAGGTCTGATGTTAAGGAAGCACTTTCAGAGAAAGGGTCTCAGCCTGCAGTGTGCTGGACAGTGTTTAGTACACCCTAAACATAAAACCCTAAATAACTTAAGTCCTTGTTGTTACATTTCTACTGTGTCTCATGATGTCTCTTCTGTCTGTAGCACCATATGCACCATGCAACCAGAGGACTGGAGCTCCTCTCCAATGAGTAAAGACTGAGAGAGCTGGGTTTGTTCAGCCTGGAGAAGACAAGGCTCTGGGGAGAGGCCTTCCTGTGGCTTTTCATTTCTTAAAGAGGGCTTGTAAGAAAGATTGGAACAGACTTTTGAGCAGAGCCTGTTGTCATAGGACAAGAGCTAATGGTTTTGAACTAAAAGAGGGTAGATTCACACTTGATAAAAGGAAAAAATTCTTTATTATAAGAATGATTAAGCACTGGTACAGGTTGCCCAGGGAAGCTGTGGCTGCCCCATCCTTTGAAGTGTTCAAGATCAGGCTGGATGAGGCTCTGAGCAAGCTCATCTGCTGGAAGATGTTCCCTACTCATTGTAGGATCGTTAGACCAGATGTTCCTTTCAACCCAAGCCATTGTATAATTCTGTGAAATTCAAATCTGTGAAGTCAGCTATTCTTGTGAAATATTCTGACTGCTAAAGGGATGTGGTCAAAGTCACAGTTTAAAAAAGACTATCCTTTAGTCATATTTTTTTCTTAACCATTTTTCAGTAGGTTTCAGTACCTACTGTGATTTTCCACCTGACCAATAGTCTTGATTAGCATTTTCTACAAAGGATTACTCTTTTATCAACCTGGTGTTCAGGCACTCTGAAGGTGTGCTTTAGCAGCTTTAGCACTGCTTTAAGCATGAGACCTACTTAGTACTGGTGTATGTCTATCTGGCTTCAATCAAACATGAAGTGAGCTTACATCTGCTTGAAAAAGATTCTGTAGATGAGATGTTATTATCAATGGTAAATCAGGTCACTAGAGAAGAAAATAAAAGGATTATTTAAATTCTTAAAATATATTCTGTTTTTTTGAAAATCTTGACAATAATTTTTTTTCCAATGTCTTGCAATGATAAGTGCCAAGATCTCCTGGTAGATGAGAATCTTCAAGTTATATAACAATTTGAGTTTACCATCTTCAGGAAATGTGAACTGTCAATTGATCTTGATCTTAAGCCTGTACAGACTTTACCATAGTACTTCTCATGAGAGAGTAATTCATTAGCCTTAATAAAGGCATACTGACTGAGAGTCATTTGTTCTTCACTGACTCCATTACAGATACGACTTAATTAAACCTATCTTTTCATAGCTAAATCAAGAGGAGATGAATCCCACTTCTGCTGAGTTTCTTATAACCTGAATCAAAAATTTTCCTGATGAAGCTTAGTCTATCTGTATTCCTAAGATAAGGGCTTAAAATGATGCTTGATAAATGCTGCAGAATGATTTTGAAAAATTCCCATGAGTTTCTACTTTGTAAAACTTAGCAGGGATTGGTAGGATCATTATACATACTGAAATACCAGAGATAGTATTATTTCCTAGGACAGAAATGCTGAACATATAATAAAATTGTTTCCACAGCATTATGAGTAGAATATATCTTCACCATTTTGCACTGGTGTCAGACACAGTTTACAATTTCACCTATATGCTATTGATGGTGTAGATCATTGTTCTACCTTCTGTTAAGTAATAAGATATATGATACATGCATTTGCGAGTATAAATTCTGTGTGTATGGAGTAATATATCTTCGTATTTCCAGAGAGGAACATGCTGTCTTTCACAGAACATCTGTGATCAACTCAAGAGCTTTTAGTACAATATAACAAAGCTTTAAAATACTGAAATAATATATATGGATATATTTATACAGTACTTAAACACCTTCATTTGATCACAGCTGTTCCATTTGGTGTGCATATGTACTTGCATTTTAATCTGCAAAACCTCAGGTTTGTGAAAACCTTGACTGGTGAAAATCTGAAAAGCATATTTCAAGGTTTTATCTTCCCATTGCTTAAGAAATGCTATAAAAACGTGATGTGAGACATGGAATGTTCCATTAAGTTTATAAATAAGTGAAACCATTTGTCCTTCTGATCCCCTTGCATGTAAATGCTGTCAGGATAAAATGGCTGTTAGAGAAAATGGAACATAATTAGACTTGACTTATTCTAAATACTCTCAGTATAACTCAAAACTAAGGAAGTTTAATATTTAAGAAGAGGCAATTAAGATAGTAGTCTTTTTGCTTAACATTTCTCAGTGTTTCTTTGTGAAGCAGTTTGTTTATATTCAGTATAGGTTCTGTACAGAATAAAACAGGAAAATGCTGGCATTGCATTGGGAAAATGCTGGGGCACTGGTAGTTCAATATGACTGGTACTACAAAGAAGAGGTCTGCAATAATTTTGGTATTCCTCTGAAAAGAAATCTTTAAATCAACCAAGAACTGAAATTAATTTATTTTGACTGAATAAGAATAACTAAGACAGTTAATTAGTTTTGGATTTCACTTGTTGAGCCATTGTAAACAAAAGGAGAAATACATTCATCAATACAAAAATGAAATGAAACAAAACTCTTTTTTTTCTAATTTAAATTGGAATTTCCAATTGCATTAACTTTTTTATTTAGATTGTAGTCTACTGAGGGAAGAAACTTAATATAGTGTCTAGCATCTGCAAGTGTCTACTATGGACACTCTTCTCTGATACTCAGTAAAACTGGAAATCTGCTTTTAGATACATATTTATTTATCTTTATGCCAGTTAGGATGAAATTGTCAAAGTACTGAAAGTAATTTTTATTATTTTCTTGATTTAACAGGTTACTTACCTGGCCATTAAATTTTGAATCAAAGAAGATAAACCTGACAAAGAAACCTGCATATATATACAGTTCACTTTATCTCAAAGTCCAAAGGGAAAAAAAATCAAATAATTTTACCTGATCTACTGTGATTTTCAATTAATATCTGTGAGTCATCACGAAGTTATAGGCTGCAATTAGTAGTATTTTAGATAGTGTTTTTAATTTGACTCAATCCCTTCCAACTCAGGATATCGTATGATTCTATGATTCCATGAACTGAAATTATGCCTATAAATTTTAAGTCAAATGGTGGTGCAACATGATGATTCTTATTATAGTTTTGAATTTTTTTAAACATCTGTAAATCAATTCAAGTACAGACTATCTCCTCTGGACTGGTCCAGATACTTCATCTTGTATTTTTTAGTTACAGCGTAAGTTATTTAATTCTGGAGTGGAATAGGATTTCATTCCAGTGAACATTTTGTGCATTTTTTCATTTCCTGGTTCTGTCACATCTCAATTTCCTTACTTCAAGTTTTTTTTGTTTCCTTCAAAACTTGTTAGCCAACAGTCATCTCAGTTCTAATTGAATACATTAGATTCCTTTGGGGATGTAAGCATAATACATGAAGCAGCAGGATTAATCAGAGTAACCCATCAGAACAGATAGACTTTGAGGCTTAGCTATAAGCTGTACAACAGTCACAGCAGATATCTTTACTGAATGTTTCTAAGCGAGATAAAACAAAAATGTAAGAGATTCATTGGTGTATTTGTGTATTTTTGTCCTTTGTCATGGAAAACATAATGATGAAGGATGTTTTGCTAGTGATGGCTAAATTCCTCTATGTTGCTGAAAGGATCCTTTAAGCTTTCTATGCTGCCTAAAGTGTCATCAACTTTGTTTCCATGAGACTAAGTATAGGACTGATTAAGAGTGGTGTAATTAAAGATATACTCTTGTGCTGGTTTAAGAGTTAACCAGCAGGGGAAATGAACCCAACTCAAAGGAGAGATTATAAGTCAAAATAACAATTTATTAAAATAGTACAGTAAGTACAATCATACAAACAAACAATTGGTCTTAACCCACAAAATCCAAATGTATAACCCAGTACCCTGGGGCATGAACAAAGTGGTGTTCCTTGGGCCCCGCTTGAGTCCAAAGTAAAGGGAGAGGGGAAAAACCTGCTGGTGGGAGAGCTGCTGCAGTCTGGTCAGAAGTGGTGATTGCAGTCCAGTTGAGGTCGAGAGCGATGAGCTGCAGTCTTCCTCTGGATCCTACGAGTGGTTAAAAATGTTCCAAGACTCCAAGATTATATATCCTTCAGTTCAGGCAGGAATGCTCAATACTTCCCTCAGGGCGGGGAGTTCCACAAAGGGTGTGAGGACAAGAGCATCCTCCTATCTCACAGGCCTCTTAACACCTAGTTTATAGCCTGAGGAGTCAGGCTCTATGGGCAGAGGGTGGGAATAGTCTATTGACAACAGTTTCTGGGAAATAGCATGGAAGGCTATAGAATACAGAGTTTTGGGTTACACCCATACCATGATGAACTGGTCTCAGTTGTCCTAACTAGGACAACTCTCAAGGTTTTCAACTGAGTGAAAATAAACAGAAAACACATAAGAAGAAATATAAAATTAAAATTTGCTTTGATGCCTCTGATTACTTCCCTGACAAACTAGGAAAAAAACCCCTTGGCTTCAGCATGGCCCATTTGACAAAATACACTTACAAAGAATATGGGTAATGCATTTATGCAGACACTAACAAGGTGAGACAAGACAGTGGGACTGGAACTACTCACAGTTTAAGGAGGGGGTAGTGATACAGAGCTCAAGAATTTGAATTAGAAATAATAAGATGTCAGAATTATATGTTGACAAAATCATGACCAAAACAAGGATTGTGACTCCTTGGGATTGCTGCTAGGGTAACTGTCCTTGATTTTATTTGGAAACTCCAGCTTTAAAATGCCTGCTACAGTTGATAGGATAGATACAGTTCCCTTTTTCTGTTAAGTGATTTATGATTACTATACCACAAGTAAGATTCATGAAGATCAACTATTTCTGTTTAAACTTCCTTCTAGTCCAGATAGAGAAACTGAGCTGGAAGCATTTGTCATCTGCCAGTAGATCTGTCGCTCACAATGAAAAGGGATGGATTATCACAAAGAATGATTGATTGGCTGAAATCAGACCATCTTTCATATTCATGAAAGCCAACATGAATTTTAAAAAATCTCTTCGGATGTAATTTTTTCCTCAAATAATGGGTTTGAATTTTAGAGTTCATACTTCTTGATAGTATTCTTCTATCCATTACAGTTATTTTATTATCTGAGAGATTTGATCAATTAACTAAGACTTATAAGGGGGTGGGGGTTGTCTGATATCAGATGAGGTAATTTGGCTTTGAAGGTACAATTGCTTAGTCACAAAAATATTTTAGATCTTAAAAACAAGTTCTGTTCACATATACTAATGATAATATGTTTCTGTGAATATTTATTAACAGAAGTTTAAGAATTCTTCAAACACCTGACAAAATATTTCCAAATTTTCCCTTATTTTAACTATTTTTGCTTGGTATTGAATAGTTCTTTAAAAAATATTTGACTTCTCAGAATATTGGAATATCCTTTTTGTCTCATGTTTTTCTTCTCTGTTGTATGCTTTGTATCTTCCTATACTTGGCTGCACATGTAATTATATTCCCTGTAGCAACTAATCATCTCAAAATTCTTAGTATTTTTGAATACATAAAGATGTTTAAGACTTTGAAATTCTGGAAGTTCTAAATGTAATTTAGCTAATATTTTCCTCACTTTGAATCATGTATGCAACCTAAAAATAAGTATTGGATGTGAAAAGCTGAAAGCCAAAGGATAATCTTTGAATAAACCCAAAAAGGGCTAAATGAATCTCTTACTGAGATTTCGGCAGAGAGATGAGTTCCAAAGTAGCATCCTGCCAATTTCTTAGGGAAAAAAAAACAAACAAAACAAGACAAACAATTAAAGTAGTTTTTATATTAAAAATAAAGTTAGTTTATTATGCACGAGAAATATATGGGTAGTCTGATATTTCAGTCGCTGGAACATATGAATAGCATATAAATGAGTGCTCAGTGAGTGTAGCAAATACAGAGAGCACTATGCCTTCATTCTAAAGTTATGCTCAAAAATATTTTTATAAGACAAATTAGTTTTAAAAATAATGGGGTAAAATCCATGAAAAGAAAATTTTTTTTTTGTTTTTCCCTTCTGAGCTATTATTGCTCAAATTAATAGAAAACTGAATGTTTGCTTGAGAATTCTGTGTCTTGCTTGTATCCTCCTGAAGTTCTTACACTGAAATGCATGCCAGACAAAAATCATGATGTGCCAGTGAGGGCACCCCAGGAGTATTTGGAAGGACTGATGGGTCTGAGAAGGATGTTTCAAGAAACACAGACAAAAGAGCTCAAAGACGAGATACAGAAGAACTCAAAGACAAGAAACATTACAGTAGTGGAGTAATGGGATAAAGCATCATAAACCAGCCTCTCATTTTATGACCTCTTCAGCAGTGGATGATCTGGAAGAATGCATCTTTTTTATAAAATCAATATACCTATTCATGATGTTTGTAGTTGCATTCCTGATATAATAATTTTGGCCACAGTCATTCATCGTGTCATGCTAAGCTGAAATTAAACTGAAGGTGTTTTGTTTTTTTTTTAGGTTTGAGATCTTTATCTTAAAATTTCTAAGTGTTTGATAGGTGGTTCTTAGACTCATTCTCATAAATATAACACACAAGCTATGCAAACAAATCTAGACAGAAATATTCACTGTACAGGCTGTGCTCTAAGGAATGTAAAATACGGATTTAAATGCCAAGTCTACAGTTGAAACTACACATTTTCTGAATTTCTGGTGAAATCTAAGTAAAGTACTTTAAAGCTATGTGTAAATTCTCTTTTTGAGTAGGTTTGGTTGCTCTATACAGAATAACTTCAGTGTTCTGACACCAACCTCACTTTCCTACTTCAGTTTGAGATGAAGAACGAGAGAAGTGAAAAAAAAAACTTTAAAGATTTATTATCCCCTCTCTGGAAGAGATACTATCCAAATTAACTGAACTCTAGAATTTCAAACTATCTAGAAGATGTAAGTCTTTTTATATGGAACAAGTACATCTAGATTTTATGCACAATTAATGAAATACAAAGCAAAGTAGTGAATATTGTGTTTAATAATTCAGTTTAGTAAGCAATAATCTGACAGTTCTTAGAAGCATTTTAAAAGTGACACCAAGTTGGGTCCTTAGTCAGAAAATGTGAAATAAGTTTTCTACAAGTCTTTGCAGTTCTCTGAAAATCTTCTCATATGGGAATAGCTGCATTCATTATGCATTTTACCCCTACAAGAGCAGCTTGCCAAGAAAAAACAATACTTGTCAAATCAAAATAGGAGACTGACTTTCAAAAGCATGAAATCAACCTCTTGGTGCGTGAGATGCTAGAATCAAATTTCAAGCTTCTTGAAATATGCTGGGTTTTTAGACTCCTCTTCTTAATTTGTGTAGTTATGACTGTGTATGTTTTTCACACAGCTAGGAGTCTGGCTAATGCTAATCTACAGGACTGATCAGAGGACAGGTCTCTGCCTTCAGTGACATATGAAAAACAGTTAATGACAAACCCAAATGAAACCATGACTGATCCAAGAAAACCTAAAAGAGCAATTAGGCACCAACCTGGTGGGAAAGGACGGGACAAAACACAGAGGAGTTTTTTCTACTGTATGTTGTTTAATCAAGGGGAGCTACAGAGCCAGGTGGGCTGAAGAGCACAGGAGAGGGTGAGACAAACTGGCTGCAGAATCTGCAGAGTGCAGTGAAGGAGCTACCCTCAACACTTACCTTTCAGCTCATTTAAGCACATGCATTCACCTGTGAATATTTACAGCAGGGAAGGTGTAAAAACTGAAAGTGATGATGTGCATACAAGAGTTTGAGGTCTTGATGGAGAAGAAGGAAGAAGAAGAAAATTGTTACCAAGATCTATATCTGGAGTTAAAAGAAAAAAATTAAAATGGCATTAAGGAGATCATAAAAGAAAAAGGAAAATATGATAGTGACCAGAAAAAAGGATGGCAAGGATGAGGAAATATAGTTTTACACCAGCATCAACAAAGCAGAGTACTATGATTATGATCTTTTTGTCAAAAATATTCATAAGGCTGCTGTTACAAAACAGAAAATAAAAATATAAACATGGTATCATAAAGTATCATGCTTTGGAGGTATATGTCTTCCAGAAAGATAAAAGATTTGTTTCAGAGATAAATTTCTGTTAAAGCCAGAGGTTTGTCAGCCAGAAAGCACACTGGATTAAAACACTATTAATTATCCACAATATGAGTATGGACACTGAAATGCTGTGACTGTAGGAAAATCCATTGTGACCTTTGCACTGGAGAACTGATTTCTAGGAGACACTGTCACAGTGCACTGGTGAGACTTTACATAAAAGCTCATTTATAATGAGTCTGCTATACAGAACTACTAAATAAAAACAGAGTTACTGTTTCATTTAATAAACATATTTACAAGGCCTACCAAAAGGCTGGAAAATTTGTATTGTTAGTGAAAACTGAAGGATAGAAAATTGAAGATTATGTGCAGAAAGTGTTTTCACTTTAAAAATACATCAATTTGGTATGTGACAGAAAGGGAAAAAAATTAAACTAGCCAAAAGATAATGCTGTTATAGGAAGAAATGGGTATAAACTGATGATGGGTACAAAAATTCAGACTTTAAACTAAAATAATAATTAAAATTAAAGAAATAAGCATCTGGAAAAAAACCCAAAACGAATAAACAAAAAACCCCAACAAAACAAACCAAAACAAAAAGCCAACCAACCAACCAACCAACCAAACAAAACAAAAAAAAAACACCCCCAAAAAAACAAATAAAAAGTGAAAAAAGCCCATCTTAGTTGATGTGTTGAGAGGAAAACCTGTCTCTAAGATTGAGCTTGACTGACATATGAAGTCTGGTAAATTGTGTACATATCAACAACACTGGGGAGACTGAATTTAATGATCCGGGATCTCTCTTGTAATCCTGTGTGTGAAGGCATCCTCATCCAATTGAAGATATTGTTCTTGTATCCCACAAACAAGCCTGAATACTTAGAAAAGGAGAAATAAAACTGAGTTCCTTAAGGATAAACATAGGAGACTCTTCATTCAAGATATGTCACTGCTGTCATTAAAGACAGTGATGTACTGCAGCATCTCTGTCTCTGCAAGTGATAAGTGGTTTGAAATGTCAGTTCAAGACCTACATGACATTAGTGAAAATAAATCTTTTGAATATATAAATCCTTTGGCATTGGCACATCCAAGTGGAATACCATTCCTGATTTGATTAATTTCTGACTCTACAGTTTTGCTGATTATTCTGAAATATTAAACTTTCAGATTTCTGGTTTCTCCAAACAAATTAAAAACAATAGCATGTGGCCAATACTGATGAGGTTCTAGCTCAAGTCAAGAGAAAAATCCAATACTTCCTGTGAAGGATAAATTTTCTTGCTTATAGTATCAGATAAACCTATAGCATAGATTGTAGGGGTTTATGGTGTAGGGGACAAATACTTTTGCCAGTGGGACAGAAGGGGACCTGTACTGTAAGATCATATGAGAATGCCTGGCAATACTCAAGGAGTTTAGTACTGTGGAGGAGTCCAAATGGCCTCCTCTTAGTGACATGCCTTGGATAACAACCAGTTAAGGGAGGAATGTGATTATAAACTGTTGATGTGAACAAACTACTTTATTATCTATCTCTAAGTAAGAGGATTTTAGCCAAAACTGATGATGTTATGAGGAAATCAGCAGTGGTGAAATTTACTTAAGGCAACCATCAACCTGACAGTAATCAAATTACTGTCATAAACCTTTGGTAGAAATGAAGAGTTAGCTAAGTATAAAATGAAATTAAATATAAAAGAACAAAAATTTGTAACGTTGGGAAGCGACTTCAGAAATGCAAGATGTAAACAACAGTTTCATCAAACCTGGTTTAACTCTGCCAATATTTCTCCACAGCATCATAACACTGCCTTGGCTAGAAAGGATGTCCTCCCTGTTGGATGCCATGAGCTGACAGTATCCGGCACATGCAGTGACAACATGGGTTGCAAGAAGAGGGAGATCCACACCTGGCATTTGCATAGGTGACCTTGTAGGGGAAGCCTTCTCTCCACTCTGGGCGTTATAAGGTATTGGGGACTGTCATGGTTTCATATAAAGTTGGAGCACTTGCATATTCAACAAGAGATGTACATATAGTGGAGCATCCCCATATTTTTTTAGGCTGAGCAGTTTTTCCTTTTGACATCTGCCATTTTTTTGTCTGTCAGTAGGTATTAATGTGCAGGAAACACTAATAAAAGTAGACAGACCAAGACCTTGCCTTCAAGGAACCATATATGCATTGCCTTCCAGCATATTTCAAATATGAAAGCATTAGAACTTCAAAATAGTCTTTCCTAACCTGAATTCTGGACATGTTTATTAAGTATCTTACTTAAAAAACGTAGTGCTGCCTAATTCATAATCCCTTAGGAATAGTCCATGCTCTTGTCTTTGTAAAGATTTTCATTTAGAAATCATTAAAAATTTTTCAGCCTTTTCAACACTTTCCTTATGCTTAATAGGACGGTCAGTGGAGTTTGCAAAGAACTTGTCCCTATACATCTTAAGAAGGATTTTTTACCAGCTCCTTCTCTGTAACTTCTCATAGGCTTCCAAACACTTGATGGATTTTCAGCTGAGCCACCTGTTTGAACAGTGCTCTTTAGTCCCTAACAAGTCCCTAACCTCTAACCAAGACCCAAATAGTAGTTCAAACGGTACAGTAGATATTTGCACAATTAAATATTATCTCTTTTTGATAGTCTGATAAACACTAATAAGTATTACTTCCCTTAACCATCTGGCCACAGACAGATAATATTGAAGTTAAACCTGAATTTTAACTTCTTGAAGAAATAATTAAATCAGTGTAAGCAGCAGCCCATGTGGAAAGTGTTTGCCTAGTAATTCATTATCACCAGCCTGTCTCTAATTTGCCAGTGTGCCTGGGACCCCTACGGTAGTGTAAGAGAGGCAACAGATCATTTATATAAATTAAAATCAATAGGGGGTTGAGTATTGAGCCCAGTGGAATATCCTCTGGGCAAGTGGAAATTTTAGAGACTAAGGACTTAATCTTAGCTGCTTGACTTATTTTATCAAGGTAAGACTTAAAAAGATTAATTATAATTTATGAAATATTAATACCTGGAAAGCTTTTAAGCAAAGACATTATATTTCTGCAGAGTCAAAATGAAGGCTTTTTCAGCTTTCAAAGTAGTGTCAACATGGCAAACTTTTACAGCTTTAAAAAGCTTATTATTTTGAATCTCATTAATGGGGATTTTTTTCTCTTTCCCTGAAAACAATTTTTTTTAATCAATTTATTGCCAAGAAGTATAATTTCTGATATCTTTGAAATGTATTTCTTGATCCAAAACCAGAAGGGAAAACAATTTTTCATTCTGTGCTTCTATTACAATGTTAACAATGTCTTTACACGTGAAGTTTCTCTCCTTGACTTTACTAGGAGCAGTGGTCTAAGACTATAACTTACAGCAGGTGAGAGTCTGGCCCAAGCCTTCGTGAATATATGTATAGCAAGAGATTTAATAGATAGATAGATAGATGTGAATATTTCTGACATTCAGAATATACAGACATCTGAAGGTCTGAAAAGTCCCTATTAATGTAATGGCTGCAGCACTGCATTTCACAGAAGAGTTAATGAGATCTGGGTGCATTGAGTGACATTTAAAGTAATTCAGCAAGCAAATGGTGGAGTCCCAAAGCCCCTTGCTGCCAGCATTAGACAGAAAACACTGCTTCTCTCAATGGGTTAAAGTTGACAGGTAACAAAAAAAACCCCTTTCTTAAACAAGGAGTAGACAACAACTCATGCTAAAATCTACATTTGTTAGTTTCAAGACATATATTAGCCTCCCACAGAATCATATTATCATTTAATTTGTTCATTTCTGCCCTGACATCTTGTATTCTTGTCCTGTTTACCATTCTGCTTATTCTCCTTCAACCTGCATTATGAACACTTTGGTGCAGGGAATGTGTCTTTACTGATATTGTGAAGTGGGGTGCTTGTCTACTGTATAGTGTGAGTAATACATAATGAGACAATCTGGGGCTTGTAAATCTAAATTAAATGTAGTTCTGGGAACCTTGGTATTATATATTGAATATTTTCAAGGTCCAGCACGTATCTGGAAAATGATTATATGCATGTGACCAATATGCAATTCCTAACAGATACTGCCATCTCGTATAAAGTGTTTTGCTTTGAATTGAGCACAACTTCTATTTTCCGCACTTTGTTTCTAAGGATACAGTCGTGAACAGGGAACATTTTCTTCAGGAGCTCATCTGCTCCTGCTGCTTCTCCCTCACCTGAAGTCATAATCCTTTGTTTGTGGCTATAATCAGCTCAGCAGAAACTAATTGTGATGTCACAGGCAGAAGATTATGACTTCAGGGGTAGAACAAACAGCAGGAGCAGGTGACCTCTAAAACACAAGACATCTCTTTCCATGCAAAGATTGTTCAAATGAAAAATGGGAGAAAAAAGTGCCTATCTTTGAGAGTAAAATGTTTGTTCGGATTTATAAAAGGCATTAATTGGATTGCAAGAGTTAATTTGAAGTTAAATTCTCTGTGATTATACCAGGAAGAGATAATATATTCAGTAGCAGCTGAATTACTAAGTTCGCTTTCTAATTTCTCATTTGATTAAATGACAAATACAACTACTGATGTAATCAGCAACTTATCTATCTTTTCACGTAAGACTGGAACCATGTAAAAACTCATTTCTTCTCTAGATGACTTTTGCTGTGAACACAGCTGTAAAATGAGTCAAATTTTTTAAGGTTTCTTCTTTTTCCCTTTCATGTAGTGAACTGATCATAAAGATTTGTATTTGATAGCTTTTTAAGGGAATGTTTGCATGAATTAACAGCTTTTTATATGACAACATTAAAGAATCAGAGTTGGTTTGCGTGTTTGTTTTTTTTATTCCTTTATTATGTGTAATAGTCAGAAGTTTGGTAATGCAATATTACTTGTATTAAGCATATTTTTTTCTTCTGAGTAAATGTAGCTGAGCATTTTAAACAGCATTTTAAAGTTTCATAGGGAAGCTTCTTGAGATCAATTCCCACTTAAAATCCCCGTTTATAGCACAAAAGTGGTTCCATCACCATGATGGACTTATCTGCAGATAATGGATCTGTGCTCCATGTGAAAAGAATGTATCAACAAACATGTTGGTTTTGGTGGTCTGGATACCAGTCTATCCAGAGGATGACACTCAGAGAATAGTTTTTTTATTTATTTTTTTTTATTATTATTTACTTTAGGATAAAATTTTGTTCCTAAGGTAAGATTTTCTTTTTAGTATGAGAGTCATTTATCCTGATGTGTTATTTGTGAACAGCTTCACATCTGCATCATAGATGTGAACTTTACTTAGATGATGGCCTTCTTTAGAATATAAAGGGGCTATTGCTTAACACTGAATGTTTATTGAAGTGTAATCTTCTCACAAATTTTGTGCCTAGTGATGCTAGCCACCAAAAATTTACAATTTCAAGATTTTTTTTATTGCAGGCAGCCAAGGTAAAAGTGTAGGTCTGCTCTGGGAGCTCAGATAAACCATTCTGTGTCAGTTTTGTGATCTGTAAATTGGAGAATGTAAGCACTTTTTTTTTTTTTGGAGATCAGTGGCTACAAAAGTGCCAACATATAGTACTAATTAGCATAAGAAAAAGGAAGAAAAATGTTTTTTAGAAGTTATAGGATTAAATTGTAAAAAAATATCATTCTATTGTTACGTAATTTTTTCCAGGTAGCACTAATAAAAACAAGAAAGCATGGGAAAGCAGTAGGCAATTAAAAGAAACCTTACTTTGTCATTCCCAGATGCTGTAAGTGGCAGCTGGTAATAGGGTATTCTTGAATAGACAGTTTAATAAACACCATGTTCCTCAATGACATATAAATTAACTACAGCCTTTTTACAGATTTAATATGCAAACATATTTCTTTTGATAAATGTCCAGTCCACTGTGCACATTGGTGGAGAGTAAAATTCTCCCAGCCTTTCTCCTGACCTTTTACAAGTTCTAAAATCACTAATAACAAGAATTTGTTTCCAATTTAATCTCACCAATTATGATTATTCCAGGGCAGAGCACTGTAGATATAATGCTCATTGACATAATAGCACAGATGAGCTGAATGCGAAAGCTTCTAACAACATAACTTGGAACAAATCCGCATCTCTTTATGTCCTATTTTTATATGCAAAGAAAAGCAACACTGTAAGGATTTTAAAGTTTTTATCATTATGTACACAGTAAACGCATTTATGGAAAATCTTATTAAACAAATTCCAGGCTTCAGGAGGAAATAAAACCTTAATTTAGTTGCCTATTCTACCACAGCTCCTATTTAACTTCATCTGGCTCGTGGCTTTACCTTACAGCAAAAAAACACATAGCTTCTTATATCAATAAAAATGGTGTCATTAAAATGTTTAAAAGCTTCTACCATGAGAGTAGTAAATATTTGAATAACTTAATCCATATAAGTTTTGGGTTTATCCAGAAACTGTGTGAGCAAGAGACCTCTACCATTCAGGTAACAAAACATCTTTAAAGGGAATCTCTTACATGGAATAGCATACCTTAAGAAATGCAAGGGGGTCAACCTAACTCAACCTTTGAACTTAGCCTTTCAGAACATTATATGCGGAATCAAATTCCATTATATTTTCAGTAAAGCAGTTTGTGACTTATGGGTTAGGTATTATTAATAATAACTTTGTATTGGATGAGGTTTAAGCTAGTAAAATTATTAGAAGGGTTATTAGGAAAAAATTAATTTTCCAAAGTTTCTCACAAGTTTTGGAACACAGAGCACTAGCCCAGCAACTTCTTATCTGTTACATTTCAAACTCCTTGTCTAAATATCCTAATGTATGATTTAATTTTTATTTGAGATACTTTGACTGGTGAACGAGAGCACAGTAAATGGCTTTAGTATACACATTCATTTTTCTTCTTTGACATATGAAATACAAAACAGGCCACACTAATTAATCAAACCTGTTAGCATACTGGGTGGGGTTTTGTTTTCTTTCTTTTTAAATGATTTAGTTCTCCCCTTTCTAAGTAACTTCTCCTGATGTTCACTGCTCTGGCAGCATAAAGTGCAATTTACATTCTTTGAGTAACAAATCTGATTAGACGATCATATTAGACATCTTCTCTCGAAGGATAAGAGCAGACAAGGAGACTAAAAGTCTGAAATCCCTATAAAGTATGGCCCAAAATGTTTGGTTTTGTCTTGATTAACTGAGGAGATTGGTGATACATATTGAATTACAGCCACATTTAATAATGAATTTACATGGACTCTAATCCTCCTTGATTGTACTGATTCAATGATGTGTATTTATCCACCTAATAAAACTGTTCATTTGATGAAGTTATTGACATTTCAAAA
Organism: Lepidothrix coronata; assembly: GCF_001604755.1. Lineage (NCBI taxonomy): Eukaryota > Metazoa > Chordata > Aves > Passeriformes > Pipridae > Lepidothrix > Lepidothrix coronata. Next base: position 3,411,945 of record NW_016690223.1, read on the forward strand.
CTACCATGGTCTGTATACCTTATATTACAATGACCTAATACAGAGACAACTAAGTAGGTTTTCACAATAGAAAAAGAGAAACACACACACACAAATTAATATAAATATAAAATCAGTTTTAATGACAGCTGTTTGCGTATCCATCAGGGAGAAGCCCAAAGGCTTCTGTACTGCACTGTAGGAATAGTTACATTTCTGGAAGAATTTGTAATGAAAAGCTAGAACTCATTTCGCTAGGAAGGCTTTCTGCCTAGGTGGTGGCTCTTTCTCAAAGGCATCTCTGGATGCTTTCTTCCCCACCCACCCCCCATAGCAAAAGAAGTTCTCGACCTTACTCTCCGGTATGCAGACAGATAACATGTTTGCAGACATGTTCAAGGCCTCCTTGGGCCAGAGAGAGCGGGGGAGGAGAAGGAGAAGTTATAAAAAGCCTTGGAGAAGGAGGGGCATTGCCTTTTGCCCCTGAAGGTCCAATTGAAACTGCATCATAAAAAAGTGGTCCTTGGATCTGAACCCTTTTTTTTTTGAATCATTGCACTGCCTTGGCATTCTTGGGAAGAATTCCTGTATATGTTTACCTTACAACTACCTTGACAAATAAAGGAAAGAGCTTTTAAGGAAGAATGGGAGCAGTTTGTCCAGTGTAACTTTTTTTTCCTAGGAAACAGCCTTAAATATGTGGAAACTTAGCCATCTGCTTTTCATACATGTCTGGTTTCTCACATGCAGTTCAGTTTTTTTTGTGACAATGTTACCAGCGAAAACGAGATATAAATCACATGTCCTCGACTTAGTGGTACTACAAAACTCACACAGTGTCTTATTCCCTCCATATTCCTTTCCTGATAAAAGATATAATCCATTCATAATAAAGACAAGACCATTGGGACAGATGCTTTGGCAATGTAGTTTGTTTTAACATGGACTGCAAACACAGTTGCTGTCAGAAAGGCTGCATTTTACCTGCTAGCTACTGCATGTTATTTAAATTCCCAGTAATCTGAGAGAAATCCATTAATAATTTGCAATAAATTCAATTGTTAGTACACCATTAAACCATGTATTATTTTCTTAATGTATGGCAATTACAGGAAGTTCTCTTCTAAACAACACAATTTAATGCACTGTGAACATCTGAGAGTTCAATAGTCCTAAAAGTTTCAAGAAACACATTTTTGTCTTTCTTTACATAGCTGAAACTTAAAGAAAACCAAGAAACCAACCACCACCCCCAAAGAAATCCACAAAAAAACCAAAAAACAAACAAAAAGAACCCGACACCCTGAAAAAAAGAAGCCCTACTAACCCCAACTAATTAAAAAAAAAAAAAAAGCCCAAAACACCCAGACCAAGGAAGAATACCTCATTACATAAATCTTTATATATTTATTATTGCTTTAACTTTTGTAAATATTTAAAATTATTTATAAATTCTGATTGCCAAATACTTGATTTTCTATAACATAATTTAAAACCAAGGGCTTATCGTATACTCAGTCCTGATCCATATGCAATTATACTTTTTCTGCTTTGTTTTCTGTCTAAGTCAACATGAGCTTTTTGACTATGATTCTCATACTACTTGAAATCCTGATCTCTGAGAGTTTTTACTTTAAAATTCTGCCCCTCAGAAGTGTCCATATATTTTTGTGGAAGTTGTCTTATATGTTTTTGTGTTGTTTTTCCAGGCTCGTATGCTATTGTTGATGGCATGTACGAGAGTACCAGACAAAGCCCTTGAGGCATTGTTGTAAATTCCTTGGGTTTCCAGAACAGCATATTGGACTTCCAGCTTCCCCTAAGTATGGTGATGCAGAATCATAACATATGTAGAAGATTTCCAGAGATAATTTTGTGACTCCGGTACCATGTCTACCATTTTGGCCAGATAGAAGCTAATGTGCCACTTGCTTATATTTGTCAGCTAGGGATGAAATGAATTGCTGGGTCAATTAGTAGGACAACAGGGCTAAACCTCTTCTGAGAACGGGGAGTTTTCTCAGGGAGAGCCGGTAGATGGAGTTCAAGGCTACTGAGCAGGTGCCGTGGCTGAGTGGGACAGGGAAATCTTTTTACCGCAGCCCTCACCTCCAGCATCTTGAATCCCACTTCACGTGCTGGAATAGGATGTAGCCCTCATCTCCAACACACCAACACACTTTAGATGCTGGAATATGATGCCCCAACATTTATAAACCACTTATCTTTTTGGAGATGAATCTCATCACATTAAAGTTCAGAACACCTTCATTTTCATCCAGGTCTACACCTTAGAGGATTATGTAGATCTTAGTGATGTAAAGTTAATTCTTCATGGACTCATGAGATGCTAATATTTGTTCTTATGCAATTTAATTGAATTCTGTGGTGGTGTATGTGGTCCTATCACATGCCTCATTTCTGGAAAAGTCCATGTTGTGGAAAGGAAGATTACGTATTAAGTTTCAAGAACAAAAGAAGGAGCTAAAAGGATGAGGAATAAAGTTGCTGCTCTAATGAGGAAAAAAATCACCAAGATCATAAGTCACAGTTAAAAGTTCCTGTACAGAAAAGTGTAAGTTACTATGATTATAATGAGATGACTGTAAAAAGACAAGGAGAAAAAAAGAGACCATCAGATAGGAACATAAAAAAAGTAAGCCCAAATGTACACAACTGAATCAAAGGTCCCTCTATTCTGACATTCTGTTTCTGACAGTTGCTAATACCAAATCTTAGAGGTGCCCAGGAACAAACCAAGTGCACAGTCCTGCTCCTCAAGAGCATTCTTCTCTTCAGCTATTTGTGACCCAGTGACTTTTAAAACCAGATATACCATCAGTTGTTTCATATCTTAGATGAGACCACAGAATCACAGAATATTCTGGGTTGGAAGGGACCCACAAGAATCATCGAGTCCAAGTCATAAGTGAATGGCCTTTTCAGAGATCAGACCCACAACACTGGCATTATTAGCACTGTGCTCTAACCAACAGAGCTAATCTCAGTCCTAAACAATGGCAAATAAAAGGAATTGTGAGGCACACTTGGACATACAATCAGTGGAAGCCTTGAGAAAACAGTATCCCACTCAGGGATTGTATTTAATTACAGTAAAACATAAGATCTTGCTTCCATTTAAGGGAGATTTGCATCTCAGATGACCATATTGTGGTTTATGCTATCACAGCTTATCACTGCTTGGCTGAATCTCCCAGCAGCATGGGAGCTCATCCCCACAGCTGCACACAATTTATTCTCTCTGTCTCCTCCTCTCCTCCCTCCTGTTCTCACTTTGAATGGCTGATGGCATCGGGGTGTAAGTCTTTATGGGGGTGGACATTTAAGGTGAAATAACTCACCCCTTTACCACCTACTCTTGTCTTTGTATTTCTTTTTATGAGCTTGGTATTCTCGAGCTGTTTCTCCTCCTCTATGAGCAGAGATGATAACTTTAAAGAACTATCCTTATGGAGACTATTTTTTTTTTTTTTTTTAGAAAAAGGTATTATCACCAAACTGTCAAGTTTAAACAGTCAGAGCCACATAATGACATGCCTGGATTTACAGTTTTCTGTGTGTTTTTGTTCAGTTGGTCATTTTTTATTTGGTTTTTCTTTTTTTGGTTTAGTTTGGGGTTTTTTTTCGTTAGTTGGTTGGTTGTTTTTTTTTTTTGAGGCAGGGCTTTTGTTTGTTAGTTTTTTCTTGACTCTTTTTACTTCTTTATTTATCCCATTTGAATAGGTACACATTTATTCCTAATACTAACAAGGAATTATTTCTGTGAGACTGATCATATACCTGTAATTCTGGAACCATATCTTGATAATAGAAATTGTTAAGGTAGGAACATAAGTGTGAACAGTGTGAATAAGGAGTGAAATTGAAACTACTAGAAAAAGTTGTATGTGCATGTCACCAGTGTGTTCTGGGGAGGTGGGGTATACATCACTGTGTTAATGCCTTTCTCTGCGTGTGTGGTTAGAGATTTAGGATTAGTAACAGAAGGTTGTTTAGGTATATTTAACAGTTTATTAACCTTTTGTGAGCATTCAGTATTGTCAGTCATCTGCAGTTTACAATAAATAGCCATATTGTATAGCTCACTAATTGCCAATTTGCCATGCAAAGCCAACATTTTAATAAATAATTTAGATCCTTATTTGATTTTTGCTCACACAATCAAATCAGAGAATCATAGAATATGCTGAGTTGGAAATGAGCCATCAGGATCATCAAGTCCAACTCCCAGCCCTGCACAGGACACCCCAAGAGTCACACACACCATGTGCTTGAGAGGATTGTCCAAACACTTCTTGAAATCTGTCAAGCTTGGTGCTGTGACCACTTCCCCCGGGGAGCCTATTCCAGTCCTACATCCAAGTCATTTATGAAGATGTTGATAGGCCTAAGATAGAAACCTTCAGAACCCCACAAGTGACTTGACACTGGCCTGATGTTACTCCATTCACTATAATTCTTTGTATCCAACCTATGGGCCAGCTGCTCACTCATCGTCTAACACAGTTATTCAGCTGTGTGCTGGACATTTTATCCAGAAGGATACTGTGAGACACAATATCAAAAGCTTTGCCAAAGTCCAAAGAGATTATGTCTACTGTGTTTCCTAGATGATGGAGTAGTTTCAACCTATGACAACTCCCACTGCTCGCATTCCAGTTTCATCTCTGGCGGTTGATATTGGTTTATAAAGTTTAGGATTTGGGAAGTCCTGTGGCTCTTGTCACTTAATACTGGTAGAAGAAATCTAGTTTCAAGTAATTTTTAGAAGTTTTGTTATATGGACTGACAGCTCCTGAAGTCTAGTTTAGGTATCTCAACAGAGTTATTAAAATGATAGGGCATAAAGTCTCCACCTCAGTCAGCAACTCAGTATACAACAGGGCTGCAGAGAAATGTCTGCTTGCTTCTTGTATATGAGAAAAACACAAAATTATACATGGTAGATTACTAGTTTCTAGGGTTTCTATCTTAAATGAAAGAATGTAATACCTCACATGGTGTGTAAAGTAGGACTGTCTTAAACTGCTGAAATAAAGTGTATTTTTCACATGCTACAGAACTAGCCAATGACATGAATTACTATTTAATGTCACAGTTAAGATCTGTGCTATATCCAGCAAGTCAATATCTATGTATATATATATATATAAATAAGAAGAGTTATAATTAGAAAGCACCGAAGAACAAGATTTGCAAGGGAAATAAAAATCTCATGAGCATGACATAAGATTTAGCAAAGATTTCACTAGGGAGGATGATTCTCTGCCCTTTGCAATGTTTTTTGCACTTTCCTATGAAGCATCTAGTATTTTCAGCTGTGAAAATGCCTGTCAGCATACTACAGGAATAATAGTTTTGACTGAGAGAGACAAGTCCTACTAAAAGAAAAATAAAGGAGAGACTTTTATAAAGAGAGGAAGTAAATGTGCGAAAGACAAAATCCTAAGTGAGACTCTCTGATTTAAATAAAAATGTTATCAGTTATTTCTCAAGTGATAAGGAAGACAATATCATTACACAATTTATTTTCATTTGCACTTCATAAAAAATTAATCAGAATATAAACTTGTTAAAGTGATTCCTAATCTGGTTTAAGGTGCAGCAGTGTGAAGTCACCTTCATTAAAAGAAACATCAGCTAAGGGCATAAATAGTATTCCTTACTCACTACCCTATACTTAGATGTTATAGATGCTTATTTTCTTGATGTTAGTAGATAGTACCTTGATTTTTACTTTCTGGTTGATATGTGTAGGAATTCACTTTTTTTTTTGTTTTGTTTTGTTTTGTTTTTTTTATTTCTAAATGGGTATGAATATGGAGAACTATCTAGCTTGACTTACTGTAGCATAGGAAAACATGATAGTTCCAGGTATATATATTGTAGAATAAACTGATTTCTTCTGCGCCAGCTGAACCTCTTGTCACCCATTTTTCTGGAATTGTGGAAGCATGGGCTATTGAAATGACACTAAGCAGGTATGAATTAAGTTGTAAATTTACAGTGACTTTCTCATAGGTTTAGAAATCCAGTTTACACATAGTTACAAAGGGAAATTTTAGATTATATATGTGTTTTAACCTGGATGAGTCTTACCCTTCATGTGTGATAACCTTCACTCTTTTAATTAGTTTAAAGATTATCTGAGATATATGTTCTCTATAAAGTCTCTTAGTAACTTTATTACTTTGTGTATGTGTATGCTTTCATCTTTATTATATTGATTTTTCAAGTTCACACAAAAACATTTCTGAAATTTGTCATTCTCTTGCTATGAAATGAAGAATCATAATACTATAAAATAAGGGCAGCAACACTTAAAAATTCGACGCTGGCTGGAATATAACCAACTTTACATTCATATATATATATATATATGTAATTCTATGATATTATGAAGAAGGCTGCTCAGGAAAATGTGCAGTATGAAGTATATTTATGTACTATACTGATAGGCCATTCGTCTATATTGCTGTAAATTAATTTTTCTGACAGCAAGGTGCCTTTAACAGGTTTTCAATTAGTTCTTAATGACTGCATTCTGTAGCAAAGATATTAAAAAATGTCATTTTCTGTAAGAAAACTATGAAAAAAGAAAAAATAAGAAGAAAATATGATAAAAATTGATATTATAAAGATGTCAGTAGAAGAAATTATATCCAAATCCACTGGAGTACAAGATATCTGAAAAAAAAACATTTCATTGGCTTATTGTGAAAGAGAACTACTTGGATAAGTACCACGTTTCACAATGGCATTCAGTCCTGGTGCCATAAGTAGAACTTAGAACTAGAAATATTCTTAAGGCCCTATCTGAGGGTCCAGCTACAGTGCTGTAGACCAGAGCAATATTACAGACACCTAACTAGGATGTGGATGCAACACAGAGCAAAGCCTAGAAATAATAACTCAAGTCCCAGAAGCATAATCGATATGACTATATTATTTCAATTTGTGAACCTCACTTACTTGAGAGATGCAGGTATCCCAGAACACTTCTATATGATTTAGCCATATTGTGAATATTATTCTGAACTGAGTCTGGAGAAGAGTTTTAAATGATTTTTCAGCATCTCAGCTTCTCCATCAGTTCCATTCGTGATCATGATATTTATATATGACTCAGAACAGATTGGAAGACCTAGATCATTGAAGTGTAAAACACTTTGAATGCTGTAAGCGGATTGCTATATAATTATATAGTAATTCTAAGGAAAATAGATTTAAAATTATAAGTTCTGAGAATAGTGAGGCAAACAAAGGTAGACATGCATAAGAAAATTGTTTTGATATTATTAGACATTTTTTTAAAAGAAATAATTTGAAATCATCCACATTTTAATAGTCAAAGTGTTCTCACTTGTACCTTATTTAGAAATGATCACAGGCAGTTATAAAGTTCAAGGTAATATTCAACTCCATTTGGATGTTCCCATCTCTTTAGATTTACTATCTCTATCTTCACAGGAGCTTGTAGATTTGTAGTAATCACATTTATGGTGGGTTGACCTTGACTGGATGCCAAGTGCCCACTCAGCTGCTCTATCACTCCCAAGCTGGACAGGGGAGAGAGTAAGATTGAAAACAACTTGTGGGTATGGATAAAGCAGTTTATTAAAGCAAAAGCAAAGCAAAAACTCGTGCACACAAAAGCTAAGCAAAAGATAAGGTTTATTCTCTGTTTCCCTGAGCATCAATGGGCAGCCACTTCCAAGAAGCAGGGCTTCAGCACGTGTAATGGTTCCTTAGCAGGCAGCCATTGGAGGTAATAAGTGCTCCCTTTCCTGCTCCTTTCCTTACCTTTTATATCTGAGCTGACGCCATATGGTATGAAATATCCCTTTGGTTAGTTTGGGTCAGCTGGCCTGCTTGTGCCCCCTCCCAGAAGGAATGTTACAGTACTGATAGTGTGTTCAGCAGTAGCCAAAATACTGATAGGTTATCAACAACCCTTCTAGCTACCAATGCAAAGCACAGCACTGTGAAGGTGCTATGGGGAAATGAACTCCATCCCAGCCAGACCCAATATAACATTGTATTATAATTCAGCATCTTCTACATAGAAGGACTGAAATGACTCCACATTCGTGGGAAGAGGCTGTTTTAGTGATCTTTGAAAGAGAATGGAAAGACCACCATTGACAACACTTCAGGATAGCTCTTTCATGGAAAGTCAAAAGACTCACCTATGGCTTGTAAGTGGTGTCTTTGGGGGCTTGTTAATTTTCACTGTGCAAATAATCAAAGCAGATTGGAAAACCATTTAGGCATGCAGGGAACAAAGTGTGTGAAGAAGTGACACCTGTGAGTGAATAAGCATATGGTTTCAAACTGAGACAGATCAACCAGTAGGAGAGGGGGCAATCCAGGACTCCTCAGAAATGCAGGATTGAGCAGACACAGAGACATTAGGTATTGGCATCAGTCAAAATACTAACCATTATAAATGCTGGAGTTAAGCATTCTGACATTGCACAGATGTGTTAAGAGTAGAAGAATCAGCTAGGTCATTGAGTTCCTCCACAATCAGTAAAAATTTTTTGTTCAGGTAAGTCTAGAGAACTTGTAAGTTTTTTGAACACCAGACGCCTTGCTTGAGACCCTTGCTGTTGTATGACTAGTTTTTTATGTCTCTTAACTACCAATATTGAACAAAGGGTTGCTTTTATTCTGAATAGTTCCTCAACCTAGACAGGAGTTACCAATGACTACTGTACTGATACAGCATTGATAAAAGGCATGGATGTAGCCAGAGAGACATCCTATCATAAGACCTATTTTCCTGCAATTTGATCTTTTAAGAGAGGTGCTGGAACCTCTGATACTAAAGATTTTTAAAACTGCACTGAACAAAATACAAGGGAGAATATTCAAAAGACCAATACTGTCCTAATAGATAAATGGAGCAAGTGATCTATTTCATCTCTTTAACCTTCACTTCCATCTGATAGATTTTTTAAGAAAATCCTGTACCTACAAGTTCCAATTGAAAGAAACATTGTATTGGAAAAGATCTCTTGAATTACTGGATTTAGTTTCCTGCTCTTACAGGCAATAAAATGAGATAAAACCTGTCAATTGCTCTCTATCACAGGAAAAATGTTAACACATCAGGGAAAGAGATTGTTGTCAAATTTCTACCCTGCCTGAGGCTAGTGGTATTTATAAAAGAAATCTTTTAGAATAAGTTTGTCAAACCAACCTAACAAGTTTTGGATCTTGGAAACCTCCATAAAAAGCTTCATATAGACTTTTCAGTATCACTGCTCATTAATGCCTACTTCTACTATGCTGTATAGAAGAAGCAAAAGTATAGCTGGAAAAATATAGATCGTAGATATTGCTGAGATTTTACCATCCAAATTTTATCCATGGTGATAGCAACCATTATTTAGTAACTAATGGCTTAATTTCATGGAAGAACACATATATAAAGTCTACTGAGCAGCACTTTTTGAAATGGTAACAAGATCATTGAATTCTCTGCACTTGCTGAGAGTGACCTTACTAAGGAGATATTGGTACATAACTCTCAGTGAGCATATCAGCAGAATATCACTAAATACTCAAACCTGAATGGCAAACCACCTTCTGTAGTCACAGAATCATAGGTTGGAAAGGATATTTGTGATCATTGAGTCTCCAGCTCTTAACCGAACACTGCCAAGTCTACTAATAAACCATGTCCCCAAGTCCAACATCTACATATCTTTCAACCTTCAGGAAGGATGAAGCAACTACTTCCCTGGATGGTCTGTTCCAACGCTAGACAATCCTTTTGGTGAAGAATTTTCTCCTAAAATCCGATTTAAACCTCCCCTCGTGCAACTTGAGGCCATTCCCTCTTGTCCTATCACTTGTTACTTGGGAGAAAAGACCAACCCCCACTTGGTTACATCCTTCTTTCAGGTCATTGTAGAGAGTGATAAGGTCCCCCTTGAGACTCCTTTTCTCCAGGCTAAACACCCCCAGCTCACTCAGCCACTCCTTATAAGACTTGTGCTCCAGACCCTTCACCAGCTTTGTTGCCCTTCTCTGGACTCGCTCCAGCACCTCAATGTCCTTCATTAAACCTTTTGCTAGTATGTACAACAATTTCAAGCTTGGTGCCTTCTGTGATCTCCTGCTTTTCTTTGTGGAGTACCTTACCTATAAGTAAGTGAATTCACTAATAATTTCTACCAGCCAACTGAAGGGGTTAAGATTAAATAAAAATTCAGACAGACAGGATTCCTGATTTATAGGAGTGATGGAGGTTGATGGGAAAGATTACATTAGGTCCTAGCTTGACAAAATGAGACAGCATAACCCAAACAGGATAGAAAAGAGGATGAACAGCACATTTCCTACTTCATCAGGACTGGGAATGATTATTGCCACCAGTATCTCTGGCTGTCATTGCTAGTTGTTTGTGAGCTAAATAAATTTGGGCATAAAAAACATGTATGTAAAATATGCATAATTTAGTAAGTTTTGTTCTTTCCAACATATCATTCTGTGATCCTATTAGGTCAGTTATGCTGATTGTTTTAAATGTAGATATTATTATAACTTATTCTTCTCCAATTTAAAAGAACCAAGTCACACACTGTCTTTGAACTCAGGAGAATGATGAGACAGAATTTAAACCCATGTTGCCTGCTCTTTGCTTTTTGCCTATTAGGGGCCCCAGTAGGTCAACAAGAATCAAATGCTTGCAGTTAAGTCTTGAATTTAGCCTCTCTAGAGGCATACAAGGAGGTGGGTAAAACCCAAGCAATCCAAAATGTCCTAAGAGAGGTTATTATGTGTATGCAGTCTGCATATTTCCGGTATCTTATGAACAAAAGAGCACTTCCTACTTATTCAAAACCAAAGTTTAGACGTTATTATTTTGATTAATTCTGAATATTTTCCACAAGAAAACATATTTTAATTTATAGGACTGCAAGTAAAACTAGAAAACCTTATATTAGTTTCATCATTTTCCTTGTTTCCTAGGACATCCATAAAAGTCAGCCCTTTCACAGAAAAATAGCAGTAATATGAATACTACCATTAACATAAAGTTAATTTTCATTAATGTCTAAAGATAGTGCCTATAAAAACAATATTTCATGTACAGTGTTTGTTTTCTGGATTATAAGAATTTTTATATTCTTAGCATCATGTGCTCCAGACGAAAAGTTGCCATCATGCAGTATTCATACTCCATATACTAACTCAAAGAAGTCTTTTTTTGCTTTAATTCTGGCAGTCACAGTATATGCATGGAGATATCTGCCACATTCTAGTCTGCTCCATATACCATGCAGTAGATAATACATATGCATTGTTCTGACAAAATAAAGCACAATTTTTTCTAATTTATTTGAAACCAAAATAATGAGTAAATGTCAGTCGTGGAACATTTCAGTTTGACTGTGACCTAAGCCACAGAACAAATCAAGAAATATTTTAGTCCAAGTCTGATAGTGTGACACTCAAAATAGGTTAGCTTACTTGAGCTGGAAGTGCTTGAAAGAGGATAGAATAACTTCAGTTAAACACTTGGATATTTTCTGTTAAAAACAACTTATTGAGAAAATTTAGCTTGAACCACATTTACTGTTTCACTTGGTGGATCTGTAGGATAAACAAAATTTTGGAGGGTATTTCTTTTTTTGTTACAACTTCTTTTTTTTCTAGTAGGGGCTTTTTTTTTTATTTTTCTTTCACATTTTCTGCCAGAGCCAAAGGCAACAGATATTCATACATTATTAAAAAATAAACTCTCCTAAGCATACTCATTTTGATATATTTCCTTTAACACCCAGCTCATCATTATGGGGTCGTTTACGTCCTATGAATTTTGAATCTGTCCTGGGTGACTCTTTCAGCAGATTTGAGTTTGGGATACAGCTCAACAAGATAGAATTATTATGAATCAAATATAAAAAATTGAAGTGTTACAATATATTGAGTTCTTAAACCTATTGAAAAAGACTTATTTTACAGATTTAACACCTAGTTAGGTGTTAAATGGTGTAAAAAAAATCTCAGCAATAATCTGGTTACTTTTTAGTACCTCATTAGAGCCACACAGGTGACCAGGCTAAACAATGAAGAAATACAATGCCTAAAAGATTTCAGAAAGATTTTCAATCCATTTTTTCTTGCTAAGGACAGTGATTGTATTATTCTGACAAATATTACAAAATACTTTAAAATAACATGAAAAACATGGATTCAGAAAAGATATGTAAGGAGACAAGGAGCAGATGTTTAATTTTTTATCCCTTAACTGGACTGTAATTCAGAGGTGAGATCATCATCTCTGAACCTTTTTTTCTTAAAATTGGATCACAATCACTTTGAAATTCAGCCATAAGGCAGGGGTTTAACTACCAATGTAAAATATTATTTAGGTAAGATGATGCAGGTGGGACTCACTGTAAGTCTTTTTCAAAGAATTTGTGTCTTTTACAGAGAGCAAAATTAAAAAATTCTAGTCTGTTTACTCATGCTTCAAAGCTTGATAAAAAGCATTAAGGAGAAGGATCTACCATACGTTTTAATGGGATGAGGCAGAAACACTATGGTATTTTTGGGAAGCAAATCTATTTCTGATGGGCACCTATTAGATGTGTCTTCTAGTCTGTTTGATTTGTGCAGAAGGTAGTGTGGGAAGAAAAAGAAATGATCTTGTCCAACTAGTTCCTTAGTTTTTTCTAGTTCCCAAAGTCATCTTTGTATTTATGCATTTTTTACTCTGCTCTTTTTTATATGAAAAAATAATCAAACGAATTACAGAGAGACCCTCAAAGTTTTTTATCACTTTTGAAGCAAGTAGACAACAGTTTTGTTTTCTTTTCATGCATTATTCTGTCACTGTGAATAAGCTATCCTAAAAGGTGATTATGTCATTTTTTATGAAATAGCTTTAAAATTATGACTGATATTTTATGACCAACATAAATCAAAACAATATTATGTGAGGTTGACTTGTTCTTTTCTTAGCTTGATTGCTTAATTTGGATTGAAAGCACAAGTTGATAAGGAAATTCAAAGTTGCATTATATGTACATACAGAAATATGAACAAAATGTAGAATGCATAAAACATAAGCATAAAGAGAGCAGATAAGAATGAAGCTAGTGAATTTGAATAAAGCCATTTCAAGTCTTGATGATTGCTGGTGTGTTCTAATTGCTGTATCGGGACATCTGAAGAACAGTCGGTTGAACCAGAAAAATCAAGTAGTTCTCCTGATATATATGCTCAATGCGAAGACACTGTGTAAGTAATTTAGTTCCACCATTTTATTTATTTGTTTTTCATCTTTATGTGCTGAATTTTTAGGTAATTTTGATATATTTATTGGATAAAATTTCTACAGTCTTATATTTATCTTGAGTGATTCTTATTCAAGAATACTTATGTCAGTCTGAGGATTCTAGGGAGGTGAATAGACTTTCAAGGTGCTTAGAGTAGAGAGTCCAAGAACCCCAGCTATGGAATTTAGGTGCCTGAATCATTTATAGAATCCAACATTTCCTTACCTATGAAGGGTCTGGTGTCAGCAATGAAACCAGACATAGTGCAGGAGAATGTTATGCAAGACCACACAGCACTACCAACACCTCTTAATCTGCCTCGCCCCTTTCCAAGGCTGTGTTCATTAAGCAAGCTGCAAAACAAAACCTCTGAATTACATGAGAATGATTCGCAGCTGGCAGAGGTATGGTCATCATTGTCTGGAAGCATCAAATTATTTTTCACTTCTGTGAAAGTACATACCACATGGAGAAACTAAAAAGTCAGTACATTAGATCAGTGCACATTTAATACCCTTTCTTTAGTTCTAAGGTGAATAGTTTACAAACACATATCAGAAAAAATATTCTTCAAGTTCAAAATTTAACATTCAGCATTTAGTTTGAAAACGACCACCTAAAAGGTTGAACTGAGTGGTTTTGGTGTGCAGAGGTCATAATTATTCAGCAAATCACCTGGGACATAAAGTCTGCATTGTCATTTCTAGTGGGGTGTTGACAAATTTCCTTGATGGCTATAAAGTCAGAAACACAAAGAGAGGGATCTGAAGCTGCAGTTCTGTATACAAGCATAAGAAAAAGAAATCATATTACATATTCCCATGCCATTGCATTAAAACTTGTTATAGCCTGAAAGTTAAACACATAGGGGAGTGTGTAAAAAAAAAAAAAACAACTGGATTTGGGAACTCAGTTATGGTTAGAAACTAAGAAGAATATTCCATAGTTCTGTTGCAATCCGTGATGTTAGCTCAGCTATTGTTTCTAACTGCAATAAATGCCTATGAGGCATCCATAAATATTTGGTGAGAAGGATGAATCCTCATGAGGAAAGAGTCAAGCCCTGTCTTGAGCATAATTTTGGCTTGCAACTTTGTGGTTCTTTCCCAGCTACTGGGCTAAGTGTTTGTCTCCATTACTGTAAATGAAAACAAGAGTTGTTTTCATTTGTAACTGTTTAACCCATGGTGGAAATGTTAACAAAATGCTGAACTGCAGAAAAGGCCTGATTGTAGAAATGCTAAACTGCTGACCAAAGGAAGTCAATGGAGACTGGGAATCCAGCATTCTTAAACAAAAATTATTGAGGTGCAATTTTGACCCCTATGAACACAAAACTTCAAAGGACTTCAATGAAACCAGGATTTCATTCTATATCTCGGAAAGTAGGTACCCAAGATGAAAAGCTGCCAAACTAAGAGGCCCCTTTGGAAAACTGGCATTTGAATGACATATTAGAATTCACACAAGGAGTCATTGTGAGAACTGAGATGAACTCATGATTTCCTGGCTCTCACTGATTGAAATTACTTCTTAGAACTGGCTAGCGTAGCAATGAAAGCAAATTTTGTACTGCAATAATTTCTGATACTGCGTTCAACTTTATAAAATATGTTCCTTGGGGGTGAAATTAATGGGCAACACATAAAGACTGCTTATTCACACTTTGTGCAGCTGCTCTTACAAGAGGATGGGGAACGATGAAATCCAGCCTCAATACAAGGCTGTGATGTGATGTGGCCAAACTTCAGAGGATTGTGGATTTCATTTAACCTTATAGGCTGAAGTAATAGCTGCTGAATCTCTGCATGTTCTTCGTAAGGATTCCAAGTGACTTATCTTGATCTGACATTTGCAACTCTTTTCCAATGCTATTCCTAAATGCTTTGCCATGACTCATTTTGATGCATAATCAGTCCTTCTTCCATGGTTTTCATACAGAAGGAATACATTCCTTCTCATAAATGGTTTATCAACAGTTTCTGTGTAGGATTTACTTATTGCAGTTCTGCGAGGTTAATGACTTCAGGTAAATTATGGGTAAGCCACAGAAAATGGTGTAAAAAAATTTCTCAAGCATTGTCTATGCTATATGGATAATAACGAGCTTTCATAAAGTGTGTATCCTGTCATTCACAGACCAATCATTAGCATACATAACATTTAGCAGAGTGAGCTGATCAGTGTAAATGTGAGCTGTGGAGAACAACCAAGTATGAAGAAATAACCTTTGGTTATTGTCTTTTCACCATGCAGGCAAGGGGGTAGATTGCATGATTAATTGGAATATCAGTGATTCTCAAATTAGTTGAAATAATTTTTTTAATTAGTATTAGTTCTTTTCAGATGTTGTCCTCTTTCTTATGAAAGACACAGAGAATTCTATTTATCAGAAGTCATCTTCCAAGGTCTAAATATTGCCAACTTTATTAAATCAAAATTTCTTCTAAAAGTCAGTAGGATTTGGACTGCAGAAAGACTGGTAATGAACTACAGAGCTTGGCTGTAAACTAGAATCACTGGATCATATACTCACTAAACTACGGTAACACTAGTAAAATCCTGCTTTAAATTTAAAATTTGCTATGCTAATCTCAGATTGAGTACTCTCTTACTCACAGGTCACATTTTATATATTTTTAAGTAGTCTTCTCTGATGATATCTGGGGCAGGATCCCCATGTAAGATAGCATTTACAGCATATCTAAACGATATTTTGAAGTTAACAAAATAATTTGAGTTAGCTTGATGTCATATAAACAGGGATAGCTCATTTCTGAGACTAGGCTAAATATTTGTGTTAGCTCATCTCCAGCACTGCTATCACACTTCAGTACTTTAGTAATGACTATAATTGCATGATTTCATGTACAAGAGTGGCTTGGAATAAAGAGCAGAATGTGATCCTGTCAGCAGACCAGTGTAGTCATGCCCTACATTAATGTCTGGTGTTAAGCAGGGTGGGAGATCCTGTCTTAATGCTGTAGATGAAGAAAAGGAAATGTTTTTAAAGGAGGAAACTGAGAATCACAAGCTTGCCAGAAGTAAGAACTATACAGAATATTATTAATAACCTCCTCAGAAAGAAAATAAGCTTAATGTATTGATCTTGAAGAGAATTGCACCATACATTCTTATTATCCTACTTGCAGAATCCTTAGGTGAATTTCTGAAAATACCAAAGGTAATTATAAATATCTTTGGAGTGTCATTTGATTGCAAAGAAAGACACCCTGATGAAGACAGATTTAGAAATATAGTTCTAGAAAAATATTTGTTTCAACTCACAAATAGATCGTGTCTTTTAAAATCACTGTTGGATCATCACATTTACTATGTTTAACAATAGATTCTCAAAACAATATAAAAAGTAGGAACTACTTATGACTTCCTATTTTAACCACATTGCAAAATAATCACTGTTCAGTTAAGCATGTACCCTCATTTCTTCATTAAGAATAATAATTTGTCTTTTCTGTGTATTTTCTTGACTTACTAGTAGCAAACATAAAGAAGTCCCCTAAAAAGTTTTTATTCTAAGGTGGCCTTTTAAAAATCAGCAAAACAAAATAGACCACCAGTCCAAAAAAAAGAAATTCCTGAAAACTTGGAAGAAAGCTGTTTTAACAAATGATTTAGAAGTTTTCTATTTTAGAAACTTTCACAAAAAACAGATTAAATAATTCTCCTTATTTTTGGAAAATTATTTTTAAATACATATTTATTTAATTTTTATTAAGCAGGTGTTTTATTTACACTCACTTTGGGGACCCTCATAGCATATGTCATGGCATTGGTTTGGAAGTGATATGTCCCATTCCAGTTCAAGGCCCACAGATATTAATGAATGAAAATAATTTACTATAATACTTATACAGTTTTAGTGTATCTAGACAACGGAAAGTGTGTAAATGCAGATTTTTTGATAACTGTTTTTTCCTATTAATGTTTCATATTTTCCTAATAATAATGCAATAAACCATTAAATAGTTCATCTTAGGATATCAGATTTTGTTGCAGAACTGAGCTCTGGATAGAATAGAATTGATGTGCTTGTTTGAATCATTTACTTGTTTGAAAGGGTGATTTTTTTCTCTATTCTGAAGATATGACCGGGATCAGATTCATTTGATTACTTCTGAATGTAATTATGTTTTCTTCCTGGCAACATGAATATAGTAAACTAATATAAGAAGGCTCCAGGAGAATGCTTACATACTGCTTCCTACTGGAAACCAAATAAAGACCCTACTGAACGTTTAATGTCATGAGGTAATTTTGAACTTTTCCCTCCGTTTGCACAATAAAACAAATTATGCCTTTTCAATTTAAAAATATACAGTGCTTCATAGATTCTTAGATAATTTCAAGCATTGCTAATATAATATGCAAAATCTTCTATACAATTAAATAAAGAAACACTCCTAAGATTGTGACATGTTTTTAATTGCAAGCTGCAGAACGCAGTGGTTTTCAAAACCTGGTCATGAAGTATACTGAGATGTTTGTGAAACATGCAGTGCTGAAGCTGTATCAATACTAATCAAAGTTGAAAGCAAAAGAATGTTGGTAATTAAAGTTGAAAGAAGAAAAGCTGTAAGAGCCTTGTGGAGCAGTTTTAACTTCAGATAAATCTAAGCTAAATTTCCATCACTTCCCAGTATCCTGTGGCTATTGTGTGTAGTTGTGTTCTCAGGTTTCTTTACAGTAATAAGTAATAAAATGGTAGTGCTGATTCAAATCCTAGAGGTCTTTGGTTAGATCTGTAAAAGGGCAAACCTCTCTTCAACTTTTAGCAGATCAGAACTTCACCCTGTACAGGCAAGTGGACTGAGGATCCTGGGTGACACAACTGGCAATGACTCTAAGCCCTCTATGAAATTCACAGTACTGGTTATTCTCTGTATGTTCACAAGTTTATCAGCATACCACTCTGTTTCTTCCATGTGGTATAGATCCTTAATACTCACTGAAAATTGAAAGTTTAGAAGGATTATCATCATTCACCCTGGGTTCAATTAAATATGAACGGACTACAGATCACTAAAGAAAAAGTATTTGCATTTGCCTCCTCCTATCCTTGAGAGGCCCCCTGAGGATTAAACCACCCAAATATCTATTCCATTACCAGACTGATTCATTCTTAATTTGTCTGAAGGGACAATGTTTATTGAGTTTAATACTGAAAATTCACTTACACAGCATGTCATTTATTCTAGTGGGTGTATGGGCTTCAGAAAAGGGGAAAACCCCAAAGAAAAATAACAATATTTTCCCTTTCATTATATTTTGGCTTTAGTTCTGGGTAGTTCAGGTGAGTAGACTCTACATTGCTAGAATTGACTAAAGAATTTCTCTTAGTTGAAATGAAATGAGGGATCTACAGTTTATCAGTAGGACTAAAATCTTTCAATACATCATCAGGTTTATGAATTATTTCAAGTCATTTCACTTCTTCGAAACAAATTACCAGCACAGGTTTGGGGCTGACCTGCTGGAAAGCAGCTCTGCAGAGAAGGGCCTAGGGCCCTGGTGGAAAACAAGCTGTCCACAAGCCAGCAGTATGCCCTGCAGGCCAAGAAGGTCAATGGTATCTTGCAGTGCATTATGAAGAGCACTGCTAGCAGGTCAAGGAAGGTGATCCTGCCCCTCCACTCAGCCCTAGTGAGCACTGTGTCCAGTTCTGGGCTCTTCAATACAAGACACATGGACATCCTGGAGCAAATCCAGAGAAGGGCTATGAAGATGATGAGGGGAGGGTGCCAAAAGGATGGAGTCAGGCTCTTTCTCAGTGGTGCCAAGCAGTAGGACGAGACAATGGACAGAAACTGGAATGTGCAAAGTTGCACCTGAACATGGGGAAGAACTTCTTTACTGTGCAGGTGACCACACACTGGAGCAGGTTGCCTGGAGCAGGTTACCAAGAGAGGTTGTGGAGTCTCCTTCCCTGGAGATATTGAAAAGCTATCTGCACCCAATCCTTAGTAATGTGCTCTGCAGGACTCTGCTTGAGCAGGGAGGTTGGATTAAATGACCTCTGGAAGTCCCTTCCAATCTGCGATTACGAAACATCAGAAACATCAGGAAGAGAGAACAATGGTGGATTTATGTCTATAGCCATTTTGCAATAACTAAATTTCATTTTTCATGTGTCAGTGGTTAATTTTCACTCTTGTTTATCTGGTTTTCTTTCTACACAACTTTGGAATAAAGATATGTACAAGTGGCATGGAAATATATATGTTATTTGGCTCACCAAAAAGAAACTAGGAATTGTATATAGTCATAAAACCAATTTCTTGTTTTCATATAAGAAGGATAAATCTTTCAGAGGTTACTATACAATGTGACCTTTCAGTGTCTCACAAGTTTTCAATTAGATTTTGAATCTGAGCAGATCTTAAAAAAAGAATGATTGATAAAAAATGTCCTACAAGCAGAAAAATAAGGTTGAGGTCTCACATGAACTCACATCCAAAGGTTTCATTCATGTAAATGCATAAAGAGAATAGATTTAGAAGTGTCTGAGATTGAAAAACGGAGAAAAATTAATCTAATGGTGTTGTAGTTTTATTTATTGATTGATTATATTGATTTTCTTGTCATTAACTGTGAAACAAACCATGTTCTTGAATCAGCTTCCCCAGCAATAACCCATGCAAAGTAACACTTTCATTAAAGAAAGTATTTACAACAAAGTGAGTTCTTGTAGCATACCTTAATTCTCTTAGCCACATTTGGGAGATGACTATGTATTATATTTCTCCTGACAGTAAAAATTGTCTAATGATAATAGGTCAAGGTATTGAAAAGAAGTAGAACATGAATGCTTTCTCCTTTCCTTCTCTGTCTTCCTAGAAGACAGAAAAGAAGACTTGACAGAGAAAGCATCTCAAATTGTCAGAATCCAATCCTATTTTTTCTGACATTCTGAAAAGTCAATGGGACTTAACAGAGTATGTGTTCAAGCAGATTTATGAATGCGGGAGATTGTTTTTACCCTTCTCTTAAAGGTTTGAAATCTTGAAATCTTGCTCATTATGTAACAAAACAAAACTGGTGAACGGTCTGGAGCACAAGTCTTATGAGGAGGGCTGGGTGAGCTGAGGTTGTTTAGCCTGAAGAAAGGGAGGCTCAGGGGTGACCTTGTCACTCTCTACTACCTGAAAGGAGGTTGTAGCTGGTGGGGCGTTGACCTCTTCTCCTAGAGAACCGTAGATAGGACAAGAGGACACAGTCTTAAGCTGTGCCAGGGGAGCTTTAGGTAGAACATTAGGAAGAATTTCTTCACAGAAAGAGTGATTAGACATACGAATGGACTGCCCAAGGAGGTGGTTGAGTCACCGTCCCTGGAGGTGTTTAAGGAAAGACTGGATGTGGCACTTAGTGCCTTAGTCTAGTTAACATGGTGGTGTTTGGTCATAGATTGGACTTGATGATCTCAGATGATCTGTTGATGATCTCTTTTCTAACCTAATTGATTCTACAATTCAGTGAATTTGTTCTGTTGTCAAGAAATGTCTTTTCATAGATGACTATTAGTAGTCAAAACTACATCACTGTTAAATAAGCCTTTTTCTGTTATACATCTGAGTTTACTGAGGTCAACCAAACACGTTTATACTCTGTGCTGCAAAAAACCTTATCAGAATCTATCTAGAATATGCATTTTATTCCAAAACATGAGAGTTCTTTACCTATATGGCTTCAAAATTAATATTTGAATGTATGATTCAAACACATTTTACACAGCACTATCATTCTCTTTCCATCCTTTTGCTAGAGAGGTTTTCTTTACGATGTTCTTTTTCTTTATATAAAGATGAATTAGAGGTGACAGGGAATCTATAAAAAGAACATGCCATTTATCATGGTAGACTATGATTTAGCAGAATAACTATTGATATTCTGTCTTATAAAAGTCCAACCATGATCATCAGACAATATGAATGAATGCACTAAATTTAGTATGTTTTCAATTAAACAGAATCCTTATGGTATTTAAAATATAAATTCCAGGAACTTTAGTGACTTTTTCAGATAAAATTGAATATTTTTCATCACAATCAAGCTTAACAAGATAAGCAATTGTTCTTTGCCTTTTGTGTTTCTACCCTTCAAATGCTTACATAAGGTTATCATATACTCATGGTTGCTATTTACCTAAGGTAGTCATATACCCATCGTTATTTGTTTATATTGCACAAGCCTAAGTTCAGTTCTTTTTTAGTTCTTTTCTTTTGTCATAAGCCTGCTTTTCCATCGTCTTTTTCCTTTTTCCTCTTAATCTTTTTCCTTATTCTTTTTCAACATATTCTTTTTCCTCTACTGTTGGTTACTTCTTTTTTTTCTGATTGTTTTGGAAATCTAATATGGAACAAAGCATGAAAGTTATAATTTAACAGACTTATATAGAAACGGACTATAAACCTTCAGAATATATAATCAGGAGACAAAAATACCTCTTGCCGACATTCAGGATTCCAATGCATTACAGAAAATCATGTAAAGAGTTAGCTTTCTGATTTACTGTATGTGTGTCCTTTACTGAGTGTAATAAAAGAATCTCCTTTAGTCATTAATGCCATATAGCCTAAGACAGACCATATACTGTCCTTGATCCATTGCTGAAAGGTCTGGGAGAAGATTAAAATGTTTCATGCAAATGTCAAGGTGCCTATGTGCCTGTAAGTAGTAGGATAAAATAGGATAATTGTTGTTAGCCCTCCCTGAGTACAGTTGTTCTTAATAATGCCCAGAAATAAATCCTGATACTTTTCAATTAAATGAAGACTGTATAATAATAGAAATCTGGACGAATAACAGAGTTTTGCTGGGCTAGGGCCTGAGTGTAAATAGGTATAGCTTCATTTAATATAGTTAACTTTGATAAACTGGGAGTTTGACCAATACATGGAGATTTCAAACATACAAGCAAAAAATAGTTTGAACGCTGAATGTCTTTTAGAAATTGCTAAAAGTCGGCATTTCAGATTACATTCAATTTTTGAAGTTAATCTATGAAATATGTTAACTAAAGAAAGATTGTTTGGACAGAATGAGTAGGGGAGGATGATATTTGTTCTTTCATTGGAGGTCAGCTGTGGACGAGTATGTTTCTTACTCCTGCAAATAGTATTGAAGTGAGGGTTAGCTAGCGCTTGGAAGAGAAGTGCCAAGAATCAAATTCCAAGATGGCTCACAGGAATATATTTCTCAGATCACAAATACAAAAGAAAATCAAGTCTTTGTGCTCATCTGCAGAAATATGATCGTGAAAGGAGCCAGCTCTACATCCAGAAATGAAGTTGCAACTAGGGAAGGTTGATATTAACCTTGTGCTGGTCTATTAAATTTACATTAATTTTGCCCTTTATGAATATTTGTGATTGAACAGACATATGGTTGCAAGAATTGCAGGAAAAATGCTGGTTTTGTAGGGAGAAAGTTCTTCATATGTAGATAGCAGCCCTTCCACATCAGATGTGTATTTCATTTAAGAAATACAACCACATCTTGCTCACTGTGGAATGTGGTACACAGAAGCCTGTGAAAAATGTATATCTGAGGAAATAGGGACATAGGAGAGGAGGGACTGGACAATAGCATTAGTAGATTTGTTATAGGAAATATGAAATACTGTGTTTATTATGCAGAAATATAATTCCATTGTCTCCATTTAATCATAGTGTGGACAATTGTTTAAACCTCTGCCATGTCAAGTAGAGAATAATAACTAGCCAAGCAGCATTTGTGGTTTCAGTGCCACAACACATATTTCCCATGCATTATTTCCTACCTCTTATTTTGCAGTCAATTTGTGTTAGAACATCCTTGCACTCTGCTCCAGGGAGAAATGCACTTCAGAAATTCTTTCTTTCATACCTAACTACCTACGTAGCTCAAAACTCTTTTTGCAGCCATGGACATTATTATATATGACAGATAAAAATGAAAAACATGCACTTATTAAATAGTTGTCAAGCATTTTAGAGCATTTGAAGTGCACATTAGAAATGTTTGCACTTCAGGAGTCTAGAACTGATACTGCCTTATTTTCATCTCCTAGGAGGCACTGGTACTCTGCAAACTTACTAGCTTGGTCCCCCACCTGTATCTCCCTGTTTGGGATCTTCTTCCCTAGATAAGAATCATGAAATAAGTTATCAGAAGCTCCTCCATGAACTTGTGTTTTAGTGATTACTTTACATATCACAGCAGGTATTTTTAAAATACACCTCACCTTTAAAATTTTATTCACCTTTCGTTAAAGCTGGATGACATCTGACAGAAACTGACAATCTACCTACTACTGTTATTTCTGTTGGATTAAGAGACAAGAGTCCTGGTAAAGAAGCAATGTGCAAACAAAAAGTAGAAAGTCTTGATTTAAATGACAGGCACATACATATTCTCAACAGAATCAATAAAAAGAAACATGTTACTTAACACACAACTTCATTCAAAATTCAGGATTTGTCGTAATAGTTTTGTGCATGTCCTCTGCACCTCTCCTAGTGAATATTGTCATTACTCAGTACTATAACACTGAGTTCCTTTGGTGATTTATATACTATGTAAAAAATACATTTTTTCTTTTTAGTTCTTAGTTTTACTGGCAGATTCTTCTTCTTACATTAAAAGAAAAATCAACAAGACAGTGTTGATTAAGAAGCCTGAGAAGAAGAACTGAAGAACTTCAGTGCTATCTCACCATGGCTGGAGAAACAGCTTAGCTTGACACAATTTCAGTCAATGTATAGAAAAAAATTTTGTCACTGGAACAAAGCTGATGTCAATCTCCTCGCAACTTCTTTCTTCTTTCTCTTTCTCTTTCTCTTTCTCTTTCTCTTTCTCTTTCTCTTTCTCTTTCTCTTTCTCTTTCTCTTTCTCTTTCTCTTTCTCTTTCTCT
>NW_016690223.1:3436164-3451282 GCF_001604755.1 Lepidothrix coronata
TCACACACATTTAAAAGTTGATCTTTATCTCTTTCCATTAAATCAGACTACCATTTTCTTTAGAAAATAGATGTAGCTGTTTACTTTGGCTGAACATCAGGGGTCCACCGAGGCTGCGCAGATCTTTCCCCCCAAAGAGGAGATGAAAAAAAAACGTAAACCCCAAAACTTACCAAGAAAGGTAGTTTTATGTTTACACGGAGATGAAAAACACTATAAGCAATATACATACAGAGAAGAACTAAAAATAAAGATACTTCCCACAACCGACAATCTTCTTCCCCCGAAGGAACTGCCCGAAACTGCTCTGTTCAGTACCCGGAAGAGAAGAAAGAGCTCACTTCCTTCCCATCTCTTTATATATACGAGCTGACATAACATGGTATGGAATATCTTATTGGCACAATACACATCAAATGACCTATCCCATTTCCGTTTTCCTTCTCAAGGAGGATAAAAAACCCATTACAATAGATAAAAATTCTTAAAATATTCTAAATTGGAAGCTCAGACTTTATGATGACATAGTGAAGTCTACCATTTATACATTACACAGAGAAAAACTTTCAATTAATCTCATGTCCTCTTTTCATCATTTACAGGAAAAGGGAAAAAAAATAAAACATCAGTTTCTTTAAATACTGTTTTTCGTTTCCCTTGTCTTATTTGTCTACTCTTTAAATCCACCTGATTTTTTTGAGCTGGTTTTTATATAAGTGTTTTCCAGTGGTTCGTTTTCCTGTCAGTCTATTTTTGACCACATTATCATCATGGTGCAGCTCCCACTTCTGAATCACAATCATCTTCCCCCAATGCTCAAAAATGATTGACCAACAGACTCCTTCAAGTTTTTTATTTTCATTAGATCACATTCCTTCTTCTTTCAAATTTGTTAATACTTCAGGTAATGGACTCATGACCTGTACGTAAAGTTATATTCACACCTATATTGCAGTCCTGAAAACAAACGTGGTCTGTCAGAGAGAGGCTGGTGCTTTCATTCCTCAGGTAGCAAATATTTTGTTTTATTTGGCAACTGACAGTGAAATGAACACTTAGTGTAAATGTGTTTTATGTCTTATCAAAACTGCTAACTCAGTTTCAGGAAAAAAAATTATAAAAGAGTCTTTAATTGGAAGCCTAGAAAGTCTCTACTCAAATATATTTCTGTAACCTTTACAACAACAGAGAAAACATTCAAGAATACACTACAGCTGTAGCACAGCCCTGTGGAAATAAGTAATTGTTTGTTCACATATATTAATAAGGTTCAAAGAGACACAGATTTGTTAAATGATGGGTCATTAGTAGTGGAGGCAAAGGCTAAACAGGCTTGCATGGAAAGGCTATTACTCTAAATGATGGCACTGTCGCTCTAGCTATCACTAGGATATGTAAATCAATTTAAACTGAATTACTGAAAATTTGACTGCATTTAAGATATGCAATTTTGTACATTATTTCTAACTTTGATGTGTGCATAGTTAGTATAAGTTGGCACAGTTCCATTTGTTCTAACAGAACTCTGTTGATTTACCCCTCCTTAAGATCTTGCTCATTAGCAGTAGTTATCCTCCATTTGCTATAATAATATTAATACATGCTTGTTAGGAAAGGTTTTTAAAGAAAAATATTTAGAGAGTCATTGATACCTTGCTTCTCATAATGCCTATGGAAATGTAGGTTGTCTAGATGTAATGTGTTCTGAAAATGAGAGTAATTGTCCAGCTGGAGTGAAATTGCAGTGGGTAATAATGTCTTTTACTTGTCTAAAAATATTTAAAAGCAATAAAATGTTATGTTAAGAAAACATTAATTTAGAAAATGTCAATGAGTAGACTGATTATGTCTAGAATATTTTAATTTTACTTCATATCTTTTACTTTCCTAAAAACTGTGTTTGCCTTGTTTTTGTTCATGCCTTGCTATTATCTACCTAGAAGGTAAATTATGTCCTTCTTCAGGTAGAAGCAGTAGATATTTTTCAGAGGTACGATTTTCCATAAGGAAAGTAAGCCTGTTTGTTAAGGAGTGTTATGATGGGAAAAAATAGAAGAGGAACAAAACCCAAAAAGGATAGCAAATTGATGGTTTCTTAGGTTTACTTGTGCATACTAACATAAAAACACATTCCTGCTACATAAATTAATTTTATTATTCTGAAAACGAGCCATATTATTTTATGGATGGTGCAATTATTAGTACTGAATCGATAATACTGGAACATAAACACTGTAGCAACTAATTTAACTGAATATCAAAGAGGCAAGTAAAAATATTAGGCAGCCTTAGAGTTAGAACATATGTAATGAAAATTATTGCAGGGGTAGGTAGAAACTGGAGTTCTGATAAAAGCATTGTGCAATGTAGTTTTATACTTTGACAATTTTTCTTTTATCATTTGAAAGGCAAAGGTTTTTTAATATTATCACCCATTTATTCATTAATGTAATATTTATACTTCATGCTGATAAACTACATCTAGAGAGAACACATATATGTAAGTTTTGAAAAGAGTGGGTTTGAAAAATACAAAACTATTTTTTACTTAGATACTGTCTGCACATTTAATTGATCTATTACGAAACTGTGACTCATTTAGTGCTCCCGAAAGATTAAAATAGTACAGTACAAAAGAAAATACATTCAAGTATGTTTAAAATACATATTTTAACAGTTGATTGTACTTAAAATAGATCTTTGAGTTCATAGGAACATAAAAAATTTTAAAGGGCAAAAATATGTCACTACTGTGCCAGCAAATCTACATCAGAGAACAGCACAGCAGCTCACCATAATGCGTGCGGAAGGAATATCAAATGAAAGAAGGAGGTGAGGAGGAATCAGCAGTTGGTTACACAGTACAGTCAAACCTCAAACAGCTACTACTCAAAGCATTTACCTCTTCAGTCAGCTGCATGTTTTCATGTTTGAACAGAGAGTTTTCATCTGGAATGCTATTAATTTAGGGAAATGGTAACACTAAAAGAGAGTCTGATACACTATATTTTGTTCCAGCTTCTAAAACCCTCTTCCTCACTACCAAACCTGGCAGATCACCTGACATCAGAGCATCAGAGTACTTTCAGAGGGTTTCTCTTTGTTTTCTCCTGCAAAGCCACATTGGGTTTCTTCCCAATTAGTGTACATGTACAAGCTCCCACTGCAGAGGTAATCAGCAGTGATCCATCACAGCTGTCACATCTGGCCTTATACTATACTTTCCAACATATTTCAAATGTTTTAATGTATGTTTTATACTTCAAAATAAACATAATTTGAATTTTATTAATTCAACTAATTAACCTAACTTATAAAAACATAACAAGAAAACAAATAAGTATTTAGAACAAATTAGGTCACCTTGTGTGTGAACATAGTAATAGTCTATTTCCACTTATATTGCATTTATTGTATACTTTCAACATGCTACCTGCAGCATTTCTGAATGTCTCTTAGCCTGAATCTTTCTTAAACAAAGTTTCTAAAGATAGCATGAAAAGTGTCTTTGTTGTATCTTAGTTTTTCTTGGCTCTGTTAGGCACAGCATGAAAGCAACAAGTATTTGGTCCTGTGTATCTAAGTTGTCATTTGGAAATTTCAAGTTTTAGTTTCTTTACTGCATGCTGAGGTTTAATTTAAACCATGTCACTCACCCTGAGCTGTGATAGCTCTCTGAAGTTGCTAGTGAGTTAATGCCATTCTCTCCTCTTGTAAATGCTGAACAAGTGCAATAGAGAAAAATCTATCACTTGTTAATGGAGAAAACTTTGTAAATTTTAGGACAAATGCCAGAGTTAATATTTAGTCCTCCATTAATGTAGAATGAAAACTAATTTAAAAGTCTTCTAGAATTTAATTTTAGCTCAGTTTATTCATATAATTATAATAGTTGTTCTGACATCAGGCTTTCACTTCCATTTTGAGGAAACCAGATTTCTAGCGTTACAATAGTAGGTATCATGGCTCCTCATGCCAGATTTCAAAGTTGTTGTAGATTCATGATGAGAGAAAAGATTTTCCATGCTATTTTATCCTTTTCCCTTTCTAGGATGGGATTACTCTTCATAATGGACACTGCAGAACTGTATTCAGTGTATCTTCAAATGGCTGATCAAATGGCTTCCATCACCGCTTACCATTTAACAGATGTAACATTGATTTTCAAATGTTGTAGAAATTGTATTCTGAACTTTAACCTATCAATACAAAACCAACCAAAGAAAGAGATCCATCTGTATCTACTTCAGTCCTGTATGTGTAGGGATCATTCTGATCTATAATCTGATACAGAGGACACAAGGAGACAGAAGAAGGAACAGAGGCAGACTGTGATGATGGAGTAGGGACTGGTGTGGTTCAAAAGAGAACCTCCACTGGAAGATGGAAAAAACTAATGTAAACTTGACAAATTATGTCTTACCTTTATGGCACATAGAATTTTTTTGCGGGTCTTTCATTAGATACAATTTCTTTGTGTTAGTTTCCGTGAACTTCTCTTCCTTTGAAAAATGAGATTAAGGAGTTAAGGTATGAGGTATAAGTTACTTTTATGGATGGTACATCATAAGGAAAGGGGAACCAAATAATTTCTGGGGAAGTTTTGGTTTATGTTGACTCTAAAGAGAATCTATAATATAACAGAGAGAAGATAGCCAACTCTGCGATGGGTAGGATTAGGTGAAATGCTGCTTTAAGGAGCCAAGGCCCATACTGACTACATACAGCTGGATTTTAACTATGCTCTAAAACTCTTGCCCTATCCATACTTTTAGACCTCTAAAAAAATGGAGAATATTTTGGGAAACCAAGTTTCCACAGATATTTTTATGTGGCCATGTTTGTGTAAAAAACTCGCAACCTATGTCAAATACTGTATAAATACTTTGGGATGTTATACATTAGATAAAAATTTTGAATTTTTTTAAATGTTTGTGCTAACATGACAAACTGTTACCAAATTGGTAAACAACACTGATGAAATTTAGATTTATACATTTTATTTTCTCTAACTACAATAAGGATAAATCCGTCATTATAGACCATTTTAGACAAACCTGACAACTCTAAGAATGTTTCTGTAACAGAAAATAAATGTTGAGTCCTTTTTCTTAGCTTTCAAAATCTTGCTTACAGATACAGATACTGAAAATAATTATATTCTGCCTTTGTTTCTGCTTGAAAAGCAATTGTTGTGTAAATTATTTTGACCTATTCCTTCTTGATTGCAGATTTCTGCATATGAACTGACGGGTGCTAAAAATATTGCTTATGCTTCTCACTTGAGAGCATGCATTGGGGATGGTTTTGCCTTGTTTTTATTTTGTTGGTTTGTTTTGTTTTCTTCCTATGTATTTATATATTATTTACCTTGAAGAAAATAATTTCAACATTTGGTTTAATGCCCAATGTTTGCATTTTATTCCTAAGGAGAATGAAAACAACCCCCTCTCCAAGATTGTTTACAAATCTTTCCTGGTCTGTGTAAGCAGTATCTTTTTCACTGATGTTTTTAATGACACTGTTTTGCTACTTTTTCTTGAATGACTGGAAACTTCTCGTCATTAAAACAGAATGTGTCTTTCACCATTCCAATTAAATCTTTTCCCTGGAAACAGCTTAGTAACTATAAGGGTATGTGTTTCTGGATGTAGGCCCACACCTTTTGCACTGTTTTGCACTGGCCTAATTTTGTTCAATGAAGACTGCATCAGTATAATTCTGCTGCTAACAATATAGCCACTTTTAAAGCAACACTTTATCCTAATATAAAACTGTTGTAGGATAAAACTATGTGTTGTAGGATAAAACTGTGTAAGGATAGTTCACTTCAAAATGTTCAGATTACTTCAGCAAAATAAAAGAACCTGTGAAGGAAGAGAGAAACCCCATTTCTGAGAACAGAAGGAATTTTACCTGAAGGGCAGGGAAGTACTTGCCCTTCCATCATTGTGCTCTGATAGGAATGGTAGTTTTGTTTCAGTTGGCTTTTCAAGAGTGATCAGACTCATGTGGTAGCACTGTTTGTGTATGTCTGGCTTTTCTCACAGTGAAATTTGCAAATCCAATACACAACATCAATGATCAGATAACTAGAAATAGAGCTATCACAGATATTTGATAGGATCTGTCTGTTCTGCAATGCAACTGTGGAGAAGATCCTCTAAGTTTTACCCCACTAAGGAAATACCCCTAAGTTTCCCTCAGGCTGACAACAGAGCTCACACCTACACTATCAGATGGGTATTTGTCAGCGTCAGATTTGAAACTTAATTTCCATTTATTTACAGAATCACAGAACGGTTGAGGCTGAAAGGAACCTCTGCAGGTCATCTTGTCCAAATGCATGTGCAAGCAGGGTCATGGAGAGCAAGCTGCCCAGGACTATGTCCAGAGAGTTTGTGAATATCTCCAAGGCTGGAGATACCACAACATCTCTGGCCAATCAGTGCCAGTGCTTGATCACACTCACAGGGAAAAAGTGTTTTCTGATGTTCAGACAGAAAGAAGACATTCCATAAGAGCTGTCTAATGTATAACTCTTGACTTCAGTGCCCTCTGGGACCCAAGTAATCTTCCTATAAGAATTATAATTTAGTATGAATATTAAAAGAAATAATTAATAAATAAATATATATATAAGATATATATATATATATATGAAATCACAGATAATGTGCTGATACTCTATCCTGATGTTTGAACTGG
The DNA here is from genome assembly GCF_001604755.1 of Lepidothrix coronata. NCBI lineage: Eukaryota > Metazoa > Chordata > Aves > Passeriformes > Pipridae > Lepidothrix > Lepidothrix coronata. The sequence continues at coordinate 3,442,873 of NW_016690223.1, forward strand.
GACTGTCTAAACAGTTTGGAAAGGTACTGTGAGGGAAGCCAAATATGGCACTTTGTCATTCTTTATTGTTTACAGGGAACAGCACCTCCACCTGTCCCAGAAATCTCCACTAGATTTTGATTTAGCAGAAACTATTTTCTTTGTTCGAAAACAAAGCCCAGTAGCTAGATAATCTGCAGGCCAGTACTCAAGGTCAAAGCTTTTCAGTGTATACAAACACCCAGGGTCTCTGGGGAGCACTGGCTTTGAAATCCAAGTTTTATTGACTCTGTTGTTCATGAAATGACTTTTTTCAATGTTCTTTTTTCCCAATGATATACTACTTATTACCTTTTGTGATGTTTTAATTAATGTTCACAAATCTTATCAGATGAAGAGAAATAAATAAGGAGAAAATATTTTGGCTACTAGATGATAGCTTGCAGAAATAATAAAAACAAGCTGTCAACTACGCTTTAATATGCATCTTTATTTTCCATTTTAAATTGTTTCTATCCAAATGCAGAATATATATAATTTAAGTAAGTTCCGTTTTCTCTGCTGGAAATTTTTTTTACTTCATCATGTAAATGGAAATGCTTTCACATCCTCCCCCACATATTTAAGTCTGGATGCATGGCAGGATATTTACTCTGTATAATATGTCTCCCAAAACAGTGTAACAGGCCCTCCCTGCAAATATATGTATACCCAGTATGCCATGAAAAAAAAAAAGAATAAAGATCTCAGAAGCAAAGATTTCTCTAATTGTTTTTTGGGGGGGACAGTGGAAATGCTGTTAGAGAGACATAAAACTTATTAACAAACAATATTTGTGAAAATGTAAAAAGATTTATTGGTAGCCATTCTTCATCATATTTTTAATTGTGTTTCTGACAAGACAATAAGGAAAAAAAAAGTCTGCTTCTCCTAACAGATAATTCATGTTCTAATAAATAAGAAACTGTATAAATTGTGCATTATATCAGCAAATGTTATTATCAACTGTAATGAAGCAGGTACATGTACATTCTACCTACTTAAAAGGAATAACTGTCAAATGCAACCTTTCATGTCCTACATACTATTAAAAGATAAAATTATGTTAATCTTTTTAAGGGGTTTATTGACTTTTGTTTGGCTGTAAAAAATTTGAATACAAAAATAAGAGGAAAAATGAAGAAAAAAGAACAGTGTATCTTCTATGTTCATTGTCTAGAGAGCAGGATGCCTTTGAGAACAAAGAGATTTAATTGTCAGTGAAGACAGCTCCTAGCAGAATGAGGCACCTGTCCAAACTGCACAGTAGTTTACTTTGCCACTTTGTTTGTTTCTAATTTCTGCCTCATTTGTGTTTCTTATTTGTTTGCTTTAAGTGCTTAAGTGAAAATGCACACCAGTTTGTACAATTTACATGTCAGGGATGGGATACACTATATCAACACATCATCACAACCAAAGGAAAAATAAGTAATACATCTCTCATTCTATAATCTAGAAAACAGAACTGAAGAGAAACCTTTAGTGCTCTTCTTTTCTGCCTTCCTGCTGTGCAATCCCAAATCCCTTTTAACAGACTCCAAAATATCACTTAAGCAGGCGACACAGGAGATTGAAATCTATTAAATCAAGTAACGCTTCATTTTCCACAGATCTCTAGATGAGTAGAGGTCATTAAAAAAATATAAAAAAGGTACTTTTAGTCATGTAGTTAACAATTGAATGTTAAATGAAAAACTGTTGCCTCTTTCAGTCGGCACATCTGTCTTCAAAGTGCATATTTAATTTTTTTAAGTGTAAATCTGTAACACTAATATTCTAATGTATACTGAGTCCTTTAGTTTTACATAAGAACAGATTAGCATGCTGCCCCAGACATTATTGGACATGCGACATAAACTGTGTTGGGCAGTAGAGGAACATGACAAGAGAATGCCTATGAAGCTGAGCAACGAGAAATGCAGACAACAACTGCATGTGTCTTTACAAGCAAGGAGCAGTCTTGCAGGCAAGATCCTAGGAATCTTGGTGGGTAAGCAAAATACATATATATTTCTTTATCACTTTGCAGTGACAAAGACTAACCACACCCTTGGGGCTGCATTAATGTGGTGGGTTAACCCTGACTGGACACCAGGTGCCCACCAAAGCTGCTCTATCTCTCCCCTCCTCAACTGGACAGGGGATAGAAAATATAAGAAAAGGCTCGTGGGTCTTGATAAGGATGGGGAGAGACCACTCACCAATTACTGCCACAGTAATCCTCGACTTAATGAAATCAATTTAATTTACTAACAATTAAATTAGAGTAGTATAATAGGAAATAAAACCAAATCTTAAAAACACCTTGCCCCTACTTCTCCCTTCTTGCCAGGCTTAACTTTATCCCTGAGTTCTCTACCTCCTCTCCTCCTGCCACACAGAGGAACTAGGAATAGGAGTTGCAATCATCACAAGTTTTCTCTGCCACTCCTTCCTCCTCAGGGAGGTGGAGTCCTCACACTCTTCCCCTGCTCCAGAGTGGGGTTCCTCGCACAGTAGACAGTCCTCCATGAACTTCTCCAGTGTGAATCCTTCTCACCAGCTGCAGCTCTTCATGAACTGCTTCAGCCTGGATCCCTTCCATATGGTACAGCCTTTCAGGAACAGGCTGCTCCAGCATGGGTGCTCCACAGAGTCACAAGTCCTGCCAGCAAACCTGCTACAGCATGGGCTCCTCTCTCTACAGGGCCATAGGTCCTGCCAGGAGCCTCCTTCCAGCACAGTCTTCCCATAGGACCACAGCCTCCTTAGGCATCCACTTGCTCCAGTATGGGGTCCTTCACAGACTGCACGTGGATCTCTGCTCCATTATGGACCTCAATGTGCTGCAAAGGGACAACCTGCCTCACCATCGTCTCAACATAGGCTACAAGGGAATATCTGGTCTGGTGCCTTGAGCATCTCCTCCCCCTACTTCTTCCCTGACTTTGGTGCCCGCAGAGTTGTTTTTCTCACATATTCTCACTCTGACTTTTCTGACTGTAATTGCTTCTGCACAATAACTCTTTCCTGGTCTTAAATATGCTATCCCAGCAGTGTTACCACTGTTGCTAATGGGCTAGGCCTTGGCCAGCAACAGGTCCATCTTGGAGCTCTCTGGCATTGGCTCTGTCAGACATAGGGAAAGCTTCTGTCAGATTCTCAAGAAACCACCCCTGTAGACCTCTCTCACTACCAAAACCCTGCCATGCAAACACAATAAAATTAGCCAGAGAGTAGCCCACAAGTCGAGATTGTGTTTACTCTTCTCTACTTCCCACTTCTGCATTGCATCCCGAATAATTTATCGGGTTTTGTGTCCCTTGTACAAGAGAAATATCAATAAACTAGAGAGGGTTTAGTAATGGGTCACCAAGATGGTTAGGGAGATGCAACAAATGACCTAAGAAAAAAAATTTGACCAGCTTGTTTTAACTTGGATGAGAAAAGTCTAAATACTATAGGTAATAATTATATTTCTATAACACTAATAACAGCCTTTAACTACTTAAAATACGACTTATAGAAAGCATGGAACTAGACTTGGTTTTGGTGCATAATAAGAGGATGGAGTGCAGGGGTCACAAGCTGCAGCACAAGTAGCACAGTTGGGCATAAGAAAAAAATTCTTCCCCTTGTCAGTTGTTAAACATTGAAACAGCTTTCCTAGAACAGCTGGAGGTTCACAATCCTTGAAAACTTTCAGTGTTTAGCTGCACAAGGCTTTATGGTGTCTAGTTCAACTTGGAAGCTGGCCTGGCCCTGAGAAATTTAAAGCAAGCAACTTCCAGCAGTCTCTTCTAGCCTAAATTTTTATTTGATCCTATGTTTAAAAGTTTAAAACTTTTTATTTTGTAAGACTCTTTTTGAGTTTTTTTTTTGGCCCTTGAAATGTTCAACATAATCCAAAATGACCCTGTTTTTCCTTTAAAAAATGAACTCAGAAAAACTTGGGATAAGTACAGAGCTCCTTTCAAAACTTGCTTTCAGAATGTAATTTTTTTAGCTAACATCTGATATTAGCAACTCTATCCTGCATTTGCACAGTCACCCCAAGTAGTTCCAACACTGTAATTTTAGCTATGATCTCCTGCTTGATTAGAGAGGATAAACAGGAAATACCTAAGAAACCTGTTCTGAAGAAGAAGGCATTAAATAGCTTGTTTATATACCTTCATAGATGGTTTTCATCAATGTTACCACCCAGGCATCTCACAATCCTGTTGGATAGAAAATTCATTGATCACAGGAACTGCTTTGCACAGGAAGGCAAAAAAGAAAAATAATTCTGTTTATTTCAAGATGCCAAGGTTACATTCATAAGACTTGTTACACTTTCCCTCACTCCTGTCTCCCGCTTTCTCCCCTAACACTGCTTTTGTGGTTATTTGTCTTTTGTCTCTACATAATCCAGAGTAGAATTTCACAGTTCTCCTAGCCTTGCACATTAATTACTGATGAAGCACAGGCATCTGCTCTCTTTTAGAAATTCTGAGATTGCAAAATATAAATGAGATATTTTTTGAGCAAAAATAACATTTATTTTAAGTAGATACGAGAAAGCAAAAAAATAAATTGTGAAAGTCTACGAGAATGTCTATCTCAGTTATGTGAGTAGTCTGAACTTTTTGAATCATATGTTAATGAACATATCTGTCTTCCTCAGGATATGTTCAATTATTTTAGAGCTTTAGCAAGCTCTTCTTTGGTCTAACTTCATTAACTGAGGAACTGTTTCTTCTAGCCTGTTCCTTTCCTCCTTAGGTCTTTCATCATAGAGCTTTCATTTAAAATAACCCAATATATACTGATACACTAAGTGTCTCAGCAATTTACAAAACATGTAGTGTACATAAGCTGCTATTAGAAGCTTCCAATTTCTCTCACAAACTGACTGTAAGTGGCTATCTCCTGGGACTAAGAGGAATTCATGATAAAACAGCAAGTTTTCAGAGTCATCGTGCCTGGAGCTGCTCTAATTTGCACAACACTTTCAGCCTGGGGCTGTGTCAAGTTTTATTAACTGGAGTCTGCAGAGCAAACAAATACTGAGGTCAGTTCAGAAAAGTTTCCAAACTTGGATTTTAACTGAGTTAAACAGGAATTGATAGAATGCTGGGATGTATGCAACTGTTAGGTTCAAATATTAAAGGGACAAAATATTCCCTGTCAAAATGAAAAAAAAAAATCAGGATTTAAGATAATTGATAATTTCTGTTATTTTTCTCTGTGAGGTGACAGTTATTGAACAGAACCTAAGATATTTCCATAAAACTCACTTTAAGTAATTCAACAATAAATAAAGGAAGATAATTTCAGAAGCTAAGGAGGCCTGAAAAGTTTCAAGAGTGTTAGTAGAAATTATGCATTCCTCATAAATTCTTGTTCCTCCTTATGTTGACTTATAAAGAATTCTGAAGTTGGAATGGTTAACAATGAAATAATCCAAATCACTTATATGGTAAATTAATGGTCGAGAAAGGCAAGACAGAAGTACTCCAAGACCGATAGTTTGGGCTGCTACTGCTGCACATAGCAGTAATTTAATTTATTTTTTAAATGCTCGTCCTGAGGATAACCTACTATTTTAATTCTCATTTTCAGCATTTTTTTTTCGCAATTCATAGTTTTTCTCACAGTTATAAGCACATTTCTTTTAGGCAAAATTATTCCTGACCTGCTTATTATATAAACTAGGTAATATGTATCTATAGATTGGTGACAGTAAAGTAAGAAATGAAAGACTTGCCCAAATCATTCTAATAGGAACGCAGCCTATGTACCCCTATGTGGTTGCGAGCTATGCTGGCGATGGTACATGCCTTCGGTAGGGTCGCCCATACCAGACAGGTCAAAACTGTAGGGCCAGATTTAATACATTCTTGGGCAGGATGAGCTCGTTAGCCTTCTGGCAGTCATCCTAGGAGGACAACTCTAATCCCAAACCCGGGCAGATGGAGCTCGATTAGCCCTGTAAGGCAATCCATCTAAGAGAAGGTCACTCTAATCAAACCTATGTCCTGAGGACCTTGCTGCCACTGTCCAAGCTTGCTCAGCCCTGGCAGATGAACCTTGGTATTAAAGGGTGGGTTCAGTTCCATGCATACTGCATCTCACCTAAAAAAATCCATTGCGCAGGCTTGAAGGCTCTACTCACATGCAAAAAGCCCTGTAGCAACGGGCGAGGGTCGAAACGGCAGGTGAAAGGTGCACTGGCAGCCGCAGACCCAACCCTGCATGCAGGCGGTTCAGGATATTGGTCATTTGAGACTGACAGGAGATGACAGTTTCTTGGGGCAGCCCCCTGAATGACCAAGTAGCCTTTTCAAGGACAGCACTGCTTGCTCCACTCGGAGAGGGGCCTAGAAAAGGTGGCCTAAACAAAACTCATCTCCACCTTCACCTGGTTGGTTAACCGCAGACCAACTGGCATCTTCTTCCAATGTAGTCACACAAAGATCAAAAGACAAAGGCATGCACCTGCCTCCAAAAGTGTACCTAAATTAACTCTAGCATGTTGGAACATCAGAACCATGCTCGATTCTGCGGATAGCGGACATCCTGAGCGTCGGTCTGCCCTAATTGCCCATGAGCTGGCTCGTCTCAACATCGACACTGGCGCTCTCAGTGAAGTTCGCCTTCACGAGGAAGGCAGCCTCAGAGAACATGGTGCCGGTTACAGACTCTTTTGATCAGGTAAGCCCAGAACCGAAAAACATCTCTCAAGAGTTGGCTTCATGATCAAAAACTCCATTGTTCCTAAACTCTAAAATCTGCTGACAGGTCACTCTGACCGCATTATCTCCCTATGCCTTCCACTCCACAACAAGCAACACGTTGTCCTCTTTAGTATATATGCCCCAACTCTCCAAGCTGACCCTGCTGAAAAGGATAAATTTTACACTGAGCTGCGCCACCTTACCCAAAAGGTGCCTGCAGATGATAAGATCATTATCCTTGGTGATATCAATGCCAGAGTAGGCAAGGATTTTGAAGCATGGAAAGGAATATTAGGCAAGTATGGTTTTGGAAACTGCAATGATAATGGTTGACTTCTGCTAGAATTCTCTGTGGAGCAACAGCTCACCATTACTAACACTATCTTTCAGCAGAAAAATAGTCTGAAGACAACATGGATGCACCCCAGATCTAAGCATTGGCACCTCATCGACTATGTCTCGGTGAGATAGAGAAATGTCCACAATGTCCACCATACTCGCGTGATGCCCAATGCAGAATGCCAAACAGACCATCGGCTTGTGCGCTGTAAACTCAACTTCAATCTCAAATTCAAACCTAAAAGGGGCAGTATCCCAAGGAGAAGACTCCAAGTTAACAATCTCCAATCAGCCACAGTAAGAGACAGATTCCAGGCAAACCTTCAAACTAAGCTTGATAACCATTCCACAGATTCTACAGATTCCTCTCCTGAAACAATTTGGCACCATATTAAAAACAGCATCCTGCAATCCTCTGAAGAATCCTTAGGATTCTCCCTCAAGAAGAACAAGGACTGGTTTGATGAAAACAATCAAGAAATCCAGGAATTGTTAAGGAAGAAGAGAACCACCCACCAAGTTCACCTTGCACTGTCATCCTGTCAAGCAAGAAAAACAGCCTTTCGTCTTGCATGCAGCAAGCTCCAACAGAAACTCCGTGACATGCAGAACAAGTGGTGGATCAGTCTAGCTGAAAAAACTCAGTTATGCGCAGACATGGGTGATCACAAAGGATTCTGTGAGGCCCTGAAAACAGCATACGGGCCTACATACCAAGTCCAAAGCCCTCTAATCAGCGCTGATGGTCAAATGCTTCTAACAGACAAAATCTCCATTTTTAATTGATGGTCTGAACACTTTCAGACTCTTTTCAGTACCAACCGTGTAGTCCAAGACTCAGCAACTCAGTCCATCTCACAACAAACGGTGAAATACGAATTGGATACTGCCTCCACTTTAGGAGAAACCCTTAAGGCCATACAGCAGGTGAAAATCGGCAAGGCAGCTGGGGTTGATGGAATTCCACCTGAAGTCTGGAAGCATGGGGGCCAAGCACTCCATGCTAAATTTCATGAGTTCTTACTACGCTGTTGGGAACTAGGTGAACTACCATCAGACCTTCGAGATGTAGTCATCATCACCTTGTATAAGAAGAAAGGTATTAAATCAGACTGCTCAAATTACCGTAATATTAATCTACTCTCCATTGCTGGCAAAATCCTGGCAAGAATACTCTTGACAGACTAATACCTGCTGTAGCTGAAGGAATTCTACCTGAAAGTCAGTGCGGTTTCAGAGACAACAGGAGTACCACAAACATGGTATTTGTTCTCAGACAACTGCAAGAGAAGTGTAGGGAACAGAACAAAGGTCTCTATGTAACCTTTGTTGACCTCACCAAGGTTTTTGAT